>NC_134956.1:693200-1039800 GCF_965638725.1 Aptenodytes patagonicus
CGTTTTGCAAACTTACTGTTTGATTACACAATCAGTCGTCAGTATATCTTGAAAACGGACCAAATCCCTACCAAGGAAGTAAAACCAAAAGCGTACCATAAGTTCTAACAAACAAGATGCTGATTCCTAGCTGCTAATGAATTTGGTAATCCCCCATTCTCCTCTTGAAAGCAATAAAGCATGTGGTGTTTTAATTTTTTAAAGAAAAATTTAAAATACGGCTTAGGATCTTGGTATTTATGATATACAGGATGAGAGATGGGTAGAATTATGTCATGTTTGGTTTATTTTTCAGATTTAAAATAATGTTTTAAATTTTATCTTCCCTTGCAGAGTTTTGGGAATGTGTACATGCATCTGGGTGAAAGACCTCACGTTCATTTGAATGTGTGCTTTTCCTCAACAAGCATGTGAGCAGTGAGCAGATCGACAGTTAAATAGGGAAATGATTATATCACACGCTGGTCCTGCCTTCATTTAAATCCATAGCTAGTCAGGTCAATAAACCCAGAATTGGGACCTTGGCTAATTATGTGCTCAGCCAAAACACTTGTGCTCAGAGCCTATCTGGAAATTCAGGGTCTCACACCAATCTGACTCTGTTATCGCCTAAACTATCTGTTGTTAAATATAAATTAGTTGCTCTACAAAACTTACTGAGTCCTAATTTTGAATGTTTACCTAATAATTCTTTTATTCTAAATTATCAAACAAATAATATTGTCAGATGAATGCTACCTGGTGTTTTGGGAATACTGAATTTTGACATCTGAATCTGAACTTCCGACCTTGGAGTTTGGTACCCAAAGTGAGATCCGTTGCTTTTATTTTTGTAGGTATGTTGTAACTAAGAGGTCTCGATGATTCTTCCTAAATCCTTTCTAATGCAGGATGCCTACTGCCTAAGCAGAGTCGTGAGAAATAAAGGTTTCAAACGCGGTCTCTTTGCTGTTGTCAGGGAAGAGAAGGAACAAGAACAGAGGACTCGGTCCTGAAATCTGTGTTCTGCAGTCTTAGGTGTCTTCCTGTGTAGGCGGCTTAGAGAGTCAATGATTTTTCTGGCTTCGTCTTAGGAACTGGAAGCAGTAACCGTGCAGCTTCTTTTCACCGTGGTATTGCCCAAATTCCTTTTTGTTGTGTTGGACTGACAGATGAGAAGGAAATTTTTGACATAGCAATGTACCATACATATTTATCAAATACTGAAAATGTTAGTATATCAATGTTCTTCTGGTGTGGCATTTTACAAGGGATGAGGGTAAGAGCAAAGTTCTGTTAGGAGCCCTAAAAGCAATCCCAAGCTGGCTGTAACTCTCTGTAACACACATGTACCGGTGGCTAGTGTTCAGTGCCTGTCCAGCAGTACTTATTACAAGAAAAAAAACAGTGCAAGTAATTCTGCCCAGAAGGACGATGCAGCTTAAATTGACTTTTTCAGATATTGACAGGGGAGGTAGCAGAGAGAAGAGCGAGATTATACTAAGCAACTACATATGACTGTATGGGACGACACCCATAGTGCACATGGCTGCCTCTCTTGTATGGTCCACACTCCGTGTCCACGCATTGTTTCCATTGATGGACCTCTCTTATCCAGATCGCATTGCGTATTTTCTAATGATCCCCTAGCATTCCCGCAGACCAGTCAGGATTGAAAGGCCAAGACGTCGTGTACCTCAGTCACCTTGGGCATGTGGAAAGCTCCTGGTTCCTGCGACTCCTTAAACGGGCTTGGAGCTCCGTGAGCCTGTGTGGTGACACCTCTCGGGAAGTCAATGGTGTATGCTACTTACTTACAAGTACTTAAAAATGAAGTGCCAGTGTGCTAAATAGGAGACTTCTCATGAAGAGGGTGGAGGATGAAGGCTGCTTGGAGCATAGGTGTTGACTCTTCAGGTGTTTCCTTTTCATCCGTGTGTGACGCACACGGTCTCTATGTTACTTACTTATATGGTTTACCTTTGCGTATATTGTTTTTAGTTCAAGTTAATGCCATAGTAGGCGTACTTCTGACTTTTGACTGTTGATCATAGCGGTGTGTTCAGAGTCACTGGAACCAGGCAGACGAATGGACGCGTTCCTCAAACCACAGCGCTGGTTCTTACTCTTGTTTGTAAAATGAACCTAGTCACTTGAATGCCCGCTGCACGAAGGGAGGTTTTTGTGTTAAGGTTATATGCTCCCATCACTTCTTCAATTCCTAAGAAAAACAGGATCAAAGAGCTAAGTACAACAAGCAGCGTTGCGTAGAGACGAGATCAGCAGATGTTCTTATTAAACTTAGAACAACTTACGCCCCATCTTTCATGTTAGGAGGAATAATGGCATTGTCATTATGTCTTAAATCTGCCTATTTTGCAACACAATGTGTTGGATGGGCTCTTTGATAACATACAGCTTCATGCTAAAAAAAAAAAGTAAAGGCTATTTACTTGCTCAGCATAAACACTAACATTTTGGAAAGTCCTAACTGTGCCATGAAGTGCCACATTTGACTCATTGATTTGGTCTATTTTGCTCTGTTCCTTATTTTGCTCTAATCCTTGCTTTGCTCTATCCATCTATTTTATTTTCTTTATAAAGGTACTGCAGGGATCGTAGCAGAAAATGGCACGAGAAGAGGGAGAGAGGTTTCAAAAAATACCAATGTGCTGTTTGAACTCTTGCAATCCTCGTGGCCGCACAAAAGCATTGGGAAATGAATTGCGTAGTTCATTTGAGTTTATTGCAGGCTCAAAGCCATCATTTCCTGGCAAATAAAAGCAGATAAATAATTAAATACAAACTTTTGAACTACGCAGTAATTCTACAACGACTATTAATCATCGGTCAGATTTGGGGTGGGAAAGGTGGTAGCCTGCCTGTCTAAAAAATAAACCTCACCTTCATGAACGGGCGTGGAGAGATGATGCTCCGTGTAAATCATATAGAAGCGCAAAATAACTGTGCGCTGCCACTTTGCTGACTCGGCTGCCCTTCAGGGGGGCCCGAACACAGCTCCCCGGGGCAGAGCCGTTTCTTAGGCGGGGGCGCAGGGAACACACCTCACTAAATCCATAGAGCAATGAAGATACTGTCCGTTAACTTCTTTGCAGCACCGTTGAGTTTGTTTATTTTAAGGAACTTGAGAGGTAATGTCATGGCATATCGTTATGGGCTGTATAAGCTGCTATTAAAATCTGTAGGAATTAAAAACACAGAACAATTTTTGAGTTTAAGATTGTCGTGCATGTTAGAACGACGTATTGTACCAGTGTCATCCCTGAGGGAAAACAAAGGTAAATGGAGTTTATCCCCTCCTGAGGTGGGTGATGCACATCTTGCCCAGCGCTTGCTGCCTGGCTCGCTGTACCTGCTGGGTGAGTTTGCCAGCAGCATCCGTCATTTTGACATACAGAGAGTCTTTTTTAAGCATTTGTGTTAAGTTTGTATTAACTGGATGACTTGAACTATTGTATCTATAAACAAATAGTTAGAACAGAATACAGATGACCTAACTGAGAATATATTGTGAAACTGGGTTTTTAAATTCTTCTTCTTCTTCTTTTAAAGAAAACACAATTCTTATATAACCCTGCATTAGGGCCAGCGGCACACGTGCAGCGGTAAGAGCACACCCTGGGTGCAACTGAAAGTAGCTCTCAATAGGTATTTGACCTGTTTTTAATCCAGTTATAAATGATATAAAAATCAATTTAATAGAAAACTGGAGGCCAATATAGATGTTTCCACAGTCCCCTGCAAACATTTATTTTAAACAAATAAAAAATATCTCAGTATCTGAGAACCTGAAAGTCAAGCTGTTAACGTGGAGAACTGGACTTAACTTCCTCACTCAAAATTAACAAATACGGGAAGAAAATAATGGCTGTTATTAGGCGAAAATGGTTATTTTCCTCCCTTTTAAAAATAACACTAGCTATTAACTCAGACAAGCTGTCCTGCTCTGTGTTGGTTAGTGGCCGACTGTTCCTGCCATCAGTCAGCGGAGCGGTGAGGGGAGTCACAGACAGACCGGTGTTAATCTGCTTGTCAGGTGGAAATACCCATCTGTGCTCCGGGGGCGATGTGTGGCTCATCCAGCTTCTTGCACGGAGAGAGAATTTCATCCACGGGGATGAGCAGTTTGGCTTTCATACGTACAAAGAACGGTTCTCCAAGTCAAGGGCTTGATTAAGGTGGCTCTGTCTGAGGTAGCACCTTCACTACCTTTTTGTTGAAACGTGATATAATTTACAATGCCACCTGCATACCAGCGTGCTCTCGGGGGTGAATCTACTTCAGGCTTGCTCTGGTGATGCTCTAAGGATCAGGAAAACTGGAACCGTTTACCTTTTCCTATGCCCTTTGGTAATAAAGCATACCCTTGTCTGTCTGGCTGTCTGCTGGCTCGCACAGAGCTGAACTCAGGACAGCAGAAGAACCAATAAAGTGTTTCTGTTCTGGGTAAATTGAGGCAGGTAGAGGAAACTCAATAAAATAGCTTATGGAAACGTAGCTTGTGGGGCTCTGTTCACATCAGCTGAGGAGTCTTTGCCTAGATGGTAGAAGTGAAGAGTGTGTCAGTCTCTACCTTTAGGTTTCCTTAAAGTCCACCCTGCGTAGTTGTCAAGCTCTCCTTGCCAAGCAGGGGTGCAGACTGGAACGGCAGGCTGCCTGTGGGACTGCTCAAACAGAGAACATTAGAGAACTGAGGGCCGAATGTCTCTCCAGCTGCCGTGTCCATTGTGGTCACTGACGCCTGGGAAGGCCTGGACAGGCGGCTCCTGAAGGCTGAAGAACGGTTCTCTGTCCGTAGGGAGCATCATTCTGCTGGGAAAGGCCATCGTTAGCTGCTGTAGAGCACTGGATCATACTACGCACCGGTTCCAGAGCTGCTTACGCTGCAACACGTCGCTCTGTACGCGTAATACAGCCAGAGCGCTGTACTGGTCCCCGGTCCTCTTGTCGCCGCCCATTGCCGCAGGCTGTCAGTCTGCTCTCCAAGGTTACTCACTTGAGGATGTTGAGCAAATGTATAGCAGCATGGAAAATGTCAAACAGTAGGAGTGCGAAGAAGCTTTTTCCTTCTGTTTAAGTACTATTAAAAATCATCCACGTAAACAGATTCAGAGCACTTGATAGCAAGTCTGTGACGTGCAAATTATGTTAGTTCTTCGGTAGTCAAACGGACACGGGAAGAGCACTAGGCACCCATGTCCAGACATAGGACAGCACAACAAACACCAGAGGAAACTCAGCCGTGAGAAAGAGGATGTGAGGACGGGTCTTGCTTTGCTTGCCCGGCACCGAGGACTGGTCGGGAGTCACCGGTGCAGCTCAGCAGTGCCTGTGTGTCCTCCTGGGGCTGGTTTGTGACGCTGTCCTCACCTGGGAATGTGCAGAAACTTGCCTTCCTCCAAGAAGGCCTGGCAACGAAAGGCAAACGGGAGAATCAAGTCTCTTTTTTTCCCCCATATTTTTTCTTGATTGTGGGTTTCGGGTTTTGGAATTTGGTCGGCTCTAGAATATTCGCCATTTTCTTCTGCCCACCTGCTGAGTGAAAAGTTGCCTGCTGCTTTTAGTCGTCTCATTAGCCTGAATCTTGTCCTTTTTTCTACATGGTGGTGGGAATTTCTCTAGCTGGGAAGAGAGTTCTAGGTCAAGTTTATGTAATAACTAGGGGAAGGTGCCAGAGCCCTTAACCTTCCCTGCTTTTCTCTTGGTAAGTTCATACTGCTTTCTGTGTATTAAACCTCTGTCTGGGGAGTAAGAAGAGCCCGGCATACAGAACTAACGGTAGGTAATTCTGTATTTCTATACATCATGCAAACCCGTGTTTTATGCCACAATTGCAAGTCCTAGAAATATCGTATATATTTGAACGCTTCGAAAAACAAACCACTGAAAGATTGAATGTGTCCATAATGCTGAATTATTAGTCATCAAGCGTGTTTTTTAAAATTAAAACACCAGAGATTCTATTTAAAATAACCACCTGTTTTCTTATTTTAAAAGTTTTTTTTTAATCACCCTTAACTAAAAATGAATTAATTAAAAGAAAAACTAATTATGGTTGCCTGGCAGTCAACTTCCTTTCCTTCAGAAATCTCAGGGAATAATTACTTCGTAATTTTTTTCTTTTTTATTTAGTTAAATTTTAATTACTAAAAGATACGGTATGTTTGTATGAACCTAATGCTTAAGAAAGCAAGCTTGGCAGTAGCGGAGACCAGGGCCCTTTCACGAATTTACAGCGCAGAAACGTCACAGCCGTGGACGGGCGCAGCCTTCAGCAAAGCAAGCGTCCCGTCTCTCCAGCCTAACCCAAGGGGAGGCACAGCCTGGCCTTCAGACGCGGGTTCCCCTCGCTCTAGTCCGATGCCAAGTGTCAGCCACAATGATCCGTGAGGTCAACCTTCACAGAACGATTCACGAACCGCCAGGAACGTAGGAAAAAAGAACCCCAAACAAAGAGCGAGCCGGACACACGTGGCAGGCAGCGCGTTCAAACCCACAGCACCGAAATGCAGGGGGCCGTGCGCCAGTTATTCCCTCTTCACGTCTTACGTTTGGAGGATTCTGAAAAACGAGGAGTAGGAGAGCGTTCGGCTGCTTCGACGTAACCTGCCTTTTAGTGGCACCCAGGAATAACCGCCTGTTGGGCGCGGTCACCTCCTCGCCGTTCGCGGACGGAGAGAGCAGCGGGAGCCGCGGGCGGTGCCCGCGCCCCGCAGCCCCTCGGCCTCGCGGGACGATGCTCCTCGCAGGAGCGGCGCGGGGCCGGGCGGGGGCACCTGCCCGCGGGAGGCGGGCGCCGCCCCCGGGGCCTCTCCCGCCGCTCCCGGCCCCGGCCCCCGCCCGCGCCGCGGGGCGAGGCGAGGCGAGGCGAGGCGAGGCGGCGGCGGGGCCCGGGGACCCTCCCATTGTCTCCGGCGGCGGCGGGGGGCCGCCCTCCGCAGCCTCATTGGCGGCCGCCGAGCGCCGGTGCCTTAAATGGGGCGCTCGCCGGGGAGCGCTTCCCATTGACAAAAGCGCCGCGGCGGCGGCGGCGGGGCGGGGGCGGAGGAGCGGGGCCGGGCCGGGGAGGGCGGGGGGCGGCGGCGGCCGTCGCCCCTGGGGGAGCGGCGGAGGCTGCCACGGGGCTCGCCGCGGGCAGGGGCGCACCGCCCGGCGCGGGGAGGCCGGCACTGCGGGCGGGGGCGTGCTGCAGCGCGCAGGGGCGGGCCGCGGAGCTCCGCCGCCGGCAGCCGGCTCCCCGGCACCCTCTCCGCGGCGCGCACACCCAGACAGGCGCACAGGCGGCGGTACCCGCCCCTTCTCCCCGCCGCCCTTCTCATCCCCGTCCATGGCGCTGAGGACGGCAGCCCCCCGCTCCGCACGTAAGTAAGCGGCTCCGCCGCGCCTTTGTGCGCGGCCCTGCCCGCCCCCGCCGCGGGTGAGGCGGCCCCGCCGCGCACCTGAGCCCGGGGCGCCCCGCGGGACTGCCCGGCCCCGCGGCCGCCGCGCTGCGCGGCTGCCCGGGCGGGGAGGGAGGGGGGCGGGCAGGGCGGCCGCGGCTCGGCCCGGGGAGCCCGGCTCGCCGCAGCCCTCCCGTTTGGAAGCCCCGGCGTGGCTCTGCCCGGGGTAGCGCCGCGCCGGGGCGAGCCCCGGGGCCGGGGGCGCCCGCGGATGGGGGGGGAGCGGTGTCCGGCGGCCGGGGCTGAGCCCGGGCCGCGGCCGCCGGTGCGTCAGGGCGCTGCGCTCTGCCTTGCCCCTCGCAGGTGGCGGTGGGGCGGCTCGGCGCGGGCATGGACCACGGTGACTTCCCCGGCCCGCGGGCGGCGGCGGCGGGCGCTGAAACCTCAGGCCTAATGGAAACTGGGGGCGATGCCAGATCGGCACCTCGGCGGGGAGGCAGAGGAGGAGGCGGCGGCCGTGGCGGGTTTCCAGCGACTGCCGAGCCCGGCGCTCCCCCGGCTGCGGAGACGAGCATGAATATTGATGGGCCCGTCGGTGGCAGGAGGAACGGGGCGGCCGCGGACGCTGCTGCAATGCCGGGAGCACCTGCCCCGCCGCTCCGCGCCCCCTGCTCCAGGGATCCCAAAATGGTCCATCAGCGGTTCCTGCGGAGGAGCGTGGTGGACTCGGACCAGGAGGAACCTGCCTTTGACCTTCCCGAGTCAGAGCATCAGAGGAAAATTATCCTGCTCCCGAAAACCAGGAGGATAATTGCGGAGAGGGCGAAGGCAGGGCACGGGGCCGGGGAGAAGGTGTGCCTGGAGGCCGAGCCTGCTGGGGAGCTGAAGGCAGCGCCAGCCCCTGGCAGTGTCGTAGCGGCTGAAGAGCAGAAGGAAGCCGGCAAAGATGCAGAGCGGAAAGAGGCGTCGGATGCTTCCAAAGATCAGAGCAAGGCTAAGAAAGAGGAGCCTGAGGAGGAGGCTGATATGAAAGCGGTTGCCACCTCCCTGGATGGCAGGTTCCTAAAGTTTGATATTGAACTCGGGAGGGGATCCTTCAAAACGGTCTATAAGGGTCTGGACACGGAGACGTGGGTGGAAGTTGCATGGTGTGAACTTCAGGTAAGCCGAGCTGATCCTCCTGTGGGTTTTTTTCTGCTTTGTAAGCCTAGGAGCTAAGGGCAACATGCCGGTGTCATCTACAGAAGCTCAGCTTTGAGCAGCCTTTATAGTCACCATTGCTTAGTATCCAGTGTCTAACTATAGCGCAATATTCTCATTGGCTCTCAATCTACCACCTTATGTACACTCCTCCCAGGCTTAACCCTCTCAGCCCTGGGATCTGACTGCTGACACTGATGATGTTGACATAGGACCTGTCATATTGCATAAAAGGGTCAGGAGTCGCTCCCTCCGAATGCGCAAAGCATGCTGAAAAGAGCGAAACGGAGCTCTTCTCTTCCCCCTCCCCCCCCCCCCCAGCCGCTTCAGAACGCGGCAGCTTGATTTAGCAGGAGTGGAGCAGCAGGTCTCTATTAAAAAGACACTGAGCATAAATGAAGTTGGAGAGCATTTGCAGGAGCGAACTTTCCTTTTTCTACAAATGCATTATGCTTTTATAAAGACTGAAGATCTGCTGCCCCCTTACTTGCCCTTTCCCCTGCTCTGAAATTGTGACTGTCGCCAGCTTCTTGTGAGCCAAACCTCTGAAAGCACCTGAGAGTGCTTGCCGCCTTAGGCATCATGAACTAGTGCTTCAGCTAGGTCAAAGACCTGCCTATCCAAATACCTTTTAAAAGGAAGATTTTAAATAAAAGGTCTGATTTGGGTTCTAGATCTCTAGAGAAGTCATCCGGTAATATCTAAAGAGAGCGAAGGTTTAGATACTGTCTTATGCTGGTTTGGGATGTAGCTGTTACCCTTTTCCTAGTGATTTTTGTATTCTCACTTCTGTAAAAATGACAGTAGTATATGCTTAATGTCTTTTCTTTGTGAAGCTTTTAGCGTCTGTTACTTACCTCATTTCTGTTAGCTTCCATTTGCATGAGACCTATCTAAGAAAAACCTCAGACAGATTTTTATTTTTTTTCCTGAGCTATTACTGAGTCTGAGTTACTCTGCAATTTTGGTGGGGACTACAAGATTTAACTCAAGTTATAATTTGGGGTCCTTAAACTCCCACTGGTTGACTGAGCTTTATGGCCTACCAGAGTATTTGAGAATAGCGTGTCAATAATGTGATGTGATAAGCCTGAGCTCTTGATTGTTTGTTTGTTTATTTTTTAATGTTGGCCCAATCTGTTTGTAAATCACTCCCGGCTTCCTGGGATAGGCGGGGATGGATGTACAGCCACATCTTTATTCCCTAATGATTTCATTACACAACATAATCATAATTTACTGCAGCGCTACTTAATACGAAGTATGGGGAGCACTTCTCAGTCTTTGTAATCACGTGTTCCCATGGCTTTAATTAGACAGAAATGCAAAATACAAAGCCATGGCAGTTGGGCAAGGTGAGGACCTGAAGGGCTGGTGGTAAGGGGTTTAACCCCTCCTGCCCCCCAGCCTGGAGGGGGTCCTGGAGGGCTCCTAGGGAAAGGGGGGGAGGCTGTGGGATTGCCAAGGGGGTTTACAGGGGAACTGAGTGAGGCCGGTGCTGCTGGGAGGAGAGCCTTGCGGGCAGGCCTGGTCTTTGTCTGGCTTCGGCTTGAAAGCGAATCCCAAGTGTTGTAAGGCTTTTACTTCGGTAGCCTGAAATTCATTTAGGATGACGATTCGGAGGGAAGGTTTGTCCGTAGGAAAAGGCCGATGTTGTTCAGCTGTCGGTCTGACCAGCGCAGGCCAGTTCTGTCACTGCAGAGCGATTGCACAGATCAGGAATTCATCTTGTTGCCAAATTTTTCAGTATGCTCTAGCAGGGGAACTGAAATAGATGTATTTTCAACATACTTTCTGTGACAGAATAGCTTTAATGACAAAAGACTGCCAAATGTGGTAGAGAACGCTGCATTGAAATTCCAGTGTTTGGGTCATTTACATCTAAGAAAGAGACTGGGAAGGGAAAATTGCGGTATGAAGCTTACCTGGTGATTGGTTTTCTTGTTCCTAGTTACGCTTGTTTATGAATTCTTGAACTGACTGTACACGAAGAAATAATCTGTAATAATTCCTGAATTCCCACTAGTTTCCATTATATGTGCTTCAACTGAAATCAGATCTTACTACTAAATATTTTCAATTTAATACGGAATTTGTTTTAGGCCTCTAACTGTAGAAAGAAAACTCTTTATGCAACTGCTTTAGAGAAGTTGGTGTGGATCCAGAGAAGTAGGGAGGGCTGCTGGTTCTCCTTAAACACTGCTGTCCGTTTGCGGTGCAGATGTGGAGGTGATGCCAGAGGCCAGGTAATGTGAGATGGTATGTGAATTTTGAAAGCCAGTACTTTGGTCTGGATTGAGGAAGTCTAACTGAATGACAAAAGTCTTTAAGCACCACGGGATTAAAGCCTGTGCTTCTAGGATGAGTTTGCATGAAGGAAGCCATCAGGAGAAGGTGTGAATAGCTGTGTGTTGTCTTGGGCTTTTTGACTTGTAGAGTACTCTCTTAATTCAGCTAGGGAGTCATACTGGGAAAACATTCAGAGGGTGCTGTCAAGTAATCACTTCATTCACAGCATTTTGAAATTTTTTATGTAAGCTGTGCCAGTTAGATATGCCCCCGTTTGTCTCTTTCTCTGTAGAAATTTCTAAGTTCAGCTATACGTAGCAGAAGACTGAGTGGAAGCCATCGCCATGCTGTTGAAGACAATGAGTTCCTCTGCAGTCCCACACCGTCAAATCCCATCCCAGAGCCTTTTTGTGGAAAAATTGCAACAAATTGTACTTTGTCTTTCTTCTGGAGATGCACTTGGGCTTGTTACTTTTAGAGCTGGAGAGTTAAAAAATAACAGTATTGAGGTTCCATGCAGGCATTAATCCTCTGTCCTCGCTCAGCATTTTTTCAGCCCAGTTGTACTGTTGCCTCTGTGTGTCTCTCTTTTTTTGACCGTCTGTACAAAGACCTTGCGAACCATTCTTGTTCAGTGGTTTTATTTCATTGCAAAGGTGGCTTTAGGGTTCAGAACCAAAATCAAGGCTTGGATTAGGGTGGGATCCAAATGCTAACCAAACTAGATCTGGGGTCTAGACCTGTCTGAAGACGTGAAAGCTGTACTCAGATTCTAGCTAGAAAGGAAGTTTATTGTTCCTTCCTGAAACTGAAGTATTGGAGCAGGATTAGTGTGCCCTTGCAGTTTGGAAGGGTTTGCATTCTAACGGTTTTCAACAGCTATAATTAATTTTAATTGTTGGCATACAATTGCTGTGTGGTGAGGCTTCAGCGTAACAGTATTTCAGTGTTGCACTCCTAAGTAAAATGTTAGGTCATGAATAAGAAATATAGATTGGCAAAAGCCTACTGCTGGCAAGCCCAATAATCTTTTGAGTTAGATGGATGGTTTCAAAATTCCCATCCTATTTCCCTTTGGGAACATGTAGGGAAGCTGCAGAAGAGTCAAACCTGGTACTATCTCAAATGCAAAGACCTGATTGTACCTCATGGTTCTCGCTTGGACTGTGAATACTGAGCTTCTGTTTGATTGTATTTAATTTTAGTTTTCTTCATTGAAAATGTGGAAAGGAGGGACTGTCTCGTCCTGCTGTTGCTGTACCCGTGGTGGGGAGGTGAGCAATGCCTGTTGGTGAACACCGCAGGGAAGCCAGGCTTTTTCCACTGGTTGCCCGAGACTTGTTCTCCACTCTGCATACCGGCGCTTAGATGGACGCTGGTGTCTTCAGGACGCTTGGCCTCCAGGTGCTCCGCGTGAGAATGCGTGGGAGTGCTTGATGCTCCCTGGGACAGAGCTCAGCTCAACAGAGGTGTCTGGGGAGCTGTGTAAGAGTGGAGGATGGGAGAATTGACCTCTGCCTTCCCCGCCCATATAGCTGAAGTTGGAAATCAAGGGTAATAGAATACCTCTGATGGCATTTTCCAAATGGCCACCAAACCAAGGGGTCTGTAATGGTAAAAGAACCACAAATAGACATGCTGCTCTGAGGTGGCAATTTCTTGCCCCCTGCACCTCTTCTGCCAAGCTTCTGGTAGTACAGTTCTGTAGGGAAAGACTTAATTATCTTTGCAAGACAAGTGTTTTACTCCTTAGTTTTATAGCACTCTTTTGTTTTTATGTCACTGCCAGTCTTCTCAAGCTGCCTGAACCAAAGAAAAAAATGTGAAAATGCGCTGTATGTCTTAAGTCACTCAGATATTCAGGAGTTTCATGTTTTTGGAGGGTACAGATCTTAACTGAAAATTAAGTTCTAAATGTTGATGCATTTCTGAACATTTCTTTCATTTGATTCATATGCAGTATTAATATGGGAACGGATAATGTATTTTCTTGATCTCAGTTTTTATTCCTTAAATGAGAAGCTCATCCAGATTGGCCCATAGCTGACTGATTTTAATATGGCATGAATATTCTAGAAGTACAAGATGAGATTAGACTTTGTTTTAATGCAAGGTGAATAAAAAGGGCATTTAAAATCATTAATGCTCTGTGAACTTTTGATATTTTGATATTGCTGTGTGCTCATATTGAGTTAACTCTGAGACTAATTTTATCTGCTTTGAGTTAATTCTTGAGATAGTGACTTCTGTTTAAATTTAAACAATTGTTTTAGCTCTGCTTTACGGTATCAATATGAAAATATGAAATTTTTGTTTCTAAGGCTGATAATCTTTCCTTGAAGCAAAATTTCTAGTTTGAGCAGAGGAAGGGAGGAAAAGTATGCAGTTTATTTCTAAGTGTGTTACCTTATGCATGAGAGAAGGCTATGATGCCTATGTAACTATTTTCTTAAATTTTTAAGCGGTGTTTTCCATTGTATGTCCACTTAGAAGATCTGTGATAGTTGTTTAAAGCGATACCAAAGGTCCATGGCTCAGTTGTTTTTTGTAAGCAGATAACGTTTGCATGGTTAAAAGTGGGAGCCTGTAAAATAGACAATGTTAAAGCAAGTTCACTTTGCTCTAGCTGGGCAAGTCACTTCTGGCAAAATTAAATTATGTGGAGTTAAATTCTGTGGGAGGAGGAGGCTGTCCTACGCCCCCATATCAAGAATCCAAGGGATTTCTTTCTGAAAAAGGTAATATCTTCAGGATTTTCACTGGTGTGGTAGTTTGGCTTTTGTTAGTGTCTTTGGCTAACAGCATTCATCTGATGTTGAAATAGTAGCTGGTTACTATCTATGCTGTTAATTTATTGGCTGGGCAAACTTTGTAGTGTAAATGAACAGAATAATTTAGAAAATGTGTTTGGGAGAAGAAAGGAGGGAGACTGTATCTGAAAGCATGAATCTGATATTGCTGTGTGCTCATATTAAGTTAACTCTGAGACTAATTTTGTCTGCTTTGAGTTAATTCTTGAGATAGTGACTTCTGTTTAAATTTAAACAATTGGTTTAGCTCTGCTTTACGGTATCAATATGAAAACATGTGCCTGTATCACTGGTGTTTGTTAGTATAGCTCTTGCCCTGACATGGAGAAGCAGGGTAGGGATATGGTAGTGAACTATTAATAGACTGCTTCTCAAATTCAGTAAATGAAATAGAGCTGGGTCAGACTTCAGATTCTGCTTCTGAATCAAGCAAGACTCCTTTCTTTTGCTTTTGAGTACATTTTGCCTAAAGGTTGGTTGTATGCTCTTTTAATCCTGGTTAAACCCTTCACGCTGAACATGTGGGGTCCAGTTGCAGTAAGAGGGAATGACTTAAAATAAAACCAGAACTTGGTGTAAAGGATAGTTCTGGTCCCTTTGGTCATCTCTTGTCCACAGTTGACAGGGAAAAAAGTTGTTGCAAGCTGTCATCTTAGTAATGTTTGCACTTGAGATGCAGTCTGACTTGTGTGTATAACGTGCTTACATTTATGGTCCGATTGCTGCCTTGTTTTGTGGTCAGGGTGTAACAGAGGTCTGAAGAAAGCCCAGTGGCACTGGCAGTGATGTGCTAGAAGAAGGGTGGCAATAGCAATTCAGCTGTTGATTACCGGAGTTATCAGGATTTTTGCATGATCTAAGAGATTGGAGATGCTGCAGAGGTCGGGAAGAGTCATTCTTGGGTGGGTAGATGGAAGGTAGAGGCCCAACTGTAAGGAGTGGGTATGACGAGATTGTTGAGGAGGGAGGTAGTGATAAATCTCCCATGCTTCAGGAGCCCAGCTGGAGTGGTATGCTTGGGTTTGAGTGCTGAGAAGAGCTTGCTACAGCTGTCTAATCAGAGGAAGTTTGGTTTTTAGACTTTCCATGACATAGCTGCTGATCGCCGGCAGCAGGATACTCACCTGCGTGTTCCGTAGGTTCTGTGGTAGGTCTGACTGTCCAGAAAACATAAATATAAAGTAAGTGCTGATGCATGATACCCGGACAGCCTGTAGGCATAAGAAAAGGGCAGCCAAAGGCGTGTCACGTGAGATGTGTGACAATTGGCACTCCTGTCAGAAGAGACATCTTCGTTCCTCTGAAATAGGAGGGGGTTGTGCAAATAATGTTTGGAGAATATCTGAAATGGTCATGCAGAAGCAGAACTGCTTTTCCTCTCGGTTAAGTTTGTGCATGTGAAATTGAAGTTACATCTGGAAACGCATTATTTCCCTGACGTGATACTGACCTATTAGAAAACACGGGTGCTAGCCCAACGTTTATTTCAGTGTGTCTGAAACCTAGCTTGGCAAGGAAGGGGAAAGTTAGTTTATTTTTAATAAAAAATTTATCACCCCTACTAAACACGCCATAGCCTGTCTAACCCCACTGTGGCTACAGCGTTATTCCAAATAAGCAAATTTCTGGAGCTGATGGGATTTCTTCCCTCCTTCTCCAGAATCTTCCATGTAAGTGCACATGCATTTTAATTCATATCAGATTTTATAAGTGATTTACTGGAAAATAATTTTTCTGTATCATGTTAATACAGCATAACGGCTGTATAATATGGTGGTTAAATATGCAGTGGGAGTAATGGGTAAAATGAAATGCTGTATTATGGGAATATACATGTTGCTTAAACTATCAAGGAAGGAGTAACTTAAGACCTAATACCATCTGTTCTTCAGTTGTTTGCTACAGAGGGATACAAAACACTTATTCATGAGTTCTGAGGAAAACAGATAGGGGAATGCAGGCTCAGATAACATTTGTGGGGTTTTTTCTTATTTGGCTTTCTTGTGAATTCAATCTGATCTTCATTCCTGACTTCTTAAACGAAAATTAAACATGCTTTAAGTAGTATTTGATCCTATTATGAACCTCTGCAGCACTTCACCAAAGTTAATTTGAATTTTACTGTAATTTTTGGTTAGGTAAGAAAACTTAAAACTGCTTTGATTCCTAGCTTTTTCTAAGAAAATGAAAACCTGAAAGGACATGGGCATTTTTGTTATACACTAGTCCTTTTTTTTTTTTTTTGCAATGCTTTTTTGGGGGAAAGCTGTACTGTAGTTGGTTACTAAAGCTACCAATTCGCCTTTCTCAAATTCTGAAAGTCCTGTTGTAGTCTAGCTCTCCTGAAAACTACTTAAGGCTTTTTGTTTCATCTTAACCCAGAGAATTTGAATGTAAATCTGTATGGATGATGACTGACGACTTTTTTTTTTCTAGCTATGTTTATACTTTTAGGAAACTCTTACCTTTTCCATTAACTATTTAGCAAAGTATGGGCCTTAATAAACTGTGGTTCTGTACCGCGCACCGTAATGTCGTGTTCCATGTATTCCTGTATTAGCAGGGCTTGTCCAAGTGCCATTGTCAGTGTTTCAAGTGCTTAACTGTCTAAAACCCAGTAAGACTGAACAGATGGAGGAAGGTTTTTTCTTTAGCTAAAGAATCAGAAATTGTTTATATTCTATAAAATAAGGTTTTATTAAAAAGAACAAATGACAGTTGGTCACTTCATATATGGAGAACTGAGTATTTATTTCATAAAAGCAGCATAAACCAGGCATTGCCTACGTCTGCTTCTGAAATGGATGTTCCTTTCTCTCACTGGCATGTGCTTTGAAGGATTAAAATTCTGGTGTTTATTCCAGATTTTTGTACAATAAGCAGCTTTTTAACATTGCTTTTCCTGATGCTGTCTGGATTTTTTCAGTTAGAGCGACATTTTGGGTGACCCATTGTACTTGCTGGAGCTAATACAGCTGTGGTGGTTGACTGAGCAGAATCAATTTTGTCTATTAAAATAGAATGGGGGGGGGAGGGGGAATCACAAAATTTCCAGCAGATGTATCTCATTGCTGCAGGCCTGTGCAGCTCTCTGCTGAAACATTTGATAAAAGCTAGATCTTGTAAAACTGATTCCAAATAGGTTTGCTTTGTTGTAGGCTTTACTGATTAATTAAGGAAAATTGCCATGTTTATGTGCATTTGAACTTGTTTTGTTTCTCTTTCATATCAGTGTTTGTTTTGAGAATTGTTGCAGATAATGAAGCACGTGTGGCATTAATAAAATGGACTTGCTTTTCTCTCAATTACAATAAGACTTAGATTGCCTTCGATTACTAATGGAGGATGAGAATATCTTGTCCTTTCGCAAACAGTGCAGTCGTGACTAACATGGGTGGTTTTGCATGTACTTAATGTTATTTGTGCATATATAAAATTAATAGTGGAAAAGACGCACAATGACTTGTATTAAGCCATAGGATATAGGGTAAAATGAATCGGTAAGAATGACCTAAATGGTTGCTTATAGCCCATCTGCAATCCTGCCTCTTCAGGTTATGTCCTCCCTTGTGTGGTGTGTTTTGCACATGCTTCTGGGGATGTAGTTCCCGCTGCCCTCCAGGCTTCCAGTTCTTTTTCTTGCACAAGCTGTAATAACTTCTCTCATTGCCACAATGACTCTTTAAATTTATTAAGGTCAGTTCAGCCTAACTGAAGCTCCAGGAACATCCAGCACAGGCAGATGGGGGTGAGTGAGGGGGGGAGAACATCATGCAATATTGGAGTTATTTGTATTGTAAGGGCCTTGTTAACTTAAAGCTCTTGTAGCACTGTTCCAGGAAACAAATGGGGATTTTTCTGTAACTTCCCTCTAAAAAAAAAAAAGTGAGAGGAGAGCTTCTGCTGATAATCTGCTGGTCCTCAGATGCGTGGCAGACTCTTGAACTGGACTAAAGTTATCTGAAGCAAGTTTGAGCTATAAATTCTTCTAGGCTGCCGAGAGCTTCTGAGCCCCATCGGTGTCAAGTAGCAGTGATCACTTGGTCTTTAAATAGAAAGAATAGACACTCTGGAGTCTTCATTTTGGACCTTAAGGACTGTCTGCTTAGGCTGGTTTCAGACCCGCACCAGGCAGCGGGTGGTAAATTCGGGCATCGAGGGCCAGTTCCTGTAAAGATGGAAAGTGCGACCTGTAAGCTGTTGTCAGGCATGCTGCCAGCAGCGCGGGTAGTGAGCTGCGTTAGCGCAGAGCAAGGACCCAGAAGAGCAGCATGCCGATGGGGAAGGCTTCATCCGACAGCTGGTTGCTCTGTCTTCAGACAGACACATGAATTGCCTGGAAGGGGGGTGAGACCTGTAGCTAACCACTCTGCTGGGGGAGGGGTCCTATCCAGCAAGCTCTGATGTTTTCTCTTGGGATTCACTTCTTACCTGAGAACGGAAGAATCTCCTGTCTTGGAGGCATGAAGTCACAGGAGGTGTGCTCCTCACCCTTTCTTTAGCTGCAAGTGTAATAGTTTGGAGGCTTTGGTAAAGGCTCCAATGACTATTGCAGGTGGGGATGGGAATTTGGAATGAATCTCCCCTGTTCATTAAGTCCTTTGGTCTAAGTATTTCTGTCATGGGAGGGGAGATAGGCCATATCTCTTTTAGGTGTCATGTAAGAGGAAAGTAGGTGCTGTCACCCAGCTCTTTCACAGCGTGGTAGGTGTGCTCTGCAAATGTCTCTTGGCCTCAACTATTTGAGGAATGGATGAACAGTTCATTTCTGGGTCCTAGCTGTGTTTATATACAACGTGGGACTGACCAAAGTTAAGACTGAGGCCATATGGGGCGTATGCAAGAGATCTTTGCTTCTGCAGGCACCTCATCTTACGAAAAGGCATGGTGCCTTCAGTATGCTGGTAGCTGGAGGACTGGGTGTCAGAGCCACAAGTGCTTTCAGAAGAGTGCATTTGGACCCAGGTCAATTCTATGCCTTATTTTTATAGTCTCATGTTAAATTAAGCCAACTGGATAGATTCCCACATGATACAAGATACTCCTACAAAGGCACCCTGCGGTTTCCTCTAGGCTATAGACAACTCTCTGAATCCTTGTATGTGGAAGAGGATTAAGCCTTCTTTTCAAAGTATAGAAGAAAGAAACTTGTAGCAAATATCTGTGGTTGGGAGAGGGAAATGAAGCAAAACCTCTTTTTAACTGTCTGGAATAAATGATAGATATTTTGTGGTATTTTTCTTTGTTGGTTGACTACTCGATTCCTGTTCCTTCTCTACTGCCCAGTCTTAAGCACTCTGCCAAAGCCCGTACCCCTACCAAGAAATACACTATGTCGACACCTCGGCTGTTAACATGGATGGCTTGTTGTAGGAGAGGAGAAAAGCAGCTGTGCTCACTGCTTCCAGAGATAATTCTGACATCCCATACCCTGAGAAATAGTTAATACTTAAATTGTGTGTGATCTGAGATGTGTATCTGTTTACTTAGATGAAGCCAGCATTACAAGTTTTTAACCACTGAAGCTACTAAACTGTTAGGAACAACAATTCTTCCTCTAAGTAACATGGAAGCATTAAATACAGAGCTTCATTTATTAAAGTATGTGTATACTTTCTTAGGGTGGTTTGGAGGAGGCTAATGAACAGGCTAGTGTTCACTCACATGTGGGCTTCAAAGAAAACTTTTCCTCTAAATAGCTTTTGTTTGGGGCTGCAAACTCTTGTGTTTGAAATGAGACACTTGAGATGGAGTCTGCTATTCAAAAGTAACTGTTGCAAATAAATGGGACTGTGGATGTTCATTGACTTTTGCCACACTAATATCTGTCCATATTTTCCTTCCTTTTCTTGTGATGTTGCTGAACAGCAAGTCAATTTATAGCAAGAGTTGCTGGAGAGTGCAGCCCGTGTTGGGCAGGAATCTCTCAGCGTGAAGACGGTGATGGAGAATGACTGAAACCGGAGGGTCTGCGGTTGGGGGAGTTAGCTTTGCCTGAAGAGGGCGTAACAGAAAATACACAGTTTACTAACCTAGGATGTAGAAATGAAATTGGTGTCGCTGCTGAATCCCAAATTCTCAGTGTCAGGGGTGTGACTGATGCTGATCTGGTTTTGTTACAGATTACGGAAGGATTACAGGATCGTTCACTAACCCATCCCCACATTCCTTCATGCGTTTTTAGGGAGGCTTTATTAAAAATGGATGCTACTTGATAAAAACTTTCCAGTAGGCTTTTAAAAACCAGTTTAATGCCGTCTTCCTTCTTATTCCTCCTCTTCCCTGTCCTCCACTACCACCCCAAAAGTTACAAGGACAGGGTCCTGCTCTTTAACACCTTCTGCACCACCACAGAGCGTATACAAATACCCTTGTTCTTTTTTCATGTCCCTTTCTTTTCTTTAGAGGGTCATCTTCACAATCATGTGAAAATTAGCATCTTTGATTAATCTCATAAGATACTATTTCACCTACCAGTCTTCCAGTTCTCCAAGGTGTTTTCTTGGGCAGCTGCTTTGTGCAGCAATGAGGCTGTCGGTCAGTGAGAGCTGTGGTAGCTTCTGATCTTCTTGAAAAATCCTGATGCGTCTGAGATGAAAATCAGAATTTGCAGAGAAATAAAGGAAAATGAGGTAGCATCTAGTGAGACGAGATGAAAGGGCATTTTATAACCTCTTGTGCAATAACTGCTAGTTTCTGGTTCTTAGCAATGACTGATACTTGTCATCTTTCTGACTGCCTTGTTGATGCTTAGCTAACCTAATTCTGGTGTTGCAATTAATGATTTAACAGTACAGATGCTGTAAATGTCTTTTTTTAAAAAAAAAAAAAAAAAGCTTTGATAAAATTTATGCATTGCGTATTTTATGCATGCTGAAGTATCCACTATCCTAGTTGCATTACCTCTGTTTTTTACAGCTGAAATTGTAATTTATGAATTCTGTTAGAGAAAGGAGAAAAGCCATTAAAATATTTCCACTAAGCTAATTTTTCTGTGCAGAGAGAACTCTGTAATTTCTAATGAACTGTGACCTTTGTACCTTAAAAGATATATAGTGTATTTTTCAAAATGGATTTCTGTCAGCAGGGTAACTAATGAAATCGTCTTGTAGTTGGAGTCCTCGATACCTAATAAGATGTGAACTCCCCGTGAAGCTGCTTCTCACAGTTTGGTTATTTCTGAATGTGCTTTTCTGTGGATTTTACAGCTACTAGGGTTGTGCTTTTTCTGCATTTTTTTTTTTCCTTCAGCAGGGGCAACAAGAGAATCTCTTTGATATCAGTTTTCCTGAAAATTGGAAGTTGCTTTGTTTCCGTGAGTCGCTACCCTGATTTACTCGCTAAATGTGTTGTGGACAACAAGGGAGACGTGCACGCGCACACAGCATCAGCGCAGTCTTATTTCCTGAAGAAACAAAGGCTGAAAAACCCACCTTTTGAATTTTATTTTTTTTTTAACAACCACTAGACGTAACTAGAAGGGATGAGTTTTCTTAGTCTTGTCTTGCTCTTCCTAAGTTTATTAAGTCTGTGAAAGATGCCAAACTCCCAGTAACTGGGGACGAGAGCTGCAGCCTGTGCTGATGGCATGTGTCCTCAAAGGTGCTGCTCCGCTCCTCTGGAGCGGTCCCAAGGCGATGGAGGCGGGTTGCTGGAGCAGGGGTGTGCTGGGGAAACACCGGGTCCTGCTGGAGCAGGAGCTGCTCTGGAGGGGCAGCGCTCTTCTGCGTCCTGCTGACAGCCTGGCAAAAGAGAGCGAGCGAGCTGCATTATTTATAGTGCTTATATAGTGCTACAAAGAACATATTTCTATAATAACGGGTGGGTGATTATGCAGCCTATATGGACCACGCAGTGGAGTGCTTCAAGTCTGCTTTAAAGTAACTTCCCAGCCTGGATGAATTAAGTAAAAACCACTCCTTGTTTATCACCGTTGCATCAATTCTGAACATGTATTCAGTTTTTCCAACAGTTTAGTATGGTTTTGTGTGTATTTTTCTGAGGATACATATTTAAGGGTCAGAATGAACTATAATCTGTGACAAAGCAGAGCGTTTAATTGTGCGACTGAAAAATGGAAGGACTGGTTTAACTAGAAGATCTGAACATGCTGACATGTTAATTACTTTTAGAGGTCTAAGACAGATGAATAATTGGTCATGAAAGCCTGTTCACCTGTTTTAATGAGCTCAGTTAAAAAAAAAAAGTTGCATACTATTTCTAAGGTGCTCATGTACCAAAGTTCTAAAATCCCTGAGCCATGGTTTATGCGTTTGTTTCAATAAGCATTATATTCAGTCTGTGTTTTAAGCATGCTATACACTTTGAAATGTAATAACATTTCCCAGAGCAGCAGCTTTTATTCTTAAGTCTGCCCAAAATTACCATGCAAATTTACCTGGTTTTAAACTAATACCTTGCACTGATAGTGGTGTGATGATAGCAGGTCTTGAGTGTTATTTCTCTTGCAAGATTAAAGTGAACAAACAGGGGTTTTTTTGATTGAAGAGAGATAACGAAAGCAACTATATAACTATATACAGTATACAGCGGCGGCAGTACGTAAGCCTGTACCAGAGCTGTAATCTCCACAAAGGAAAACACAATGCAAAATCAGCATATTCGTAAATACATCTATTTTTACAACATAGCTAGAGAGTTGGTGGTTCAGTTGATTGAATTCTCCTTAACCCTAGCTGTGGAGGTGAAAATATATGCTCAAATGCTTCCCTTGCTTCTCAGAGAAAAATCCAGTAATTCTACCTTTCTTTAAGAAACCCTTTTTTAAGGAGCATTGTCCCTGCTATCTGGGTTGATTTTGTAGTGTTAAACCTCATTAAATAGCTGATGTGATATATCTGGTAACAATGCTGCAAGTGGAGTGGGGAATTCATTAAGTGATGGCTGTGATGTGGTTTGATTTAGATGACTTTGCTCTCACCTGTTGAGCTGCTGTTTACTGTCACCTTCATGGCAAGTGGTTACTGTTTGTTTGCTTGGTCTTTGCTTATTGCATATCCATAATGTGGATGTGAGAGGTACTTCAAAAAAACCACACAAATGTGCAATAGTAATCATAATAAGGATAAAAACGTTTGTACAGGTGAGATAAATACAAGAATCTAAAATTGTCAATGTCCTCCTAAATTTAGCAACTATTAAATAAGATCATCACAATGAGTATTATTCCTTGTTAAAAGACCCTTTAAAGCATGCAGGTTTTTAAATTTAATTGCAGTATGTGGCACTCTTGCAGTGGTGCAGAACATATAATGTACTTCTGGTAGGCAAAGCATGCCTGAACGATTTAAAAAAATAAATAAATAAAAAAAAAAATCTTCTTTAGTTTGTGAATTCTCAAGTGCTTTCCTTAAAAAGTACCTGGAGTGGTTTAGGTGGATTGTGAACTTAGAATCATAGAATCATTAAGGTTGGAAAAGACCTCTAAGATCATTGAGTCCAACTGTCAACCCAACACCATCATGTCCCTAAGCGCCTCATCTACACATCTTTTAAATACTTCCAGGGATGGTGACTCAACCCCTTCCCTGGGCAGCCTGTTCCAATGTTTAACCACTCTTTCAGTAAAGAAATTTTTCCTCACGTCCAATCTAAACCTCCCCTGGCGCAACTTGAGGCCATTTCCTCTCGTCCTATCGCTTGTTACTTGGGAGAAGAGACCGACCCCCACCTCACTACAACCTCCTTTCAGGGAGTTGTAGAGAGCGATGAGGTCTCCCCTCAGCCTCCTTTTCTCCAGGCTGAACAACCCCAGTTCCCTCAGCCGCTCCTCATCAGACTTGTTCTCCAGACCCCTCACCAGCCTCCTTGCCCTTCTCTGGACACGCTCCAGCACCTCGATGTCCTTCTTGTAGTGAGGGGCCCAAAACTGAACACAGTGTTCGAGGTGCGGCCTCACCAGTGCCGAGTACAGGGGCACGATCACTTCCCTACTCCTACTGGCCACACCATTTCTGATACAGGCCAGGATGCCATTGGCCTTCTTGGCCGCCTGGGCACACTGCCGGCTCATGTTCAGCCGGCTGTCGACCAGCACCCCCAGGTCCTTTTCTGACAGGCAGCTTTCCAGCCACTCTTCCCCAAGCCTGTAGCGCTGCATGGGGTTGTTGTGGCCAAAGTGCAGGGCCCAGCGCTTGGCCTTGTTGAACCTCATACAGTTGGTCTGGGCCTATCGATCCAGCCTGTCCAGGTCCCTCTGCAGAGCCTTCCTACCCTTGAGCAGATCAACACTCCCGCCCAGCTTGGTGTCATCTGCAAACTGACTGAGGGTGCACTCGATCCCCTTGTCCAGATCATTGATAAAGATATTGAACAAGACCGGCCCCAAAACTGAGCCCTGGGGAACACCGCTCGTGACCGGCCGCCAACTGGATGTAACTCCATTCTCCACAACTCTCTGGGCCCGGCCGTCCAGCCAGTTTTTGACCCAGCGCAGAGTCCACCTGTCTAAGCCGTGAGCCGCCAGCTTCTCTAGGAGAATGCTGTGGGAGACGGTGTCAAAGGCCTTGCTGAAGTCCAGGTAGACCACATCCACAGCCTTTCCCTCGTCCACTAGGCGGGTCACCTGGTCATAGAAGGAGATCAGGTTGGTCAAGCAGGACCTGCCTCTCATGAACCCGTGCTGGCTGGGCCTGATCCCCTGGTTGTCCCGCTCATGCCTTGTGAGCGCCCTCAAGATGAACCGCTCCATAATCTTCCCCGGCACCGAGGTCAGGCTGACAGGCCTGTAGTTCCCCGGATCCTCCTTCCGGCCCTTCTTGTAGATGGGCGTCACATTGCCAAGCCTCCAGTCGTCTGGGACCTCCCCCGTTAACCAGGACTGCTGATAAATGATGGAGAGCGGCTTGGCGAGCTCCTCCGCCAGCTCCCTCAGCACCCTCGGGTGGATCCCATCCGGCCCCATAGACTTGTGAGCGTCCAGGTGGCGTAGCAGGTCATTGACTGCTTCCTCGTGGATTATGGGGGGTTCATCGTGCTCGCCGTCCCTGTCTTCCAGCTCGGGGGGCCGAGTACCCTGAGGATAACTGGTCTGCCTGTTAAAGACTGAGGCAAAGAAGGCATTGAGTACCTCAGCCTTTTCCTCATCCTCGGTGGCAATGTTCCCCCCTGCATCCAATGAAGGATGGAGATTCTCCCTGGCTCTCTTCTTGTCATTAATATATTTGTAAAAACATTTTTTGTTGTCTCTAAACTTGTTAGGTAGAGTTCTGTTTCTTTACACCAAAACTGGTATTTCAACTTTCTCTTGAATACTGTGTATAAGATGGTGCTGATCACGTGCTATCGTACTCTAAGATACTAGAAAGTTGAGAAATTTGATCTTTAAAATGAAATTGCAGCTCCAAGGAAGGCTGTGCTAAAACTTTTCTTTCATTGCAGTTCATAAATTGTTCTTAGAATTTCTAATTTTGAAAACTTCTGAAAACAAAGCTTTAAAATATTTTAAGTAAATCACTTTGTGACTCACAAGAAGTTTTTCTTTGATATTAAAAATGCTCTGGTGTTTTTGTATGGGATGATAATCTGTATCTAGATTTTGATGTTTTATTATTATTACTTTTATTTACGATATTCAAACCACTGAGTTCTTTGGAAATTGGCTGAATCTGCTGGCAAGACTAATCCAGCCTCCTCCTGCAAAAAGTCCTTTGCTGAATACTTCTGAGCACCCTTTTCTGAGATACCTAGAATTTAACAACAGCGACTTGGAACCTTTTGGAGCTCCAACTCGTACATTTTTAGTCTTGTAAACTAAAAATACATCTTTTAGAAAAAGAATGATATTTGCAGTAAATCAAATTATATTTGTTTCAAGAGTGCTAATATAAAATGGGGGGTCTTTGAAAACTTTTCTCATCTAGAGCTTGATGAAAACCAAGCTTTTGTCAAAATAAAAGGCTCAGCATAGTGTGCTGATAGTAATTAATTCCCAGGGAGGCTGCCCACCGCTTCATTTCTTTGCACTGCAGCAGAGAAATGCCGCAGATTATTTCTATAATCAGGTTAACTGAAAGAGCGGAAAGGGGTAAGGAGAAATTTTCTGGATTTAATGTCATAGTTGGGGGAAGGAGCGGGAAGGGCTGATCCGGCACGTGCTGTGATGTGCTGCTTTCCCGAGTAGGAAATGCGTGTTGTGTCTCGGTGGCTGGCAGCCTGTAACGCACGCTGGGAGCTAGCTCCTGAAATGCTCTTTTAATAACATGCATTTCACATGTATCTTATTAGAGTGGGAATTAACGGGTTTTTTTCCCATGGAAACGTCTTGGGAGAAAAGGGTGTGATGAGAAAAATTTCTTTAGCCAGCCTTGTCTCAATTTTCAGGGAGAAAACTCCCAGATGATTTCACTTAAATTTCTCCAGCTCTAGAAAAGGCTATGTGAATTTAAACACAATTAAGAAACTACCCTAGGGTTGGGTTGTTTTTTTTTTTTTTTCTTTTAAAGTTCAATAGGTAAGGGCGTTTTATTTCCTACACCTGTATTTCCTGGTTCCTTTCGAAAGCTGCAGATCGCAGGTAGTCTTTTCCCATGGCAGCCTCCTTAGTTGAAAGTCAGAAATATTAAATCCTATTAAAGGCTGAGCCTGCGAGGTTTTTAGAAAAGTTTGGCTGTGTGTGTTTAATAAGTTGCAAAATCTTATCTCCGTGTGAAACATCTTAAAGTTATGGCGCGTGGACTTAGTGCTTGTTTCTTTTTGTCTGCTTACGGTCCTACCTGCTGGTGACGAAAGCTGCTGCGGCAGCAACGGCCGTGCCGGGAGCGTGCCTGCGCAGCCGGGCTCTGGGCCGGAGGAGGGCTTCAGGTCTGTCACAGCAGGAGCAAGGGCTCCCCTTGGTCATCCGTAGGCTGGAAATCTAGGAGGTTTGTGCCTTGAATTTGTAGGCCAAACCTCTGTTGACGTATTTATTTCCTATTCTATTTTTGTCTCTTACATTTGAAACCATTTTTATTCAGGGTAATGTTCTGGAGCACCTAATGTAGTTAATAGACTTAAAAAAAACCCCAAAACAACAACTGAAACCGAAACACCCTATTGGGAATGAAAGGTCATCGTGGAGCTTTTAATTTGAAGTCCAACCAAACAGACATGGTATTTAATCCATCTTTCCTTGGAACAGCAGCCAACATATAAAAGCCGTAATAAGAAAATTATTAGTTACATCCTCTTCTCAGTCTAACTGAACGTCCTCTAAACTAATACGTGTGGGCCTGTGGTGGCTTCCTTTAAATGTGGCTTTTTTTTTTTTCACTTTAGGTTTCTAGTAAATAATGAGAGGCTGTCCTGGCTTACCCAGGATAACTAGCTGGGCTTCATCAGTTTATTTCCAGCTAGTTATTCTTCCAGATGGGTATCCCTGTTGTAAAGGGATCCCAATTTAACTAACGTCACAGAAAATATTTACATTATATTACCTGAATTCTGAAAAGACCTGTTCCTATAACTTCTTCCAAGTCCTATTTCAAGCTAGTTAAGCTCTGTTGAGTTATTTGAATTAAGAGATGGTTTTTGTTCTGGATTTAAGTGCACGCTTTTTTTTTTTTAAGAGATCGCGTGTACTCTCTGCATCTGTCTTTCACATCTTTTTTAGGTTGAAACATTCCTGAATGTCTTTCTCAAGAGCCTGCAACTTTAATTGGGTGAGGAAATCCTTTCCTCGCTTTACATAATAATTTAAATAAATTATTATGTCTCAAATCAAACTTTTATTAGAAAGAAAGCAAGGCACATAATACTTGGCTGTGCTGTATAATATGTATAATTATCTGCAGTTAATGAAAAATCTTCCGTATGAAGTTAAAAATATAAAAAAAAATAAAGTAGATTCTCCTATGATAAAAGAACAACAATATTTCTCAGCTGTTGCAGATGAAGAGAGATCGGCTTCAGAGGAACTTATTCAGGTATCTTTTTTTTTATCATCAGAAATGGAGCTTTGACAGCAGAGGCTGAGAATTTGTCTCCCTGAATGGCCTCTGGACCTCCTCCATGTCTGCAGAGTGCGCAGGGCAGGTTGGTCAGGGAGTGCGGTGTCACCTCCGTAGGACCAACCTCTGTCCGTAGGGCAGAGGGAGGCTGGCAAAGCATGGAGCGGTGCAAGAAAACAAGAATTAATTGGGTTACCTGCTGTGATACCTGCTGGTTTAGCAACGCCTGTGTAGGTATTTCAGGGATGGGAAACAAGCTGTGACGGGATCAGCGGGTGGTGGTTGGAGCCACCGGGCTGGGTTCTTGGTGGTTGGTGGTGGCCATGAGGCTCCTGGTAGCCCTGTGGGCGCTGCTGTCCTTCGCTGTTCTGCTGGCACAGGTAAACAGGTGAATAATTTGAGCTGTTTGCAAACAGAGAAGTCTAACAGAGCCTCTGTGAAAATATAGCTTCAGGTTAGACTGCCGTGAGGACTTTTTCTTCCCCCTCCAGGGGTTGTTTCTGCGGAGGCTGTTTCTCTTGGTGGGCAGACTTTGAAGGCGCGGTTGCATGTGGTATTAAGGCAAGACGGTGATTCACAAGAGTGAGTTCCTAATGTTCCTTCCTCTCAAAATCCCTGTGAACCTACGTGGGAAAATGTGGTTCAAGCTGATATTGGAGAGATTTGTCCACGTGCAGAGGCACAGTTATATAAAGGACAGCAAGTGCTGTTGTCTGCTAGCGAATTGTAGGACAGCTAAAATGTGACCACTTAGGAAAGGCAGGCTCAACATTTAACACCAACACACAAAGCAAGGGGAACGCGATTATTCCAGACATTGTTTGTTTGTTTGATCCCCAAATGTTTGCGTAATATTCACTACTCTTTAGGCATGGCAGAGGGAAAATGCAATTCAGGAAAGAGTTAATTAAGGTCTTTAGATGAGTGAGCCATGCAAGTGGCTCTGCCTCTCTGCATCGGGCACACCAAGGGCTTTCTGCCCTGCTGGTTCGCCTATGGGCGGGTTATCGTTATGGGCTATACAGTAGCCTTGAACCTGATACACACCCAGCTGGTGTCAGGTTGAATTTGGCCACTGTTGGAAATCATGTTGCACTGATCTGGCTTCTGGTTTTGTTTTTTTTCCCCAGAAATTAAGCAGGGAATAATGTAATGTCAGCGCAGCAGGAAATTGAGAAGGCACTTCAAGTGTTTTCCAAGGGAAGATAAACTGTATGAATGGATGCTTGCGAGAGGGGTGACTCGGGGACTCAGCAGGGCATGGAGGGAGGAGAGGGAGGCGGGGTTGGGATAAATGGGGATGAGTGGTTGTGGAGAGGGAGAAGCCCGGGGGTGGGGAACTGTGGGCACCCTGCGGTCAGAGCGGGGGATGCCTTCCTATCCCCTCTCTCCTGGGACTGGCTGAATCCCTGTCCTTGCTCCTTCACCTGAGCTGAAGCTGGCTTGATTCTTTAATGTGAGCTGGGGCTTGGGGGATTTCTTCCCTCTGGGTAACATTTTGCCTGAATTACTCTTTCTCCCTGCCTATGTGTTACAATTGCAGTGAATCATGGACAAGCTCCGAGCCCTCTTCTCTGCCTTTCTGGTGTGGCACAGGATCTGTGCTGGTCTTCAGCTGTTTTTCTGAGCAGCTATCTGACTCGTCACCTGCCTTGCCGTGGTGGGAAATGAAAGCACGCTCTCATGTACAAAGCAGCGGTGCTGGGGGGAAAGTGCAAACGAGTGAGCTTTCTCGGATGGTAAGGTTAGGAACACAGTCGCTGGGAAGGGAGGATGCCCTGATGAGAACAAGCAGCACGATCCCCTCTGAGGTGTTGGTTTAGGAAAGCATCTAATGGGGGTGTATGGACCTCTTCAAACCTTTCTGAAAAATTGTTTCTGTTTAAAGATTAATATCCCAAGTACTGCAATGCCTATAGGCTTTTCTGGATTTTTCCTCTAACTGGGGTGCCTTGTCCTGTGGTTCTAAGGCAGAGCAAGTGCACCAAGATACCCAAAAGGTTTTCCAGAAAATGGATTAGAGCAGTACTGTGTTCCAGACCCCACAGGTAAACTAAATCAACAGCTCAAAGTTTGAACAGTCATATTAACGTCAACTGGCTGCTGACCATTGAAATGCTATCTGTTTTTCAGATTTAACATTAATCAAGAATCTGTGAAACACGTACCGAGTCTCTGCTCTTCCCAAAAGCAGGGATATGTATCAGCGGGGGGGGTGTGAACCATGAACTCTGCTTTCAGCTGATGTTCCCCAATCTTAATATACCCAATGTTGGACAGTTCCCTTGGATAACTAACAGCATGCTATCCAGTGCGAACCACTCCACGCGTCTCACTTCAAGAAAGCTGTGGACTAATCAGCCAGAATCCAGCATGATGTTACAACAGCAAGGAGAGATCTAGAATACGTGGCTGGTAGTGAGAGATGGTTTGTCCACTCTGGGGAGGAGGTGACTGAGATAAAGGTATTGAAGATAAAGATATTTGAAGAATAGTGTCTGAAAAAAACAAACCCCAAAGCCTACTTAAAGGAGGAGTTGAAGAAATGATTCTTCATGCCCCCTATGTAGAGGCAAATAATTAACGGGCTTAAATTGAAACTAGGGAGATGTAGGTTGGACAAAAGGGAGAACCTGCCAACTAAGAGCTGTTAAGCATTGACAGCTATTCCCTAGGGAGGCTCACTGGAGCTGGTGTACAGGTCTGTCAGGAATAATTTAGAAATCATTGCTCCTATCTTGGAGCAAGAGAGTAGACTAGTGATATTTCCAGGTGACTTCCAGACCCACTTGCTGCGATTCTCTTATTCTATGCTGTGGCATTGGTCACATATTCAGGGTTACAAGGTTTGCATTTTTATTGATTTGGTGAGTCCTGTGAGCACTGTATTTCAATCAGCACATGGTTTATGTAAGTTTGGTTTAGTTTGGTAAGGAGCCAACCTAAACTGAACAGTTGTAAGTCATCTCTAAATTGAGCTGTTGGCAAATTGTATTTGCATTTATTTCATTAAGAGTGTGTTAAACTGGTTTCAGATGGTGCAAGGGTTATGGTGCAACTTCAGATAATAGCCCAGCCAACAAAAATTGTCCCCATTTCACATGCAGAGGAATCGAGCACCTAAGAAAACAATGACTTGTCTGGGTGCAGAGACTACCCTTACAGTTGTGGTCACTGTCTTCAAGAAAGAAGAACATGTCATGTTGTCGTGGTTTAACCCCAGTAGGCAGCTCAGCACCACCCAGCCGCTCGCTCACTCCCCCCCAGGGGGATGGGGGAGAGAATCGGAAGAGTGGAAGTGAGAAAACTCATGGGTTGAGATAAAGACAGTTTAATAGGTAAAGCAAAAGCCGCGCACACAAGCAAAGCAAAACAAGGAATTCATTCGCTGCTTCCCATGGGCAGGCAGGTGTTCAGCCATCTCCAGGAAAGCAGGGCTCCATCACGCGTAACGGTGACTTGGGAAGACAAACGCCATCACTCCGAACGTCCTCCCCTTCCTCCTTCTTCCCCCAGCTTTCTGTGCTGAGCATGACGTCATGTGGTGTGGGATATCCCTTGGGTCAGTTGGGGTCAGCTGTCCTGGCTGTGTCCCCCCCCAGCTTCTTGTGCCCCCCCAGCCTGCTCGCTGGTGGGGTGGGGTGAGGAGCAGAAAAGGCCTTGACTCTGTGTCAGCACTGCTCAGCAGTAATGAAAACATCCCTGTGTTATCAACGCTGTTTCCAGCACAAATCCAAAACACAGCCCCATACCAGCTACTGTGAAGAAAATTAACTCTACCCCAGCCAAAACCAGCACATGTGTAGGGCTACCAGAGTGACTGAGTGAGTGGAGAACCTTGTTTATAAAGTAAGGCTAGACTTCAGGTCACTTAGCCTGGCAAACCAAGAGGGGAGGTAATAGCTCTGCAGAAAGGCAAAGGGAGGGAAAACTCAGTAGAAGGAAAAGAGCCATGAAGGTGAAAGGATGAAATTGGCTTGGGAAGCAATGTATCTCAACTGGCCTTGAGTAAATGAAACAGAGGAGGAATAAGGTTTTAGCACAGCTTTGCTTTAGGAGCGGCATGACAAGAATCCCAATTGTTTTAAGATGAAGGTTGCTGCATTTATGAACAAGATTGTCTGGCATGTCTTGCAGTTGACCTCGGAAGTTCTTATGTAGGAGGCTTCCAGAAGAAGAAACTCTTCCTGCTAAGAGCTTGAGCTATTGCTTGTCTTTTTTTTCCCCAAAGTCAGGAGCCTTATTGTCAAAATTTTCTGGTTTCATCCAACACTTCCAACATACTAGCGCAAAGTGGAAACTTAAGAGAGAGGAACATTTAAAAAAAAAAAAACAAACACTTTAATTTGGAAGTCTCTTTAAGTGCTCATATTACTTCTGAATTGCTGTGTGTTTGGTTTAAAGGTCTGTTGTATCCTGAAGTTAGGTCAGGTTTGCAACTGCACGAATCGCTGGGTTTTGAACATACCTGTAAAAATAAAGCTTTGTGTTTTCCAGATAGTGCTTCCTATTTAAAAAACCAGGAAGAAAGGCTCTCATTCTGTTCGTGAGCCATGATGCCTCTCAGGTTATGCATTTACACTTTTGTTTATAAATTTGATTTTTGTTGGAGTTATTGGCAATGGCTGGAGGCTGAGTCAGACAACTAACCCAAGTGTCTGACGCCGGTGGAGCCTTGAACTTGAGAGCAGAGATAAATTGATGTAACCTGATGGTTGCTTATCCAGCACAGAACGTACAAACTGGTTTTAAGCAAAATGCTGTTCTGTCTGACTTTCTCAGCATGCAGAGATGATGACGGTGCTTCAGCAGCTGAGACACTGAAGCCTCAGAGCAGAGGAGCCAGCAAGGGGAGCGGGCAGCATCGTTGCGTGGCCCTGGCTCTTCGTGTCTTGCCATTCCTCTGGGGCTTACCTTCCAGTCCAAAGTGATGAGGTCATACTTGAATTAATTTTGTCATCCTTGCTTTACTGAGCTTCATTTTTATGGCTGTGGAAGTGGTGGTAGAGTGTTCCCTGTAGATGTTGACGTTTCCTGCTGTCTTTCTGATTTTCTTTTAAATAGCCTACTTGTGTCGAGTTTTTTTTTTGTCTTCCCCCTCCCCCCCCTTAAATGACAGGGTTGGAAAAAGGTTTTCAGTCAGTGTTTCTACAACTTAATTTGAAAGGGTAACTGCACATCATACAGCAAGCCTGCAGAATGAAGGAGTCTTTTCTTGATACTTTCTAGAAATGCTGCGTCTGTGAGCGTTTCCCAAGGTCGCTGTTTGTAAGGACACGATCTTCCCGAGGATGGTGTATCAAGTGTCTTGCTTGATTCTGCTCAGCGTAATCTGAAAATTTAGAGCTGGTGTCTATGCCGTCAGAACATACATATGGTGGGTTTTGGTCTCAGTAGAGGAAAAACGCAAAGCTTAAATCCCAAAAGCAATGAAGCATTAGTGTGTAATTTTTGGCTGAGGCTAAAACACTGAGGTTAATGCGTGGTTTTCCACAAAGCCTCATCTCTTGAGAGCAGGTCTCCTGTTACCGGCTGGGTGCGTATTTAGTGAAGCAACCAAGTGAATAGACTAGAAGAAATCACTGGTTATTAACTTAAGGTTGGTTAAGAGAGACAGTAGTCATAACAAAAGAGAAACTAATCTGATTTGTTATAGTGGTAAATCGGCTCTAAATTGGTTAGTATCTTTATGTTGAAGTATTTTTTTGTGAAATAATAACACTTTATTGGAAAGGTTATTGCTGGTTTTACTGGGCATTATTTTAACACACAGTATTGTTTCTGAAAGGACACAAAATGAGTGTGCGTTTGCCCTTCTCCCTTCCCGTCTTTGTCAAAGGTATATGATTGCTTTTCTTTCTTCTGAAGCCTTGATGTAGTGCAAGAATTGAATGGAAATGGTGTTCCCGCTGTGGCAGGGGTTTATATTTGTGAGCCATCTCATCAATCACACCTGCTTTCCTTCTAAATGTTTCCTATGGCAAGAACATCTGTTTACGAGAATACCACCAATCCCTATGGGATGATTTTCCATATGCTTCTGTTTCAGGATAAAATTAAACCAATGGACCCTGACAGTGTTTTCTTAACCAAAAATGGGTCCTTGGGCTTCTGTTAGCAGAACACGAACAGTATTATTTAATAATGGCATGAATCACTTCCACTAGCGCGCTTCTGGAGAATAATGCAGCATCTATGTGACTTGAACCGTTCTTTCGCACACGAAGGCAGATGGTGTTAAACAAGTGAGATAAGTGTCGTATGTCCAATCTGGTGCTGCCTGGCATGCTAACAGGGTAATGATTTGTAGGATTGAGAGCTTGGAGGTATGGTTACCACCAGAAGGAAGAAAATAGAGCTCCTGTATGCTTTCCTGCAAGACGAGTAGAGCTGTTGAGTGCCCAAGTTTCCTTGGGTATCTCCCCTTTCTGAGTCTATAATAGACTTTTGTCTAGAAAATGGAGGGCTTGACTGCACAACGTCCAGGGATCTGAGGCAAGAGGCCAACCTGTGTTCAGACTAACTCTCAAGTGGGCGTGTGTTAGTCAGGCTGTACGTGCACGATAAATCCAACGTGTTCTGGGCGACTAGGCTTGCAGGGTGGGCTCTGGCCAGCTGCACCGCGTGTATGTGGATAGTCCTGTACGGAAATCTTGTGGAAAAGGACAGCCCAAATGAGTTCAGGCTGGCTCCCTGCATCTGTCTCATCCTGCAAAATTGTGACCTGGCAAAATTAGCATCTGTAAAACGCTTTATGGTCCTGGCGTGGCTGAGAAATGAACACTAATGCGCTGCATGGTATTTATAATAAAGCTTTCATTTGGAAACTAGTACGAAGGCTCAGAAATCCCTCGCAGTTTTCATGAGAGCGAAGCCCGCTGATAGAGCTGTGTGCGCACACTGGGATAAACAGCTGCCAAGTTGCACAGTGATTTTTTTTTTTCATGTGTTTTCTGAACTTTTTTTTGTACCTCTCATCCTAGCATACACATCAGCGTGAGCTGAAAATAAAAGCGCAAGCTGCTGTTTCTGACTTCAGCTGAGTGGACTGAAACTGCGGCATGTGATTTGAACTTGCGCACAGTCAATTGCGATTGAGTGTGTGGCCTTGGATTTTAATGTGCTGATGAGTTTTAAAGACAGCCCTACCCTCTTACGTAAGCTTTTAAGGTATTTTCATGCCTTATTTGTGCTATTTATCATGGTATCTTACCTGAATTTTTTGTGCAGTTATACGAAAAAGATATGCTGGGAGGGTTTGGGAGGAATTGGACGAGTTACTGGGCAAGAATTGATGACAAGACATAGAATCATAGAATCATTGAGGTTGGAAAAGACCTCTAAGATCATCGAGTCCAACCGTCGACCCAACACCACCACCCACTAAACCATGTCCCTAAGTGCCTCATCTACTCGTCTTTTAAATACCTCCAGGGATGGGGACTCCACCACTTCCCTGGGCAGCCTGTTCCAATGTTTAACCACTCTTTCAGTAAAGAAATTTTTCCTCACGTCCAATCTAAACCTCCCCTGGTGCAACTTGAGGCCATTTCCTCTCGTCCTATCGCTTGTTACTTGGGAGAAGAGACCGACCCCACCTCGCTACAACCTCCTTTCAGGCGGTTGTAGAGAGCGATGAGGTCTCCCCTCAGCCTCCTTTTCTCCAGCCTAAACAACCCCAGTTCCCTCAGCTGCTCCTCATCAGACTTGTTCTCCAGACCCCTCACCAGCCTCGTTGCCCTTCTCTGGACACGCTCCAGCACCTCGACGTCCTTCTTGTAGTGAGGGGCCCAAAACTGAACACAGTATTCGAGGTGCGGCCTCACCAGTGCCGAGTACAGGGGCACGATCACTTCCCTACTCCTGCTGGCCACACCATTTCTGATACAGGCCAGGATGCCATTGGCCTTCTTGGCCGCCTGGGCACACTGCCGGCTCATGTTCAGCCGGCTGTTGACCAGCACCCCCAGGTCCTTTTCCGACAGGCAGCTTTCCAGCCACTCTTCCCCAAGCCTGTAGCGCTGCATGGGGTTGTTGTGGCCGAAGTGCAGGGCCCAGCACTTGGCCTTGTTGAACCTCATACAGTTGGCCTGGGCCCATCCATCCAGCCTGTCCAGGTCCCTCTGCAGAGCCTTCCTACCCTCGAGCAGATCAACACTCCCGCCCAACTTGGTGTCATCTGCAAACTGACTGAGGGAGCACTCGATCCCCTCGTCCAGATCATTGATAAAGATATTGAACAAGACCGGCCCCAAAACTGAGCCCTGGGGAACACCGCTCGTGACCGGCCGCCAACTGGATGTAACTCCATTCACCACCACCCTCTGGGCCCGGCCGTCCAGCCAGTTTTTGACCCAGCGCAGAGTCCACCTGTCTAAGCCGTGAGCCGCCAGCTTCTCTAGGAGAATGCTGTGGGAGACGGTGTCAAAGGCCTTGCTGAAGTCCAGGTAGACCACATCCACAGCCTTTCCCTCGTCCACTAGGCGGGTCACCTGGTCATAGAAGGAGATCAGGTTGGTCAAGCAGGACCTGCCTTTCATGAATCCGTGCTGGCTAGGCCTGATCCCCTGGTTGTCCCACTCATGCCTTGTGAGCGCCCTCAAGATGAACCTCTCCATAATCTTCCCCGGCACCGAGGTCAGGCTGACAGGCCTGTAGTTCCCTGAATCCTCCTTCCAGCCCTTCTTGTAGATGAGCGTCACATTGGCAAGCCTCCAGTCGTCCGGGACCTCCCCCGTTAACCAGGACTGCTGATAAATGATGGAGAGCGGCTTGGCGAGCTCCTCCGCCAGCTCCCTCAGCACTCTCGGGTGGATCCCATCCGGCCCCATAGACTTGTGAGCATCCAGGTGGCGTAGCAGGTCATTGACTGCTTCCTCTTGGATTATGGGGGGTTCATCCTGCTCGCCGTCCCTGTCTTCCAGCTCGGGGGGCCGAGTACCCTGAGGATAACTGGTCTGCCTGTTAAAGACTGAGGCAAAGAAGGCATTGAGTACCTCAGCCTTTTCCTCATCCTCGGTGATATCCTCGCATCCAATAAAGGATGGAGATTCTCCTTGGCTCTCTTCTTGTCATTAATATATTTGTAAAAACTTTTTTTGTTGTCTAATTTCTGATCGCTCTACTGATGAGTTGAATTAGACTCATAGATTTAAATTCATTCATCCTCTCTGTCTGCTGTACCTTGCATTAATCCAGGTTTTGCTGAAATCTCTATAGAAAATGTGTAAAGAAATAAACTATAAAAGAATTAATTCAAACATAAAGTGGGATTTTTAATACTTCATTTAAAGGGATGAAAATATTAATTGAGACCCATGAATGCACATGCAGAGACTCTGAAATCTCTTCTTAGTGCTGTTTCACAGAGGAGAGACTGAATCCCTTCAGAAATTCTGAGCAAAAGCATTTTGTGCAAAATACATACATCACCACTTTCTTTGATTTCCCCAGGAAGCTTTTAAAATTATTCTTGGTGGCAGTTTGCCATCCTCAGGCTAAGCCTCATATTATTGCATCCGTAACCGTTCATGACCTGCTTTTCTGCATGAGCATGGTAGCTCCGTGGTCTGAGACGACGAGGGGTGAGGCTGCCTGGTGCCAGCCAGACTGAGGCTGAGCGGTGGGGAAGGGCAAAGCTGAGTGAGTGTTACAGAAGTGGTGCTATGTAGAAAAAATGATTTTATTGAGAAAGAGGTAAATAGAATCCTTTGAGGGTATCTGTTCTGCTTTTAATTTCAGTGACAGTCTTGAGCTGAGCATTTTCCTGCAAGGATACCTCCTACAACATTTCTTTGTCCCGGGGTAGGGCAATTACTAGTAATGTCCTGTGATACGTGGTTAAATACTGCACTCTTTTTTTTTTCCGTCTACTCTGCAGACATCTGTGCTTTCATTTTTCTGTACGAGTACCATTTTCCCCACGACTGCACAATAACTTGTTGACCGATGAAGCCCTTCTGTGTACTCACCTGTCACTTATCCTGGGGATTGTGGGAAACACGGTTCCAGGATTTACATTCTTTACAGTGAACGTCCATTACTGCTGGCGATTAAAAAATGTCTTAGTCGAATTGCTGGTTCTCCTTCACTAGTAATTAAGCTGTTGTTTCATACTAGGAAAAAGCTTTCATGCTATGCAAGCCACAGGGACTTCAGAGAGACCAGCGTTTGCAATCTTAAAAGGGCATATTGATTGGTCTTTATTAATAGGAAAATCTCTAAGGAGAGATGAAATACGTGAATTTTGGAAAGTTTGAAGAGTAATTATAAAGTGTTTTAAAATCAGACGAAAACTAGGCAGAGTTCCCAGGTCATTTTTCCTAACTTCTAGTCAAGTTTTTCACTGGGCTGTATTTTGTGTTTTATAGGTGGTTAACTTTTACTGAGCAGAGATCTCCATCTTTGGAAAAAATATATATATTTATTCTTTATAACGCCTTCATAAAAGTGTTTAGCAGGAATATTATTTATCTATTGAATACAGAACCATTTTGTTTACTGTGCACTGAACCGAATGGATCTTCAATCCTAAGTTTTGCAGGCTATGCAATTTGTCTTTAAAAAAAAAAAAACAACCCCAAGCAATCAAACCAGGTGGTGTCACTCAAATTAATATGATATTTGTATGCACTATTGTTTTTTTCTTTAGTTGCTTCATTTGAAGAGATTTTAGTCTTTTTATTTACTGAAATTAATAGAGGAGGGCAAACACTTGTGTTGGGTTACTTCTCTGTGGGTGGGTTCTTCAGTTCTGTAGTACCTTGTTAGTGCGCTTGAAGTCAAACACTAGCCAAATTGAAAATAGTATTTATTTGCTTTGCGTAGGTACACATCATTACAGAGCGTGCGAGGTAGCCAAGAATAGCGTCATCTTTATATACCCTCTTCTTAAGGCAGTTTGTAGAGTAAAGCCGGCTTTTGCATTTTTTTCCTGTTTGTAGAGCGTTTTGGGGGAGGGAGAGAGAACAGAGAGAGGAATGTTTCTGTATGTTTTTCTAACTAGTATTGGGTTTTATGAATGTAGGAAATAATACGTGATTAAACATACAACAAGCCTTTTTTGGCAAATAATGTCTCTGTTGACAGTATCTTCTTGCACTACTCAATGAAATCTGAGTGTGAAGCCCAAACTACCAGGCCATTCTTTTCCATAACCTAATTTTCCCATTTGAAAGTCTTTCTTAAGCCAGCTGTATCCTGGGCTGCATCCAAAGCAGCGTGGCCAGCAGGTCGAGGGAGGTGATTCTGCCCCTCTACTCCGCTCTGGTGAGACCCCCCCCCGGAGCACTGCATCCAGCTCTGGAGCCCTCAGCACAGGAACGACATGGACCTGTTGGAGAGGGTCCAGAGGAGGGCCGCAAAAATGATCAGGGGGATGGAGCACCTCTCCTATGAAGAAAGGCTGTGAGGGAGTTGGGGTGGTTCAGCCTGGAGAGGAGAAGGCTTCGGGGAGACCTTACTGTAGCCTTTCAACACTTAAAGGGGGCTTCTAAGAAAGATGGGGACAGAGTTTTTAGCAGGGCCTGTTGCGACAGGACAAGGGGGAATGGCTTTAAACTGAAAGAGGGTAGATTCAGACTAGACGTAAGGAAGACATTTTTCACGCTGAGGGTGGTGAAGCACTGGCACAGGTTGCCCAGAGAGGCGGTGGATGCCCCATCCCTGGAAACATTCCAGGTCAGGTTGGATGGGGCTCTGAGCGACCTGATCTAGTGGAAGATGTCCCTGCCCAGGGCAGGGGGGTTGGACTAGATGACCTTTAGAGGTCCCTTCCAACCCAGACCATTCTACGATTCTGTCTTGAAATCTTTTATAAAATTATACATGGTGTTTTGTCCTTGTAGTTTTCTGATTAATGTTGCTTTCTGTAGAGTCTTTGAATGTCTGATGCTGTTTGTTAAATACAGTATATGGAACGTTCCTTGCATCACGTTATAAAATCCGTACTTCTGTAGGGTAGAGATTTTAACTTATTAAACAGCTGTGATCAAGGGGTCTGAACACACTGACTCGTAAGAAATGTATCTATGCCCACCGGTTGTGAATCTGCTAATGCAAGATATGGTTTTTGTTTTGGCTGGGGTTTTTTTTTGCTTATCCAATTTTCAAACTCTTGTTGTGATGGGCTGCAGGAACTCCTATCACTAAACACCACTCACATTTGTTTAGATTTGGCGCTGCTGACTTCATGTTTTCATAGGTCCAGTCTAGCCAAGATTTGAACTGTCTTGTTTGCATTTGATAACTAGCATTCGAATTAGTATTCCGGGACCTTAGCCAAGGGCATGTGTCTTAGAACAGTAACTATGACTGTAACATAACTATGTCACAGACTTCAAGTGAGAAAGTACCGCTGTGATCATCTAGGTGAATCTCCTATGTACCTTGGTTCATAAGAGTTTCTTGGATGAATCTCTGATAATCCCCGACCCTCTCTCAGATAAATTGTGCAGACTGAACTCCTTAGTCGTGGCCAGCATGGCCCAACTCTTCAGTGATTCTCACGGCCCGTCCTCAAAACTGGGTTCACGTTAAGGGGCATGTTGAAAAGTGTGCTCTGCACTGGGAGATGCTTTTTGCAGTAGGAGAATACAGCAGGCTCTCCTTGCTTCACGCTCCCGCTCCAGCCTCGCGTTCCTGCTGCCCGGCAGGCTCCCTAGGTCATTTAGGATCGCTGCTTAGCAAAGCTGGCTCTCCAGCCCCCGTGCCGGCTGATCTGTCTCTTGTCCGAGCTACACAACCTCCTGTGAGCCAAGCGTTAGGCTGCTTGCACCCAGCTTACACAAGCATCTCGGTCTCTGTGACCTGTCATCTTTATGCTTCAACATTCTCCTAACTCTTTTCAAAGTGTAAAATTTGTTAGTAACGATGGGCTTTTTTCACAGTTCTTCATAAAAATACAAATCACTTCATTAGAACAAAACCTAAGCCTGAAGAACCTCTTGAAAATCATCAAGGATGTGTATTTTTATATGTGTAACATATTTTGTGACTGATCACTTACCCAATTTTTAATCAATTTATGTAAATGGCTATTTTCTGTTTCATTCTTATTCTTTCTTAATGTGAAGCAAATGCATTGCAGAAATCTGAGTTCGTTATGTCAATGCTATTATCTTTATCAACCCAAACATACAATCTCATTGGAAAGTGGCCAAGATCTGTTTCTCATAAACCCATGTTGATGTTACCCTTTCATGCTTTGCTGTTCAAGGGATGGGAAATTAAATTTTTAGCTGTTAGTATGTTTTAGCTGACAAGCTAGTGTTATTCTTTTGGGTAGGGCTATAGAATGTCAAGCTTTGCAGGAGGGAAAGAAAGAAAAAGGAACTATTTTGTTACAAATGTGATGCTTTCAGCTTAATTCTTAACTGTTATGGGAGACTTTGATTAATGTGTCCTGGCCAGGAGTGCAGCGTTTGCCTTTGAGTGTTTTCTAACAGGTTGTCAAGTGGTGTTAGGAATGCACGAAAAGTGACAGCTCTTTTCAGCATTTAAAAAGGTTCCCAAGTAAGACATTTCCAAACTCCAGATAAATTACTACGTAAGTTCAGGAGCTGGGATACCCCAGTCTGTAAGTGTCTTTGTGGCGGTGAAAGGTCCCTGTCCCTACTTTACAAGAGTTTTGCACGCACGCTACAGGGAATGCTTGTTTCCAGTCTCTGAGTCGTTATGGCAGAAAAGATGGCCTATTGGCTTTTTCCTTCATCTTTGCACTATATCCTTCCCACATACCTCTTCTTTTGAATCTTATTTCCAGCAGCACCAAGCAGTTGGTCCTTTCTCGGGTGCTGCGTGCTGTGGAGCAGGGCTGGAACGAGAGCAGAGTGTTCCTGGGGCAGCTCCGAGGCCTCTGAGACTCTTGACTTTCCAGGTGCAGGAGTATAAGTTGGGTATTTGCAATAATATGGCTCTCTGCAAGGATTTTTTTTTTTAAAACAGAAAGAGGAAGTCATGTTAAAGGACTATTTTCGTGTATTCTCTTCCAATGAACTCCCCTCAAAGGTCCCTAGCAAAAAAACAGAAGCAAGGTGGGCGGAGAAAGAGTTCACGATACTGACAATGATGGTGCTGCTTATCCATAGACCTCCAGGGTGTACCGAGGAATTCCTGACTGGTTTTTTGTGTCCTAGAGATGCGAAACGTGGGCACGGAAGAGTTAAATGACCGGGTGTAGGTGGCTCAGCAGGCCACAATGTGAGGGAAGAACAGAAAAGTCTCTCTCCAGGATCCATTAAGCCACTATTAGAGTTTAAATTAAGGTCTGTGCAAAGACCCATCACTTTTCTGTTGTCCAGCTATTTTATATTCCTTTTCCTCAATATAATTAAGTTCAGCATGTATGTACATAGACACACATGCACTTGTTCAGTCTTACTTGTTTTGTGAAAACAAAGACGTGCTGAACTTACATTGAAGGCTGCGTGGGCAAGTTTTCCTTGCTCGCCTGGCCTGTGCACCAAGACAGCTCTTCTCCGGGAAGAAAATAAAATATGTCCAGCTAAATAAAGGCTGCAGTCATTGGGGTGGTAAAGGAGACAGAAGGTGCAAGTTGTTCTCCCGCACGGAGAGCTCGGGGCGGCTGCTGCAGCCCCGGCCAGCGAGACTGAGGGGACCTCCTGATGTTCTCGGTGCTCTCCTGGGCTCAGCTCTGCTTTGCTGATGTGTTTTAAGGTCTTCAAGTATTATGCTGCATTGGATGGACAGGAACAAGTGGGAAATGGCTTTTAACTCTGCTTTTACGTGACATGAGGTGGTTTTTGTGAGAAGAAGGATCGAATTAAAGGTGTATTCATTGCTGTGTAAGAACTATGATTTGAAGAACCCTGAAAATACCTTTCTACAGCCTTCTACAGGCAGGGCTGTTACGTGGTTGTTAGTCCAGCTGTCTGGTTTGGTGGGGAGTCTTGGGGGGTTTGGGGGTTTTTTCTTTTCACTAATTTGAAAACTTTTGAGGTAGTTTCCTAAAATAAATTAGAGGCTAAGTCTGAAGGCCCGTTCAGTGGGTATCTTCTAGGATTGGTAAGGCTGCCTAACCTGTGGTTGACTAGCGAACCCAACAGAGTTCAAGGGCTTAATTTTGGAGGCAGAAAATGTATGTTCTGACTTGAATGATCTCCATTACAAATGTGATAATATATTTCCTGTTACGGTATTTCTGCTTAAATAAAAGTTCCAAAATGTTTTAAGTGACTTTTCTAAATTAGCGTATTTCACGAATGATAAAAACTAATACAGGGTGAAAACATTTTAAAGTCATTGTATAAATGTCACGTTTATGTTCTTCCATTTATAAGGTGTCAGCAGATAGAAATGAATCTGGTTTAGCTAACGCTCGGCTTTGCTACTGCTGCAAAGAAAATTTTAATCATTTACAAAGTATTTTACTGAAACTGTAAAGCCATGCAGACATTTCTGTTGGGTCTTAGCAGATTTACCATTTTTACAGATTTTACCATTCAAAACACCTATGATGCTGGAAGGTACGTGTTATGTGGCTGCACTCAGGTTACAGTGAACCTGTTTTCTTATTTCTGAATGTTTCTGACTGTAACTGAGCATCCTATTCTCTACTTAGGGTTACTGGTGGATTATAATTAATTCACTGGTAAGAATATTTCACTTTAAGTGTGTTTTGCAAACTGAAGTACGGAATTGCTAGGTTATAGCAGGATGGGAAATGGTAGCAATAATGGGATGAAAATGAAATTTGCCTGTTAGAAAGGCAGGATTGAATGCTACGCCAGACACACTCAGCTTAAATTTGCCAGGGCAAAGCTAATTAAAACTTGCCTTGTTCTGCTGATTCTTCGTGCTGGGTTAATTTTCGCTGGCAAAGCTTATTGGCCAAATGAGCATTAACATTTACATGCTGAATGGTAACGTGGGGTAAATAGCAACGTTTTCAGTTCATCTTGGAAGGCTGAGAAAGGTGGTGGTGCTCCTCCGGCTGGGTCTCCCCGGCGGGCGAAGAATGGCACCCCCTCTTTTTTAGGAAAGACAGCACTTCTACTTAGCAAGCACACAGCAAAGAGAAACTGAAGGGGATTTCATACCTATAAAATAAGTTAATTTGAAAATTGCCTTAGAGTAAAGGGAGAAGCTGAAAGAAGAAAAAAGTCGGATGGTTTCTTTCTGCATGCAAGCACCCTGCTGCTGTACTGGTCTGGAGACAGGTTTTATCTGTCGTGTTATACCCGTGTTAAACTGGGAAGTGCCAGCCCTCTGAGGGCAGCGGCGTCTCCTCTCTTGCCTCCACACATTTTCAGTTCTCTGAAGACGATTTTTTAGGCAGCAGCACTGAACTGTCTCTTCCCACTCTTGCTGTGGCCCAGGCCAGAAGGACCAAGCCTCTAAGGGATGGCTGGAGCCACCTCCTCCTCTGTCTGGCTGCGTGGTGTAGACGAGTCCAGCACCAAAACAAGGATAATTCATAACCACAGTGATGAAAATTGCAAAGGCGTCAGCCATTGTACTTGGAGGTATTTGCGTGTTCTTTCTGAGTCTTCTAGCCAGCAACTCGTGCTCTTCCAAACCCCTTAGAAATGAAAACAGAAGTAGGAGCCCGCTGTGGGTGGGACATGGGACCAGGATCACGGGCACATCGGCGTTTGGCTTCATTGTTTGAGACGTTATGTCTCGTCATGTTAGACATTTTACGTGTCCAAATACTGTGTTTATGGATGATGTGAAGTAGGTGAAGCAAAATGCTTTTGAAAAACAGCACAAGCTGTTGCATAAACTTTAATGAACGCTAGGTTCAGAAGTGAATTCCAGAAAATACCAAAATACCAAATTCTCATGACATGTCTAAAATGGTTTTTTGGTGGTTTGGTTTTTTTCTTTCTACGTGAGCAGAGGTGATCTGGGGGTTTGTCCAGCTTTTTTCACACATTGATTTCATGGTTTCCTTTGAAAAAGTCAGTTCGTGATGCAAGCCTGAACTGTTTTCTGGTATTTCATCTACAAGCTTATGTGGAACCTGTGAAGCACTGGTAATTAAGAGAGTTAATGGGGTGCTACCTGCAATTAATTCAATTGCTTGTGACAAGAACTTTTTTGTTTAACCATAGGTTATCGTAGTGCAGTTGTGTTGGCAGGTTTTCATCTGTAAAACACGGTCTCTGCCCATGGTGTTGGGTTTCTTAGGTGTTTTCATGGCTCTTGCTTTGAGATTTGTGATTTGAGATGTTGATTCCCTTTCCTCCTGCACCTTGCAGGATGAGTTTTTTAAGTTGTGATGTTCAGTAGAAGACGTGAATCTCATCGTTCCTCTGCCATAAGACTTTGACATGCCCATTAAGCAATTTAAAAAGCAGCAAGCTGTACTTGTGTCCAGCAAAAAACGCAAGCTCAGCCTTTTTGACAGTGCCAGATTTAGCCATAAAGATCCAAAATCAGCTCCTAATTTTGTGTAGATTTCTAGCAGTGACTCAGGCAAATAAGTAAATCTCTCTCAGCCTGCTCTGTAGCTCCTGTTCATTGAATTGTGAGCATCCTTGGGGGCAAGGGCTGCTCTTTATGCATTTGGAAAATGAGTTACCACTGGGAAACCTCACTGTGCTTCACTAATAGAGCTGACAAATAGCAGGCTGTAACTTCACCGAGGGTGACTTAGTGAAGAAGAATGTTGGCTGAATGCTGATATGTAATGAAGCTGTAAAATTTTTTTCCCGATTTTCAAGTTGTCTAATGGCATCTGCTGTTTGTTTACAGAAAGGGGATTTTTCTCCTTTAGGATTGTTTTAAATGATATGTGCTTATAATTGAATGTACAGGGTTTGGGAATAAGAGGTCCTGAATGCTATTAACAATTTATAGCATAGGCATAATAATAATAATAAAGACATAGAGTTGGTACTTGAGAGCAACTACTTCAGTAATATCTCGAGATCTTCACGGTCCCAACTGCTGCGTATCTGAGCCTGCTTTTGCTCCCAGTTATGTCTTTGGGAGAAACCCTAGATTCCTCTGATAGTGGATTAGACAAGTCTTAATGTGAAATGCAAAAGGTGATTGCATTAAATGAGTAAAGGTTTCATTTTAAATACAATTGTTTTTATTTTTTTCTTCTAAAATGTGTTATTGTTCATCTTTATTTCTAAAGGCCTTTGAATTTTTAAAATTTGAAAACTTTTGCAAAATTGTGACATTTCCCTGAAGAGGCAGTACTGACAATCCAGAATTTAATGAATTGATAGTCATATGCGGGTACCAGCTAACACGTCCTAAGTTTGCTGTCAGAGCAAAGCACGTTCTTGGCTTACGCTGCAGGATGTCTGGGAAGGCTGCCGTCTATTCCCACCAAGTTGGGTATCTCGCTATCGAACTTGTGACTGTAGGGCAGACCAGAACTGCACTTCTGTCCATAAATCCACGATAAACCAGTAGACAGCTACATAGGAGAAAGCTGTCAATGGATCCCGCTGCTGATTTCATATCTCAAGGCATTCTCTGACTAGAAGAGTAGTTGCGGTACGTGAGCAAATGTACAGATTTGGCACGCAGATGTGAAAATGTAATGATATGAACAGATGTTCATTCTGCTGATTTAGATATTTGATTTCTGTTCCTGTGTCAGGAGTGCCTCCTCAGTTTCCTTTTCTTCATCACTAATACGGGTGAGAGATGTTAGAGGTGAGCCTTTCCCTCACTTGCTGACCTACTGCTCCTACTTGCTTCACCAAACAGACCTTAATCTGTTCCAAAATGAGGACTTTGTCCTGTTAGGCAAAATTAAATAACCATCAGTAAATCCAGCTATGTGAGTTTAAGCATTTTAAAAAAACCAAACCCAATATTTATAGGCTAGCTGGACACAGAAGAAGTTCTTAGGCCAAGAAGTCTAGGTAAGATACCCAAGTTGTGTGCCAGGGAAGGAGACGTGCTGGTACAAATGTGTGGGCAGGAGAGGAGAGGGCTTTCAGATGTCCTTAGCAAGGGTATAACCCACCAAACGAGCAGCTTGAACCTGTCGGGGCTGGGGAGGGATCTCTCAAAATAGCAAAGGGTCTTTCCGGAGTGAGACGGGAGAACTTCGGTTGGCTGTCTGAAACCAGCAGTACTGTGGCCCGGACTCGCTCGCTAGCAAGTGTGGGTTTATTCTTAAGTCATTGCCACTTGTAAAGTCTTTAAAGTAGTGTAATTTTTTTTAACGTTACTGAAAATTCAAGACTTTAAAAGGAGGAACTTAAAGAAACACAGTGAAACTGCAAAGCAGCACAACTTTCTAGTTTGGTTACAGCTGTGCTTCAAACCCTGCTCTTACACGGTTATAGGCATTGCTATATAAAAAATAATTTTTTTGTGTGGTCTTATTTTTATTTCTTTCATTTCATCCCCTTTCCTCATGGGATGAGCTTGTAGTTTTTTCCCAAATCTGTTAGCCCCTCACAAGTAAGTAGGCAAGAAACTTGACCTCAGTTATTAATCTTTCTTAGGAATCTTCTACAGACTCAGGTGAAAGCCAGTCTCTTGCTTGTATAACTTTCAGAGTCTTAGTCAGAGCCCATATGTTACAACCTGGAGGAAATGATGCTTGGGGATGACTAACAGAACATGTTCCTGCTGTTAATTTGGGTGTCATTCCAGAAATTTAATTTGTAAGCTTTCCCTTTCATTTTGTTAACACACTTACTTCCTAATTCCAGTCTCTGCTCTTGTTCCCCACTAAGGAACTTAATGAAGGGATAAATTTTATATTAACAAAGAGAGGTATGTGTTCACCCTGCCTGCAACAAGTAGGGAGAAGCAGAGAGCATACGTGTGTTAGATCAGCAAAAATATGATCTATGGATAGGAAATTTGCTTTAATGTAGCTTCCTGCTGCAAACATCGTTTTACTCCAGTCTCTCTGAACGGGCGTGTAATTTTCCAAGAGCGAGGCTATAAAGTACTAATTGGGAATTATTTCTTCCTCCCAAAAAGAAGCGAATAGCTTTCAGTGGTTTGATGCTTAAAACTGACCATGCAGTTATTATCTGATTTGCAACAGGAAAGCTAGGAAAATTAATGAAGAAAAGGTAGCTTACAATTTATAACCTCTTCTTACCACTTTTTTAATATCTGTCTGTTCAATTGCCCTTTGTAGTGAAGGATACATTGTATAACCCCAACCCAATTAATGCTTATTTGCCTATACGAACGGTGAAATCACGGAGCCATAAGCCAGCCAGGCTGTATGTGCGACCGGACGGTGTCTGTGTGACTGGTGATGCTGCGCCCGAGATGCACCATGAACGCTCGCTGTTGCGGTTTATGCCTGCAGAAGCACTCCGTAAGCACTTAACCGCAGGAGCCCAGAGTAGCTGTAATAATAAAATGTCAAATTCTCAACGCAGGGTTAAGGCAGCCGGCCACGGATCAGTGTGGCTGCACTGGGGAACGCCTCTTTAAACCAGCCTGCTTTGTAGGCTGCGTGGCAGCGGATGCAGTCTCCTATCTGCTCTTGTGTTTTGTATGACTTAGTGCTTTCGTTGCTGCTGGGCATGATTCTAGCTTTGGCATTGCAGTAAAATAACAGGTAATTGATGAGTTTGCATTGTGTATGTATTTGCAAAGCTGATACAGCTAAAGCTCTGAGGGCGAGAAAGCTCGTTCTTAGTGTCCGCTCCCTCTGGTGCTCCCATTCCAGCTGTGCTGCCGACAAAGTCTGTACTGAAGCCTTTTAAGCTGACTATTCTTCACAGTTTATTAAGCCGGAGAAACAAATTTACAGATTCTTTCTTAGCAGTAACACAAACCGAGCAGCCGTCTCGCTTCTTGCTTGGTTCTGTTTAACTTCAGTTTGTCTGGAAAAGCTGAACTAGCTCAGTGCGATCACTGTGGACTTTTGAAGGTTGAAGTTTATTTTAGAAACCTTGGTGCTAAGTACTAGGCTTGAGAAGCTTTCAATTATTTGAAATGGAATTACAGTGTCGCCTCCTGAGCCAAGACTTTGTGTCCCAGCGAGGAGGGGAAGAGCCAAGAAGGCTGCCTTAAAAGGAGAGGGAGCATGCAGATATCTGCAAACTAATACTGATACCTCCCGGATCACATTGAGAAGAACGTTTTCCAAGTTTCAAGTCTCGTGTCTTGAGGAAGCTCAGAACAGCAGTAATGCCATAAACGCGGTGGAGCAGACTGAGCAACGAGCTTGTTTGTCAACTCGGCGTGATGCCGCTGGTGTGCTTGTGAAGCTATGGAGGAGCAGGCCGTCGCGTGTAGCTCGGCATCCCTGAGCCTCCTGGTTCAGCTGTACGATGTTGTAGACATCTGCTGCTGCAGATAGCACGATGGTTGATGACTCCTCGGGTGAAATCTGGAAACTTGCTTCATTCCCCCAGAAACTCGCTTCATTCCCCCAAATTTTGATAAATTTGGGTTATGCAAAGTGATGCCTTAAATCCAGTTAAGTGGGTTAGCTTTCTCTGGCATGACCTCTCCAAAGAATCCTGTTCCCCATCTTAAAATTTGATGTCCTAAGGTTGTTTCAGGCTTACGCCCTTACCTTCAGCATAAAGACATTTTGCCTTGTGTGGATTATATGATGGGGAATAAGTGTCTGTGACCCCAGTGAAGGTGTTTTGGGTTTGGATTAAAACCTTGAGTGAATCACGCAGTTAAATGGGTGTTTTTGCTGCTTTAGAGTAGAAAACAGTTCAACTGTTAAGCCCTTTCAGAAACAGTTTATGCTTTGGCCAATGACTCGTGTCAGGTTCAGCCTGGAGGAATTTAGAAAAGGTTGTTTGAGCCCTTACAGCGCCGGAGACCCCTCTCATGGTGGGGAACGTGGCACGCGGGGGCGGCTGCTCTGCCCAAAGCCCTGCCTGTACGTCTTCCCTGCTCTCGTCCTTCTCTCAAGTATTAGTACTGGACCCAGGCTTTCTCTCCTGAGAAAGATGCTCAGCTATCATTCTGATGGGGAAAAAAAAAAAATCCAGACTCTTTTAGCTGTAATTATAGATAAAACACATATTTGTCTTCCAGAATCACTTTGTTGCAGTTGCCCAGCTTGCCGTCTCAGTACTTTGAATTCAGACAGCAGCCCAAATGATCCGCCGCTCATAATATGTAGAATATACAGAATATGATTGTTAGCAATGTCTGAAGGATATTTTTAAAAGTTACCCTTAAAGTAGCAGTGGAAAATTTCTCACAGTGCTCAGAAATCTGGAAATGAGAGTCAAGGGGTGTGGTATTACTTTTTTTCTAATTAGAAGGTTTTAAAAAAACTGCTGGATCTGTGTGGCCGCCTTCTCCTTTCTCTGCTAGCCCACACTCTGCTCTTCCTGTCTCGCACAAGGACTTGCTCCTTTTCCTCCTTAATAGCAGTGTGTCTGATTTATTCTACGGGGTTTAAATTAAGAGGAAACTCAGCAGTAGGGAAAGAAGTGATGGATTTGAAAGCAATGCTCAGGCTCTTCTGTCCTGGCTCATTAGACAGCCTGCTTTTTTTTTTTTTTTTTTTTTTTTTAACTTAGAAAAAACGCAGTTGCTACAGAGCAGCAGCAACGCTGCCTTGCTCTCGGCTGTTGGCGTTCAGCGTGCTGCTGCCCGCCTGTCCCCTGCAGCGCTGCTGGGCGCGGGGTGCTCCCGGCTGCCCCTGGGGATCCGGGCATCGGTCCCCACAGGGCACCCCGCTGTGCCAGCCGGGATGGCTGCTGTTGCTCGGGGCAACGTTAGCTCTGATGCTGCTCCATAAAACGTAAAGAAAACTGAGAACCTCCTCAGCAGCCACGGTGTAAAATGGAAATGCCGCCCCCACGCACGCACACCGCTGGGGAAGCAGGTTTTCTGTCTTCCAAGAAGAGCCAAAGCATCATTGTTTCAACCCGGGTTTTTCTCTCGTGAAGTCTCTGTGTAAAGCTGACTTGTTTGTAGCCATGGAAATTCTCATTCCCGTATCGAGTTCTTTGCGATCGCAGATGAGGGCAGGCTATCAAAATGGCAGTGGCCTGATCCCTCTGCGACTCGGTTACAAATCAGCTGGGTGCCAATTTAATTCACTACGTATATGCTCTTATAAACATGCCTAAGTGAGCCGAGGAAAGGAAAATGATTGAAAAAAGGTTAAAATATGAACTAATTAATCTGAGTGATTTGTGAGCCTCTGCTTCTGTAAGTAAGAACAGTTACACAATTGTGCCTTTTAAAGAATGAAAAAGCTTCATTTCTAGGGCAGCGGAGGGAAGTGCTCCCAGCCCGACCAACCGTCCAGGGGAGACAAACCAGACGGCGACAGCGTGGTCTTCGGTGAAACTCCCATTTTGCTCTTTTACACCGTCTAGATAGGCTAGAGCGTGCATCTGAGCTGCTTGTGGTAGGGGTCTCCGTGTTGCTAATGAGGTCCAGGCAGCCCAGTAGGCTTCTGCTGAGCTGTGGGGAGGAGGAGACGGGCTCTGCGTGCTCCTTGCAGGGTCACTTCACAGCCTGGAGTTTATGGTAAACGCTCCTAAATTTCTCTAGGAAAACCAGAGTAGTAGAACATGACATTCCTTACATTTCTAATCTAAAAGAATAAGTATTTCCATGCGGCCAACGTGCAGCCTACAGAAGGGGCTGACAGAGAGCTTTAAATCCTTCCTTTGTCAACTTTAAAGAAAAGTCTGTAAGATTAGGCAGAACAGCAAACAAATAGAAAAATGTATGTGTGTGGGTTTTTTTGGAGGGGGGTATTGTTTTAATTTGTCCCTAGAGAAATGGGATGGGCTGTACAGCCCAGCGTGGTTACGGGGGGACCTCACCTGGTGGTCACTGCCGTGACTTGGCGGGAGCAGTCGGGGAAGGCGGTGAGCAGCCACAGCTGTAAAGACAGCAGCGGCTCAGCTGTGAGGACATTCGTACCTGGAAATGAAATCCTGCATGTGTTAATCTCTCAGACAACGAGCCTCACAAAACCAAAACAAGATGTAAATGGCTGGGTGTTGATCCACCAAGCCACGGGTGTGTTTATGTTGTCTGAAATATTAATGCTGTCATGTAGCGTAGCGTAGCACAGACATCTCTTTGTTCGGAGGCGAGTCTTTGTCGTCTTGACGCTGGATTTAAGGCGAGTGCCCTAGTTCATACACGCTGCTCATCTCTTACATAAAAGATTTTATAATTGCTCTTGATACAAGCATAAAGCAAACCTAGAATTCTGAATGCCCTAGCAATGCAGTGCCTTTATTTTATTTTTGTCCGTTCACTACTAATAATGTCGTATTTTGGATTATAGGACAGAAAACTCACAAAAGTAGAGAGGCAGAGATTTAAAGAGGAAGCAGAAATGTTGAAAGGTCTACAGCATCCAAACATTGTGAGATTTTATGACTTCTGGGAATCCTGTGTAAAAGGCAAAAGATGCATCGTGCTGGTTACCGAATTGATGACCTCTGGAACACTAAAGACGTAAGTACTGCGCTCCTGGTGAGGAGGCTAAGAATAGCGATGGAAATTTTTAGAAAAATCCTACTTTCGTATTCTGAAAAAAGGCATCTCCAGATAAAAGGAAAAAATGGAGCTGTTCTCTGGTGTCTGTCAGTTGTCCCTGCGTTTGAACTGCATTGATTTGACAGGAAGAATTTTGGCCTCCATCTCTCTTTCCCCGCTCTCCTGTTTCAGTTATGCAACTAGAAGCTGTTCTCTGGTGTGTTTCATCTTCTGCCTGTGACGTTTTGTCAGGGTGTGTTTTTGTGATTGCTTTTGTGCTTGTGTTTGCATGTTTTGTTAGAAAATTTAGATAGAATAGCACTTGAATGGTAGAATCTCTTTTTGAAGCAGAAGGTGCTCTAGGTTATCTACTAAACAATGTTAATTAATAGCTTTTGGTACTGGCAATCTTGTTAAGGTTGATATAAAACAGTTGGCATGAATTCTGGAACAGATTTTTCAGCCCCAATGGGAGCAGTACCCATCACTGCATATATCCAGCGTGCTACTCTGCCAGTGCGTTAGCAGGTTTTACGTTTTTCCGAAATGTGCCCTCCCAATCAGTGGTTTAGGTAAATGGAAAAAATGCAGGTGCATGGTACAGAGGTCAAAGCCTTGCGGTTAAAATTAAACTTCAGTATTCTTCTGATTTGAATATATGAAACATATCCTAAAGCTGTTCTCTGCATGAAGTGAATTGCTGTACTATTAGACTTGCAAATATTTGGTTGTATTTGCACCAAAAATGCTTATTATCTTCCTTCCTAAAAACGAATGCTCTAATTCCTCCTTTGAAAAGATCTATTTCTTTCAATTTTGTGATATTTCTGAGCGGCTATTATGGCATCTAATAAGGGGCTTTTATCCAGAACAGAGTTTCAGCTGCTAAAGCCCCTAGAATCTCTAATAACGCTTCATTTTCTTTATGCCCACTTCTGTGTATGTTTGTGCTCTAGGTATCTGAAGAGATTTAAAGTGATGAAACCAAAAGTCCTGCGTAGCTGGTGCCGGCAAATCCTCAAGGGTCTTCTTTTCTTGCACACAAGAACTCCACCAATAATTCACAGAGACTTAAAATGTGACAATATTTTTATTACTGGACCAACTGGATCTGTGAAAATAGGAGACTTGGGTCTGGCAACCCTCAAGAGAGCTTCGTTTGCCAAAAGTGTAATAGGTAATCCTCCTGTTCTCCTTGGCTTCCTCCTGTTGGTATGGTGGTTGTCTTTTTAATATCTTTCTCTTACATTTTGCATTAGTGGTTTTTTCACTTGTAGGTTGGTGGTAGAGATTAAAGTGGTTTTGTGACTGTTCCCTTTATACCACTATAAAAATCTCAGTCAGTAGGAAATGGTGTCACGACTTCCTCTTCTCCTTCCTTCTGTGTATCACAATGGTAGAACACTTTTTTGTTTGTTTTTTTAATTGAAATATTACTTGGTATCCACAAATCCTTCTCCTCTCTCCTTTAAAAGGAGCAGCAAGGGTTCTCAGCAGCTTGTGTGCATCATCCTCCAGAGAACAGGCTCAGTGCCTGCTGGGGGGGGAGAAGAAAAGAGAGAGGAGAGGGAAGAGAAAGGATGCCCTGCTCTCTCCCTAACAAGGGAGTGCTGCAAAAGCCTGGCAAAATCCCTGGGAAGTCTTCTGCTTCCAGTGATGCTGGGATAGGGAGGGTTACTTTTGCTTGAAGGGAGAGTCAGTAGTGTCCTGCGGAGCCGGGCTTCTCTCCTTTGCAGAGAGGTCGTAGGGGAGCTGGCCTGGCTGGAACACCTTATCCCCATTTACTGGGGCATCAGCAAAACAGGCTGCTTCTGCAGGCAACTGCGGAGCTCATCCCTGCCTCGACGCTGTCCTGGCAGAGTTCTGCTGAAACGACGTCTGCAATTCATTAAAAATCAGTAGGTACGAAATTAAAAGAAATTTCCACTAGGATATGCAATAGCTGATGCCCTTAGGTGGTGCCCACGTGAGGAGTGTTAGAGCTTGGGTTTGCTTGAACTGGGAGGACGTTTTCTGAATGACTGCTGACGGATGTCGTTTCCTTGCAAAAGCTACATTTAATGTTTTCTGTGTAAATGTAATGTTCTCCTGAATTCTCAAACACTTTGTGTTTTTTACCCAAGCTTCCGTAGCGACTCTCCCTTGTTCAGATCTGTAGGTGATGGTTCTAGGAAGCTGCAGATTCCTGAGAAATGATGCTGAAAGTGGGGGAAGTTACCATGCACGTAGTTGTGTTTCAGCTTACAATATAAATGGAAACTAGATTCTAGGTAGAGTTAGCAAACTGATAGTGACAACCACTGTTCCCTTGCTATATATGAAAACAGCCTCCTGTCTTTCAAGCAGTAGTTGCTTAAATAATTATTTTAGCATCTCAAATTTTCAGAGATTGTAATTCTTTACAATTATTTGTACAAATATCATCCTTAATGCTATCCCTAAAACATCAGCCTTAATGCTCAGGGAGCCCAGTATCGTTGAAGTCAAAATGATAGAAATTTTGGATATGTGCTTGGCTACTATGGGTCTGCTTAACCCTGTTCATTTTAGTGAAATCATGTTGGTTTATATCTGTTAAGTTTCTCTAGTTTTCAACTTCTAATAATCGGTGGGTTTTTTTCTGTTGAGGATCAGTATTTCTTCACATAATTTTTTTGCAGTATAACAATTGTTCATGGGAGATAATGGAATAATATCAGTAATGCCAATATGGGGAATAATATCAGTAATGCCAATACAAGTTTTTGTAAAATCAGTTGTTACCACAGCGCTGTCAAAGCATGCTCGTGTCTAAAAGAAATTCAATACGGAAAAGGGCTGCAGGTCCCTGGCAAGGTGTCTGCATTCACTTTGGCAATATAACCGAGCTTATCTTTTTCATGAGTAGCGCTGCTCCAAGGAAGGAATTAGGAGGGCTTGGAAGCACTGGTGAGATGAGTAATTCTGCCCCCTCCGTAGATGTAGTAGCTTTAAAGGAATATTAGTAGCTGCAGTTTTACATCCGTCTGAAGGGAATGAAGTCAGCATGGCTGAGGTCCAGTTTTTCCCTTGCTGCGTTGGTGCCATCGCTGATGCTCATCTGACCTTGCAGTGTATCTCTGCAGGGAGCCGAGCCAGGGCAAAACTCCTTCTGCCAAGAGGAGCTGAAAAGATGCTGAGCGGCTTTACATTTAGGTGGTCTGTTTTGTTTAAGGATACTTGTGTGTATGCCTTCCCAACCCCAAGGGATGGGGGGAAAATGTCATTTTTGTGCTGTTTTGGAATGGTGTCAAGAATGTCATTTGTTTCTTAGACTATCGCTATCACTTTTTCAGATTTGCTTTAAATGCTCCATAATTCATGAGATTCGCTCCTGCTTCTGAGTCTTGTTCCTTCTAAAACAAGGTAGCAGCTCCAAAAAACGTTCTCTATGGCAGCTGTTAACCGTTTCAGAGCAGCAGCCGCCGCCTGTGTGGCAGCTGGGAGAAAAACCCTGAGAGCAGGCACTAAGTTAAGCTTTCACGACATGGGTCCGGCTGATGTACAAAGGCTGAAGGAACGAGTGTCTTTGAGGTGGAAGGAACATAAACAAAGGGAGGGATCGATCCCGAATTTTGCAAAATGAATTTTACAGAAATGCTTGTGCTGAGGCTTGTTTTGTGAGTTAGGCCAAGTCTACTTCAGAAAACGTGCAGAAGCAGAGTTTTTACTGACAGAACCTGATTTTGAGAGACGTCGTTTATGTTGCCGTTAAAAAAAAAAAGCTTACATCAAGTCCCCAGACATATACGAGAACTATTTTTTCCCGGTATATGTTACTTTAATTACAGTTGTGCTTCTGCTGCTGATGTAGAGATGTCATCACAAAAACCTGACAGACCCGCCAGGCTGCCGCAGGGCTCCGGGGGGCAGTTTGGGTGCGGAGGCGGCTGCTGCTGGGCCCGACGGGCAGAGTTTGTCCAGGTCCTTCACGTGGTCCGAGACCTCTCGCGCTCCTTTTGGCATCCCGGTGCTTGCGGCTCGCTGGTCCTCTCCCGCAACACACGACTGCATTGATCTCTCCTCCTTCATCTTTTCTAAATGTAAAAAGGAAAGAAATTAGTCTTGACTCCTAAGCGTAGATTACATTACAAGATACAGTTCCTGGAATAAATTACCTAAGTGTTAATTTTTTTCTCTTTGGCTTTGTAAGACCACACTTTTCAGAGTAGTTTGCTGTGCTAACGTTGCAGGCGTTGTAAGTCGCCACTTGTCATAAAGCTGCAACTTCCCGTTATGAAGCAGTAAGTACAGTGCTTCACTTAATATTTATCCGGTTGCATCAGATTTCTGACACCCTGATCCCTGTTGAGTAGGACCTTATTCTGTGAGTAGCCTCATTGATTTGTCCCACTAAACCAGTGACAGAATTATGTTTAATGTTTTGTGCATGACTATGTAGGTGATTTGTGATACTACTTGCTTTCAAAGTGCTGTCTGTCTGCCGGGTGGTTGCTGTGTATCTCTGGAGGAAAAAAAAATGCAAATTTGCATTGATAAAAACAAGAGTGAAGGTTCTCGTTTCGTCTCTCCTTTTCACCTCCACAAGCCTGTGCGCATCCCTCTTTCCACCCAGAAAAAGAAACCATTTTGTGACTTCCAGTATGGTCAGGCAATGTGCCATATCTCGTTCTCTTGTTCATTTTTGAAATTTTGATACTTCTTTTTTTCCCCTCTTCCCCCTTGTATTATTACCAGCGAGCCATGGGTATGAAAGTGTGTGTGTGGACTTTGGGTTTCTTCCCTGGAGGATGCTTGAGCTTGTTCTAGTTACTTCCCTCTTCTGAAATTATCTTGCATGCACCCTTACACAGCTATAATGGGCATACTTCTCATAGGTGAAAAAGATTGTGGTTAAAGCCATTTAGACTTTATCAGAAATTTACCTTTCTCTTTGTGCGTGTCTGCGTAGGTACACCAGAATTTATGGCCCCGGAAATGTATGAGGAACACTACGATGAATCTGTGGATGTCTATGCTTTTGGAATGTGCATGTTGGAAATGGCTACCTCAGAATACCCTTACTCAGAATGCCAGAATGCTGCTCAAATTTACCGGAAAGTAACCTGTGTGAGTAAACGTCCTTAATTTGTCTTGGGATTTTGTAATTTGAAGGTTTAAAAACGTATTTTGATGAGGTGTCAGTACTGTCGAATGTGTAGTGTGTTGTACAAGTTGAGGTATCTGAGCTCTGGGTTACGCAAACCTGTTGCAGGTTTATTTATAAGCTTGCAATTCCACGGTTGGATTGTGTTTGACTGTACTGCAGCTGCATAAAATATTTTCAGTAATCTTTGTTGCTGATTTTGTCTCCATCAGCCAAAAATACATAAAACTTGGGAAGAATGAGCAGGGAAAAATCTTTGCTCTAGTCTTGCCTCCTAAATGGGGACTTTTCAGGCTTGATCAAGTTTCCCACAAAGCTAAAAGGACTAACTTTTGGGTTACAGCCTAAATACTTACATGGTGGAGGATGTTTGATCCAGATTTTCAGCACAGATTCTCTCTGTTTGTATGTGTAAGAAATTATCTGAAGATATAAAAGGCAAGAGATAGCAATGTTTAGTTTTGGAGTCAGCCAGAGGAGCTTTATATCTATGTTTTGGAACTCTGCAAGGTCTGGTAATCCCCAGACAGGAACCATGGAAATGGGTTTGCTGTGTTTTCAGGTGAGGTTAGGCTGGAGGAGAAGTCAATCTAAAATAATCTCTACACTGAATAAAATACCCTCTCCAACATTCTCACCCCCAGATGATAAATGTGTTTGTCTACATGAGCTGTACTGCGAATGCCTGAAAAAAACTCCTGAGTCTGTAAGATGCTCTCGGATTGCCAATCACTGACTGCAGAGAAATGAGGCTTGCCAAAAGCTTTGGCAGCAGTGGTTATGTCCTGTTCTACTTGGTTAAGTGAAACCAAGAGTTACAGGAGGGTTTTTTCAGGATAGATTATGTGAAACAGACTGGTTCGTCAAAGATTTTCCCAGGTACTTCTTTCCATCTGGTTGCTACAAAAGAAGATAGTGAGCTCGGTGGTTTGGCCCTCGTGCATCACCAAAAGATGCAGTCTGCACACCCAGGATGTGAAGAGGGTAATCCTCGGAAGAAAGCTGCACTAAAATTTGCAAAGATTAGCTACAGCTAAGGTTGCTTTTATTTCTTTGACCTATAAGGTAGAAAGAGTAGTTAGGCTTACATAGTAGATATATTGAGTGGATCCATCTCTCAATCTCCAAAAGTGTGGTCCCAAAATTAGTTTGTATTCCTCTTATCCAACTACTTGTCATGAGCAAAAATCTTCCCAAATGAAACTTAGTAGTAACTGGTTGATTTTGAAAGCTACTTGAGACCATTTGCCTTCTCCAAGAGGTTTAGTGAATCAAGCCAGTACAAATACGGTTCTGTGAAATCCTGCAGTCGGCAAACACTGCTCGAGGTCAAAATTGCTTTTTCTGATTTGCTGTATGCTAATCTCTCGCACTGGATACAGAGATGGTGTTTCATCAGCTACCCAAACACTCGCATGTGCCAGATGACGGGTTTATGTGCAATTTAATTTTTATAGGTATGGTTTGTATTGTTCAATATCTGTCTTTTCCCACCACTGAAGACCGGGATGCCGGGAAGTTGGTGCTCTTGTTGTAGATTGCTGTGCTAACCAGCTGTGACGGTGCTAACTTGGGGAGAGAGGGAGGGTGCAAATGATTCGGGAGTCTGTGTTTAAAAGTTGAGGTCAGTATCACAAGACACAGGAGGATGTTCCTGCTGGAAATGAGAGAGATGCCATGGCTTTCTGAAAGCAGGAGGAACACATCTGAAGAGGGGAAGCAGCTTTATCCCATTTTTGTGTTAACTGTTGCAAGCTGACATGTGTAACTTGGTAAAGCTGAATCTTTCCCAGTGGACTGCAACCCTGATTTCTGGTAGTTTAATGCTTCTTAGAGTGTTGTTTTCAACCCGTAGCTACTCAGAAATAAAAAAAAAAAAAAAAAACATCAGAAACTGCTCAGCAGTGCAGTTAGCTTCATGGCTATGGCTGGAGCAGCTCCCTATGGCGCTGTAGGGAAGGGAGTGTGTGCAGAGATGGGTCTGCTGGTTTGCTGGCTGCAGGCCGTCGCGCTCTGCGCCATGGGCTGGCTGGAAATGCATGCTGCATCTTCTCAAAGAAGTGACATGGGTTTGATGGCTCAGTGGAGTTGCTTGCCTGAATCCTTATGAGGATGGCTGCTTGTTCCACATCGTTATTCCACAGTGCTTTTATCCCATTGTTACTCCACTCACTCCTGCCGTACAAGGAAAAGTTTATTTCGTTTGGCAAAATGGCTTGTTGGCTCCATTCAGGTACGGAGTCCTTCGGATGTGCTCTAAATGCCATCGTTGTAGGTAGCTTAGGAGACATCTCCTTGGGCTCTAAAGCTTCACATGGTGACAACAGGAGTCTCTTCTAATTTTAGGCTCTGGGGCCTCGTCTCCTGAATGCGATACCAGTCTTGTAACCCTAGGTACTGAATGGCTTTCATGAGAAGTGTAGGGTGTGTTACCTTCCGCCTTGGACAGGCGTTGCGCGAGCAGCGTGCCTCATTTGTTTGTGGAGCTGCCATCACAGTTAGCTGATGTTAAGGCGACCTGGGTATATGTGTATGCATTTAGAGCCACAAATAATATAGATGTCTTCCATTGCTCCACGTACCCAGAGAAACTCTGTGTACAACTCTTAGCCATCTGGAATATTGGTAATTAAGACTTTGTAAGACTCCTAAGCCTCATTTATCAAAGCAATATCCAAGATGGCAAAGAATAATGATTAATCAGAGGATTCCTAATTAGATGTTATATTTCAGTTTGCAGACTTAAGTAGTCATTTTTTTTAAACACTGATGAAAGCCTGAGCCAACTAATTTTCTGTGGCAATAACCTTTACATAGCTGAGGATTATATGGTAAATTATTATAACTTTGTAAAACTGGTCATGTACTAGCAACTTTAGAGAGATGGAAAATAATGCTTATCTTGAAGAGTAAGTAATGGCAGAGAAGCTGTTGAAAGGTCACTTTATTACTTGTAAGGGGTATTTTTGAAACAGAGCTGTCTAGCAGGGAAAGCTGAGACAGAAAGCATCAGGTACGGACACGGAGGGTGTGTATACTGCTATTTTCAGCTGAACTCGGGGCAGTAGCAGTGAGAGCAAAGGCACCAGGACTCCTTAGATGGAAAAATTGGTATTACTGTCGTTCCAATGAAAGGGTTAACCAGCTCCCTGTGGAGAGGGAAGAAGCCCTGTCGCATGCCATGAGCTGCATGAACTGTCAGACACAGAGGAGGAGCAGGGGGTGGACCTCTTGGTGAGGGTGCAAGAGGAGCAGCGGATGCCCTGGGGGAGATCCCTGGTCCCAGAAGGAACCTCTCTGGCAGCTCAACAGCTTCTCTAGAGGAGCTGCATCCGCAGAAGAGCTGGCGACAGCAAGGGACCCCGCTTCGATCCGCGTGAGTCGCCCAGCCGGTGCCGCGCGGGCTGAGAGAAGACGCTGCTGCTGCTGTTGGGGTTGTAGGCACTTAGAGTGTGGGGTCCCTCCGCCTTGTCCTCAGCCATCACCTAACGGTGGGGTCTGCCCCGTTAGCTGGGGTGGTGACGACTTACAGACGGAAAAACTTTGAAATCACTTTTCATGAAGAGTTAGGGTTGGTCATGCAGCAGCTATTGCTAGTGTTTGGTTTTACTAGACTGAAATATAGCATAGAAATGGAACGTAGACTAAAACCAAGAGGCTGAATTACACTGTTTTCTTCCCAGTGTGAGATGAGGTTTGGGGTTCTCACTAGAGCAGAAGGTGGCCCTGACCTTCTCGGATGGAGGGGATCAATGGTGCAGCACTCCCGAATGCTGTCACGTATTTCAGCTTGTCAGTGAGAAATTTAATTAATTTTTGATGAAACTGTTTTTTTGCACCAGAAGTGTAAACACTATTTTTAGTCTTTTGAATTGAGGGTCAATGTAATGTAAAAATGCGATTGCTGTCTAGTTTCCTGATGCTTTTATTTTAAAAATATAAAATAAAATGACTTCTCCTGCCTTGGGCTCAGCATCGTGGTGGCAACCACTGGAGGTGCTAATAGCATCTAAAGGGGTTGGAATTGCCTGCTAGTGTTTGCATCAAGCAAGCGACTGCTTGCTAGTGAAGGTACAATAACCACCTTATTCTTTAGACTGCCTCTAACCATACTTTGGATTACGCTGGGACGCACGTTCCCTCTGCTGCCCAGCACAGTCGGTGTATTACGTTGGTTTTGCCATTACAATACCTTTTTCAATTGTTTCTACTCTGTGTCCTAACACTCTATCAAACTCTTGCCTGCTAACAGGACGTAAGATACATCTGAAGTCATAGCTGTTCAAGTCATGTGCATTGGTAGTCCTTATTGGTATAGAAAATAGAAACATTACCCTTCTGAGACATTACTATTTTGTGTTAAGGTATTACGCATTATGCATGTCTGTAGCGTAAGATTATTACACTTATTTATTTCAGTGACCTTTTATTCTACCTGACCATATTTTCATGGCTTAATTGCTGCTTTAGTTTTCCACTCTTGTTTTTACATATGTGTAACTGTATGTATATAATAGTCCAGGATAAAGTGGCAGTCATCTCCCGAGCCGTTTCCCAAATGCTGAGGGGCTCATCTCTTTGCCAGATTAGACATGCTTGTTACAACTTGTCACCTCTCTCTCTGCCCTTTCAGCCTGAATTCTGGAGTGTAAACATAAAAAAAGTGGATATGTAACATGAGTAGATAATACATATTTTTCAAGCAACAGGTCCAAGCCACGTTTACTGTAGTTAACTTTGAAGTGATTTCCTGGTCAGCATATTTGCCAGTGACCTTCATTCTGATGCTATAATCTCATTTTTCATGCATAACTTGATGGTTTTTCTTAGTCGGATTTTTTTTGTGTTTAATCATTCTGCCAAGTGATTTTGATGTAGACAATAGGCATATTAAGTGATGAAACATCGGAGTCCATGACCTTCCCATGCAGCTCCAGTCCAATGTTTTCTTACTGATGCACTGCAGAATGCGCAGCAGACCAGCTGTATCTGCCGGGGGTTCATGGCGACCTCGTTGGGTTTAGCAGCACAAACCTGTGCTTTAAAACAACCCGCGTGTTTATAGTGTTTGATTTTGCATTTTAAGTTTTCATATTGTTTCTTCTTTATAAATGTATTGAATGTTTTCTCGGCATTCGCAGGCTATATTCTATATTGCTTATACAGACAGAATAAATTCTATAGCTGTAGCACAGCAACAACAGACAAATAATATTATGAACATCATTGCATTGACTTTTTGTGTGTTTCAGATATCTTCTTAGATCTGCAGATAATCTTCTTAGATTAGCATTAGGATTGAATACCATTTTGGAGTGAAATAGGGATGAGTCTATAATTGCATACAGCAGTCTCGCCACTGAATGTCGTGGAACAAGATCCTGACAAAATTGAGAACTCCTCCTCCACTTTATTGACTTCAGAGAGTGTGTGGTGGGGTGGAATTTCATTTGGAAACATGGTTTCAGCTTTTTTGGAAGAGGAGGTTTTTTCCTTTTCTGGGAACTACATGAGTCTAGAGACTACCTTCAGGTAGAAGGTGGAGTTTTAGTCCAAAGTAGACTCCATCTAGACTAGGAGGGCACCTCCTAGGTGAAAGGAAAGCCTTTAGAAAAATTACTGGCTAACATGGCTCGGACTTAACGTTGACTTGTCTGGCATACACTGTGCATCTTATAAAGCATTATGTGTTACTTCTTCAAAAGTGTGCTCTGCTGGTGGAAAAATGACAGGCAGCTACTTTTAGACCTCCGAAAAATAAGCTTCACATTTTTGCCCCCAAGGTAAAGGTTAAAATTTTAATATCCTATATGTGCCTGACTGTAGACTCAACTATCGTGTACTGGAGTGCAATGTATTTCAAATCTAATCACTTCAGAAAGAAGGTGAGGAGACTAAGTGGTGGTGGGATTCAAAGTAAATCATCCTGTTCGAGACAGAGAAATTCTGAAAAGGGAGATTATTTGATCTGCTCTCATTTTGCTCTTGGATTTTTTTTTTAATATATATATACACATTAAAAAAAAAGCATTTAAAGAATTTGTATGAAAATACCCCTAAGCACCTTATGTCAACCAGTTAGCCCTGCATTTCAGATGCAGTGGTGTTGAATTTACTTTTGTTTACAAGACGGCTGTACGGTTTTCAAACTGTCATGGATAATTCCTTAGCTTATATACTTTGAATTTTGGTGCCATGTTTCCTTGGGAATGCTCAGGAAAGACAGATGGCTTTTGTATAAATGAATGAGATGAGCCCTTTGATTGCAAATCGAAATCTGTGTTTCGCAAAAACCCCCTTCATTGTCAGGAGGCTCGTAAGCACCGGGGCGCAGCGCCATAGGGAGGGTTTGCAGCATTACGGTGAGATGGCCTTGGAGATTTTAATGAAGAGTAGGGAGCAAAAGCATGCTATAGCATATGGGCACTGAGAAAAGGCTTTGGCAAAGCAGTTCTGTTCACTACTTCACTGTGCATATTTTGTCCTTGTTTGTTTTAGTCATCTATTCATGGCTTAGCTGTTCAGTAGATTAATACAATAGATGGTTGGAGAGGAGTCAGTGTTCCTTCAAAAGATGTTGAAAGTAAAATGGTGTTTGGAGGAGCTGCTATTTTTTTTGTGGAAGTAATTTGTAAGGTCAAAAATAGGGGTCAGTCGTCAGGGGTCTTATAAGGTACTTAGGAGGTGAGGGCTCAAATTTTGTATATTAGAAATGTGTGAAATGTGTCAAATGTGTCAAAGTGGTCAAAAGGACCACTTTCAGGCAAACCAAATTTCTAGATGCCCACTATGCCCTGCCCTGCTCCTCCGTCCCAGTCACGTCAGAGTGCCAGTTGAACCATGTAAATGAAGACTGTTTGTGAATTCTGGAAAAGAAAATTAAATTGAGAGATACTGAGATATGCCTTATGCTATTCGTGTCTCTCATATGTTCAGCTTGTGTCAAGATACCCACGAAGCGCTCTGCAATTATAAAAAGCAATTGGCACGTTCCCTTGAGTGTGTTGATACGTGAGCAATATATTCCTCTAGGTAGCTGAAAGCTCTTCAGGTAGTATGGTGAAAGTTGCCTCTACTGCTTTGTTGGGGGGGGGGGGGGGGTTGCTGTTTTTTGGGGGGTTTGGGGTTTTTTTCCCCCCAGTTAAATTGATACCGATGCACGTTTGTGGGATATTTTTCAGTAAACATTAAGCTATAGCAAATGATGGTCTTTATTACCCATTCTTCCTGGTAGGTGTCACTAATCAGTGGTTTCCTATAGCAAACTGGAGCATTCAGAAATGTAGAGATTTGTCCTATTGCTTTCCATTGTGAATTACCAAAGATTTCTTCAAACTCCTTCCCATCTGAGAACACGATAGGCTCCTGTAGCTTTAGGGTGCATTAGGGTATAGAGGATTCATGCTAAAAATGTCTTTTGGTACTTTTTTGTTTTCTTTCATTTCTAATTCGGGTATCAGAGCTCTCTTAAAGAAACACTCTTGACACACTGTGGTGTGCTTTTGCTTGTTTTGAGCAAGCCTGGGCTTTGGTAGGCTGGACATTCCCTATCATTTTGACACATTTCTAATATACAAAATTTGAGCCCTCACCTCATAAGTAAGATTTAGGTTTGCTTAAGCAAATAATTCTTTTTAGTGGGTCACTGCCAGCCAGCCACGTGTACGGATTATTTTGTTTTGTTCCCACATGAATGGTTTTTTTGGATCTCGGCAGCTCTCTGCCCAGGCAAAACTGGGAAGCAGAGTCTGTATGACTGCTCCGTCATTTATTTTTTCCCAAAATTTATGAATTGCATATTTCACTCTCAAGTTTTAAGACAAAAAGGGAGTGGTTGACCTGAAATTAAATAAAAAAATAAATCCAAGTTTAAAGTCGAATCTGAGGCTTGAATGGCAACAGAATGTTAATAAAAAGATAGAAGTATAATCTGATGCTGGAATATTCAGGAATTCTCAGAGAGGTGCCAGCCCTCATTGAAATTCACCCATAAAATTTATTCAAGACTAAATTCAGTGAAGTATTTGCAGACACTTTCTGAAATACATATTTTCTTTTTTTTTTTTTTGGTCCAAGGCACTATCAGGTGAGCCAAAAGTGCACTCTTCAGGACTTCAGGCCTCCTTATCTGCCACTCCATGATCCATTATTTACTGTTCTTTTAGGGTGAAACTTTAAAAGGATTTGAATGGAGTTAACTGAATGGGATTTGGATATTTATGTGCTTAATCAGATTCTGGGTTTTTTAGATAAAGGAAATCATGTTTCCTTTTTATTCTGCTTATTGACTTCATTGGAAATACTTGGGTTCTTAAGTAATAGGGTCTAACTGCAGAATCTGTTCCCAAATGAATTTTGTCAAATTTTCATTCATATACATCTTGTTTTAGTAGATAGAGATGTTACGTGTTTTTAAAAATGAATCAATTTTTTTTGTGCTTTAAGCTGAACATCACAAAAATAAAAAGGATAACTTCTTGCGTTGCCACTCTTGTCATCTGTAGCTGAATATATGCGTGAACAGTATTCACAGGAAATCTTCTGTTGAACCGAATGGAATGAGTTACCGGTGTTACAGATGTTGGGTATCTGTTAGTTGCTCCTACGTCGTTTGGCAAGGGGAGCGGTAGGGTGGCCTCGCTGGCAATGACGGCCGTTCCTAACGGAACATCCCTCCCTCCCTTGTCTGCAGCCCGGCATCAGAAGAAAGTGTCAGCCTGGGCTTTGAAAACGCACAGCTGCACCTGTGTGTGTTAACTGCCCAGCTGTTCCGGTAATTATTTTTTTAGTATATTTTGATTATGCGTACAGAAAGATGACATAATATATAAACTGTTATTTAGCCTGAGAACTTGCATTCTACTTCTCCTACAGTCTCTCTTCATGTTGGTAAGAGATATGTTATTTTAATTAAGAGGTTAGATACGCTGAGGAGGATCATGCTGAGTTAAGATCTTGGTCCTGAAGTATTAGAAAGTAGGGAGAGATGGCCTATGACTGCCCTAGAAGTGTGCACGTGTGTCTCTTTTAAATCCTCTCCATCCTCTTAAAACAACCCCACCTAACCTGAAAGTTATTCCTGCTGCACCTACGTCAAGCCAGAGCTCCCTACGTGGAGAAGCGGATTCTGCTTCTCTGAAGTTTCCTTCTGGAATGAACAGTTGGGTTTTCTCCTTGCAAGGCCATGCTCATAGGTTAGCTGTTCCAAATCTAGAACTGAACACTATTCCCAGCAAAAATGCTAACACTTGGCAGAGATTTAACTTGATTTATAGGTGATACCTGCTCTGCCACTCGTTCCCGATGAGATTCTAACAGTGTGCTGGGGAAATGCAAGAGCAACACAGAACTGTTGGGCATATTCTCCTGTTCCCCTGATTGGTTTTGGGGTTGTTTGGGGGGATTTTTTTTGTGGGGGTGGGGGTGTTGGAGAGTGTTGGGGACATAGAAAAGCAAGAGATTTGTGGGAAACAGGAATATGGAATATTCCAAGGTATTTTTGACTAATTCTTGAAAGTGGCTATCTGAAGAAAAACATGATTATTTGTCTTTATTCATTTAGTGTTTTGAGGGTTAATGCAGAAAACAGAAAAGGAATAATTTCAGGAAAGAGTTATTTTGAAAATTTAAAATTGGCTGTTTCTTGAATATTGACTTCAGAGTCCTCAGGATACGAAGGTAAGGTTTGCAAAAGTTAGTAAAGAAAAAGGGAGGTTGGCCCTGTGTACAGCTGAGTTCCTGTACAAACTAGTGTGCTTATTTTGAAGTGCAGCGGTACTTAGAAATATGGTAGCCCTAAATCCTCAATTCAGTTTTGCATTAAGACTATCAACTTTAAAGTATTAGTTACTCCAAGGGTTGAAATGACTGTAAAATGTAAGGAAAATGTCCTTAATTAAGAGATATAATGTAATTCTTTTTCAAACTAAACTGTTTTTCTCTATCCTTTCAGGGTATAAAACCAGCAAGCTTTGAGAAAGTTACTGATCCTGAAATTAAGGAGATAATTGGGGAGTGCATTTGCAAAAATAAAGAAGAAAGGTTTGTTTCAAGTAATCAAGTTTTGTATTAAATAATGTGCATGCAGGGATTTCAAAGCTGACTGTGGATTTTTGTTCTGGCCTCTGGGTCTCCCCTGTGGAGGAGAAAATGCAGAATGGAAATACAAATATAAATGATTGCCCGCTTTCCTGCCATATAATGTCAGGATAATTGAATAAATGCCGTTGCTGTGTCTCTCAACCGCTCAGCTTCAAAGAATAAGGTCAGAAAGCATTATGGTGGACATGTGAGCCTAGCGTATTCTAGCACATTCTGGCCCATTCAGGACGTTCTGCGTGGAGCATCGAGTGTGGCGGAGGTCAACCACGAATGTGACATGGTAGATTCACCACAAGCTGTTATGGCAGATTCCGTTGTCTCTGGATATGGAAACAAATTGTGCCTTGTTTTCCAGCTTTGGTTTTAAAACCTAATCTTCTTATACTGGCCTCTCCTAGATGAGTGTGTCTACTGTCCAGTATTTCATAACTTTCACAAATACAGTTTTCGGGGACCTCAACTGACTACCTAGGGGTAACCTCTTTTTTAGTACTCTCGAAGCTCAGATACTCAAGAAAAGTTGAGCAAAGCTATAACCTGCATTTCTGTACATGCTTATGCCGTATGAATATTGCTGAAGCTTTGTGAAATGGGAAACATCATTTTTTCAGCAGTCCTCAGTAACACTGGAAATATTATGTCTGTTTTCTAAGAACACAAATTTGTTACGGATGAACACCAAACATACTGTAAATGTTTTTGCCTTTAACAGCAGTTTCTTGTCACAAACCTCTTTGAAATTCCTTAAGACTTGCAGTATTTGAATGTTCTTTATATCCATTGCAGATATGAAATTAAAGATTTATTAAGCCATGCCTTTTTTGCTGAAGATACTGGGGTAAGAGTGGAACTTGCAGAAGAAGACCATGGTAGGAAATCCTCTATTGCCTTAAGACTCTGGGTAGAAGATCCTAAGAAACTGAAAGGAAAACCCAAAGATAATGGAGCCATTGAGTTTACTTTTGATCTGGAGAAGGAAACTCCTGATGATGTTGCACAAGAAATGGTAAAATAAACTTCTCCTGACAAAAATGTGTGTATATATATGTAAAGTAGTGCATAAATCTCAAAAGGACAGCAGGAACGAGCCTGGTAAAGTAACTTCCACTTAAACCATTCCAGGTGTCTAGTTTAAGCAGTTTGCATTGATTTTAAAATGAATGCTGCCAGAAAGGGGTAAACAGGGAAGAACTAATAACTGAAAAATAGCGTTTACCGAGTGTGAAAACAGATGCATGAAATGGCATTTCAAATAGCTTAGGGACCATAGAGGTCTCTTCTACTTTTATATTTTGAAAACTCTTTTGCCAATTTCTGTTAGCTGTTGAACGCCTTTAAATTTGTTTGGAATCTGTTTAGTTTCGGAGAGCAGCTTGAAATAAGTTAGAGTTCAAAAGTTCAATCACAAAATATTCTGCACTGAATTCTTCAAAACACTTCTTTCCATCTTTTCTGTCGGTGTTACTTAGGAAGAATGTAGGTGAGGAAAGTCTGTGGTCAGCCACTCTATTGCCAAACATAAATAGGAAACTAGATTCAAGCCCACTGCACAGAGTTAGGAATAAGCTTTGGATTTTTTAACATATAAGTTTAACTTGGTGAATTTCTGTATCTTATTAACTTGTGGGGTTTTGTTAGAAAAAAGCTATTTTGTGTTCCAGTTTCACTATATAGTCCTTGAACTCATGTTTTAATGATGTCTTTACTGCAGTTGTTTAGGTTTTCTAACGTCGTGGAGACATAGAATCAGTAAGCACTGAGTCAAGGGTCTGAATTTTCTTGTGCTTGCAGAAATGTTCCTATTGTAATCTAAATCCCAAGAGATCCCATTTAATGATGTTGTCATCACCACTCCTGTTCTGCTTAGGAGGCACTCATTTTGGTAATGTTGCCTTACTATGCTTGGACTCATCACCATGTACTCAAAATTTAGTGGGAGAAATTCAGGCTCCTCTGTCTTCTTGTCGTTAGTTTGCAGTAGGTGAAATATTTTTTGAGCAATGCATTATTACAGAACTCATTTCATTTAAAAGTTGCTCTGGTACGGTTACTTGCTGTTATATTTTGCATTTAAATATTTATGGAAATATTTGGAATTTTGAAGTTCTGTAGGTTACTGGCCCATAGTTGTGATATTTTGTTTTGAAGAGGAAATAATTCTCATAAAAAGTATATTTAAAAGGATCACTCCCAAACTACTGTGCTACTATACCCTTTCCCAAATAACTTTAAAATGTGTGTGTTACTCTATTACATTAGTAGTTACCCAAGTGACTGCATGTGAAATGCTTTCAAACTTGAGGCTGTTGGGGGGGTGGGCAAAGGGGGGACATTTATTCCTAAATGTCTTTTTCTAGCCCTTATGAATTATGGAACACCAAAGCCGTGTGCTTTCATCAATTTGTGTTGCTTTATGTGCTGTGGAAGAGAATAATGCAGGAGACCTTTTGAGTACAGGGAATTATTTATCGTTGTTGATGGGGTTTCAGTAGTCAGGCGTTCCAGCCTGTCCAAATGATGTGGGCAGAAGGAGCTTGAAACGTTCTGGTGGGTTTGCAACCTGAAGTTACCTTTCACAACCAGTGGGTACTGTAAAATAATATGTCTTCATTAAACTTTAACCATTCTCTATATAGAGATGTAGGAATAAGAATTGTTTAAAAAAAAAAAAAATTTGTTAATGTGGCAGGTTTTCAGTGCCTTCCCATTAAGCTTTGTCTGAAGAATCTACTGGGCACATTAGTACCATACAAGGTTCTCTGGACCTGTGTGGTTCTTGAGTAATTCCCTTCTGTTAGCATTTGCTGGATCATCGGTTCAGGAATGTCAGTAAGGTCTGAGGGCATAGGCAGTGGAAAATACCCATATCCATCTGCAGCTGTATTTTAAGCTGCTTTGCACCTATTAATTTTAAACAGCGGAAATCTAAGCCGTAAAACTGTCTTGTGTTTGGGCAAGAGCAAAGAAGGAAACCCTCTAGATTTCCTCCCTGTATATAAGTGCTTCCAAATCTATAGAATATGCATGTTAAGAATGTAGGGAGAGCAGGCAAATCTCTGGTAGGTCATTATTAAACAAAAATTCATACCCTATGCTGTAGGAGATTATGCAACCAAATAGCACAGAGATGAATTTCCATTTTTATCTGTTGAGCAGTTGAATTCTGAGAAAGCCTGGTCCCCTTTTCAGGCAAACGTGAACAGTCTGCATTTGACTCAGTGATAGGTTTTTTCTTTGTAAAAGTCAATCAATACTGACTGACTTCACCATTTAAGAGAAGTTAATTTGAGACGAAATTCTGTTAACATCTTTTCCTTCGTGACTTGCTGTGATATCAAGCACAGCAATTTGGGAAACTCTGTGTACTAGAAAGGTTAAGGCAATAAATTCTGATTTAGGGGTAGTATGGTTTACTCCAGTTGCATTGTTCAAAGAGCATTCTTCAAAGATTTTTTTTTTTTTCCTCTTTTGACTATTCTGTTAGTCTTTCAAAAAAAAAAAAAGGGAACCCATTTGCACTTTTCTTCTTCTCAATGGATGTTAACTGGTGAATAAATTGACCCAATATATATTCAGGTCTTATAAATTACATATTGTTGTTTTAAAATGCATTAGGGATAGAAGTTTTATTCAAAAACCCATCAAGCTCTTGAGTTCTTGTTCTTGTGAGGAATAAATATGTAATTTATGTTATTTCAAACTGATGTTTTCTCTGTTAGGAAGAGATTCAAGTAATACGTGTGTGTGCACACGTGTGCATGCACACGTGTGCGCACATAATCTTGCTAAGTTTGTGCCTCCTCTGTAGATTGACTCTGGATTTTTTCATGAAAATGATCTCAAGATAGTTGCGAAGTCGATACGTGACAGAGTAGCATTAATACTATGGAGAAGAGAGAGAATTTGGCCTAGGATGCAGTCAGAGGAACGTCGGGACTCTGAATGCCTGGAGAAGTTGAAGACACCGCATGCTCAGCAGGTCCAGGTCACCTACCTTTCTCACACTGGTCACCATGTCCTGTCGGAGTCGGAGGAGCCTGAGGCGGACCAGCATCCCTTTCAGCAAAACCTGCCCACCAGCGTCACGTCTGTTGCATGTAAGTCTCGTGTTGGTTTTGTGTGCACGTGGTGATGAATGTCTGAGGGTAAAAATCAACGACAATTTGAGCTCAGCGGTGAGTTGAGCTGCTGTGCATGTTTTTGCATGCTCAAAGAACACAATTGTCTCGGACAGATGCATAACAACTTTGAAAGAAATAGTTTCAAGAAAAACTATATTATATAGAGATAGCTCCTCCTTCAGTAGCAATAAATGCAGAAAGCATAATATATTTGTAAATGGAAAAGCAAGAAGACCTGCTGCTAGACACAAAAAAATACATGTTTTCTGTGCCAGGTGGTGGGATCAACACTAAGTTTGTGCGAAACACGATTTCAGAGCCTGCAGAAGTTGAATTGGCACCAATTGGTTAGAGTGACTGGTGGCTTTTTCAAATGATGTTGACAATGTGGAGATGTTTATTCAAAAGCAGACCTTGCTGAAACCAAAGCGCTGCGGTTTCTTGTGTTTTGTGACTTACTCTTGATGGCTTGCGTCAAGTTTTTTGTGAAGCTGTGCAAAGGTCTACAGCAGAAAAAAAACCAAACCATCTTTAAATGTTACATGATGTAATTCAAGATTTCCCTGTTTTGTGGGAAATATCAACTGTGGTTTGGTCACGCGTGTTGGGAGCACCAGACCTTGTGGGTTGTCGCTGTAATTATTACTGGGGTCCTTGGGTCATGATGCAGGTGCTCTCCGTGTTCCTCCAGGCTCTCTATTTTGTCCTGAGCTCATGACCTTGAAGCAAGGGGGTGGTTTGATCTTCGTTACGACAGGTCAGAGTAGGTTGGTGGCCCTCATTCGTCCAGGCCCTGGAAGCTTCAAGCCGATGATTTGCCAACTCTACATTCAGCTGGGGGCTGAATCAAGAGCGATCATGGGGCTGTTTCAAGACAGGAGGATTTACATCTCCTGTTTTAATTCCAAGCACTGATTTTGGTCTATCTCTGAATAAGAAACTACCTGGCTTTGCTTGCAGAGCTTGTTGGTTGTTTGTTTTATTTCTGAGCATCAGACTTAATCTCCAGCAAACAGCAAGGCATGAGGAAGTAGTGTTTTTATTTCCCTGAAGTAACTTGTCCCTGTCTCTGTCCCCTAAAATCAACCTTTGTTACCAAGTCAAGCTCTGGTATTGAAATCTTAATCTATTTATGCTTTTAAACATCTTGAAGGAAATGTTGCCAGATATTTTGAGCTTGGAAGATTTGAAATTTTATGAGAGTTCTCTTTTTTTTTTTCCCCCTAGCCAGTTTTTCTGATAAAATCTGATGTACATATTTTGCTACTGAACTATTATCATAATGTTTCTGTTTTACTGCTCTGGACTTTTATGTAAGCATATTTATATTAAAGATGCATTATCTTTAGCAAAGAGACAGCTGCCGCTTTAATTCAGGTATTGTATAAATTGTTATACAGAGGTCTGCTTTGAATACTAAAATAACCCAGCACGCCTCTGCAAGAAAACAAGCCTTTACAAGATATGAGAAATGACCATATTTGCATAACGCTCAGAATATTGCAGTATTTACAAAGCTTTTTTGTCTGAAGCTAAATGGATCTCATTTCATTTTTTTTGCATCATATACTTATTTCATGCTATCTAATTCCTTTGAGAAACACCGTAATTATGACTGTTTTTTTTTCCAGTGGTACAATGAGGCTACTTGTGCTTCCCATGGTTCTGTTGGACATGAGTTGGCAGAATTTTATAATAAATATAAACCCCCCCAGTTTATTTCCTACTCCTCCTCAACTTTTAACCAATACTTGGTATTATTTGACAATTCGCTATCAGATGTCTTTGAATGTTTTCTTAGTGATGTTAGGCCTAAGACCTCTATAAATTACTGTTCTACCAATTAATATAATAATCTGCGGTCAAATGTAAAAATGGAAATTAATAACTTAATGTGTGTAATGCATGTTCTATAAAAATCTGAGACTGACTCACAGCTTTTACTTTAGCACTCTACCGTCATACTCTTTCTTCTTTTTTTTTTTCCCCTCCTTTGAGGTCTTAAGTAATTGTTTGTAATAAAATGGAAGTGTGTATGCGGCAGAAATCTCTGCCTTCTTAGACTAGGGCCATGTTGACTCTTTTTAGAAATGAGCTGAATAAATATAGAGGGGAGTTTAATTTTGCAAAAAAACAGTTGGGAGAATAGTTTGTGAGTACTGAGGAGAAATCATCTCTGGTGCTATTAAAAAAATAATTTGTTATTTAAAAGCCAAATAAGTAAAATCTTATTTGGAATATGGAAAAAAGAGAAGATGGAAAGTGTCAGAAAAATAAATAGCATTTAAACTGAGCTGTAACTTAAGCCCTTTTTTTGTAACTGTTAGTTTTCTTTCAGTTTTGAATTTTAAATCTCTCTTACAAGCTATTTGTCTTTTGGATGCTTACAGCTACGGTCTTGATTGTCTCATTTCATTTCTCAAATGAAGAAAACAGTAGCTTATGCTCAAGAAGAACTGGGCACCTGTACTTTGCAGGCTTCGAAAGTCATGAAAAGACATTTTAAAACCAGTAATCCTCAGTGGTACAGTTAAAAGATCTGTTTCCGTTTGAGGAAAGATACGATGCTTGCCCAGTACCCAGAGCTGTGCAATTCTGCAGGTTAGCTGGGCAAACACTCTACATCATGAGAAACTCCGGCAGAGCTCTGAATGGTACTCCTAAATCACTGCAAACCTGCAAATTATTTTGTTATCTGTTCTTCATCTTGAGGTATTGCTGTATACTTAAGTATGGTATGATTCGCTGAACTAATAAAGCGTACAATATAAAGAATTCTGTAATTTTCAGTGCTACTAATAAAAAAGGTGTTAAAGTCAGTACAGCCCTGGGAGATCTAACTCTAAAAGACTCCATGACCTGTTACGAACATTACAACTGGGGGCTTCCTTTCCTTTCATCCTACAAAATCTATAAACGTCTGCAATTCTTAATGTCAACCTTATGCCCTTTAAAGGAAATATCAATGTACCTAAAATATCGTCGTGCACAGAAATCCATGGGGATGGTTTTTGGCTTAAGAGAAGCAGTATGCGCTTTTTGTAGAAAATAACGTTTGTGTTGCATAATTTATTTATATAATGGAAAGGGCTAGGGTAGTAAAAATGCTAATTATGTAAACCAATGTTGACCTTGCTCTAAAATCATTACTTGAACGTTTGGAGTTGTTGAGCTTTTAATAAAAACTATTGTTCTTTCAGCTGACAGCACATTTGACAGTGGCCAGGGGTCCACTGTTTATTCAGACTCCCAAAGCAGCCAGCAGAGCGTCATCTACTCGTCTCTGCCTGATCCAGGACCTCCTGCTATCCAACGGGTGTATAGCCCACCTCTGAGCGAGAGCCAGGCTGTGCCCCATAGCCTTCAGCAGCTGGGGCACTACCAGCAGCCCTCAGGAGTAAGTCCAAAGCTTTTCAGAATCATTCTGTATCCTAGATCATACTTAATGGCTCATTTATGCTCTTGTTTTCAGTAGGTGTGGATTCCAGGGCTTGCTTCGTATATTCCTCGCTCAGCTCTACCAATGGTGACTTGCTTAGTAATGCATTTCTAGTTGATCTGAAATGTGCGCTTAGTAGATGGTGTCTGGCTAGCTACATTTGCCATTCTGAAGAAATGCTTCACTGGCAGCTGTCACACCTCCAGTAAAAAAGCTTATCAATCCGTTGTCACTGAACTACATTAGTAGCTTTGCAATTACTAGTTTTAAACTCATGCACGTGTTTGAGAACTGTTTTGTTTGCTCACTGTCAATATAGCCACACATTATTGTTCCTTCATTTGTTCAAGAGCCTCTTGGGTCTGATGTTTCTTCCAGTTGTGACAAAAGTCACACGTGCAGTCGCTGCCTCTCTGGCTCTGGGTTTGGATTTAATCTTGCACAGAGATGGCAACGTACGTCCATTACTGAGGCTCCAAAATCAGGCACTGGTAGCCCAGTCGGACATTCATGCTTGCTCCCGTTTTCATGCTGTTATGACCTTGACTGAAAGCAATTAATGGAACTACTGGTGCAAGAACAAACACATGCGAGTGAACATAAATCTTCAGGCGCTTCCAGTGAGAGGCACAACATGAGCACGTTGTGTCCTTCAGAAGCTGTGGCAGCACCGTGTTCCAGTTCCAGCCTGCACCCACTACACAGGGCAGGCAGTGCTCGTGCTGCTTTTCGCCGCCACGGTGACCCCGTTGTGGCTTTGACTCCAAACGCAACGTCCCTTCCCCAAGAACCGCGAGAGGAAAACGTGTATCTGCAGACTAGAGAAGAGGCAGCAGGCGCATCGCCTCGTGGCATTGGGGACCTCCGCACACCCTGCGGAGCTAATGGTCTCTCAGCAGCCTCGTCAGACATGCCTAGCCTGTTTATGTCAGTCTGGCCAATATCAAAACGTGTCAGAAGTCTTGATGCCTGTTGAAAACGCTTGCTCCCCCAGTAGCCAACTCCCAGAAAACTCAGTGTCTCAACCTCTCCTGCAAATCAGCAGGCCATGGGGCAGGAGTTTAGAGCTGCCTCTGTTACGTGAATCTTTACAATACATAATTAGCCAAAAGACCAGTTCTTCTCCTGTGAGATCTGCAAGGGTTGCAGAAAACGGTCTGCCTTCTGAATCCTGCGATGGCGGACAAGCCAGCGTGCCTGGATGGTCCCAGCCCTGTTGTAAAGTGTGCGCTGGCAGAACACCACTGGCAGAGAGCAAGTTGGTGACTGCAGCTCCCCCGAGCAATGGAAGAAACCTGCCTAGTAAAAATGATAGTAATGATGTGGTAGGTTAACTTTTTTTTTGTTTCATCCTATTTGACTTAAGAGAAGAAAAAATAAAATCCAGGACCAATGGTTTTTTCCTGCTTGATCCAGATTTACCCTACGTACTTGGGAAGTGCATAATTTCCCTGGTTTTACCTTATATTTTCCAAAATGCCTGCAAGAAGTTATGAACTGTACTTTGTGAATGCATTGAAACGTGACTCCTGAAGGAAAAAAATTCATCCTTGGCATCTGTAGCCAGCTCCCTCCACCGTGGAAACCACCTTTCCTGTGTGCATACGTCTCCTGGGACGCATCCTTCCTCGTCTCCTGTTCACCTGAAGCACTACCTTAACAACTCTTAACTACGACACTCAAAAGGCACATCTTGAGCAGAATTTTTTTTATTAAATTGAGCTGTGCAGCACACTCTCTTAGAGCAGACTCATTCTTTCCATTGATAGGTTTCAGTAATTTTAACCTAAATGCATTACTTTTTTCGTGATTGAGGGTTTGGCAAGATAATAACTTTTATTCACGAGCAAAATATTTCTCCTAGCCTTTCATTTTCTGATGGGGGTTTCCATATTTTTTTTTCTTCCTGCGATAACCTAAGTAAAAAGTTCCAAGGTTTGAAAATCTCGGCAAAGACAGGAAGCAAAAGTCTGACTCAAAACCTTCCATTTTCCAAGAAAAAAAAACAAATCACCATTTATCTGGGAGATTATTTACGAAGATAACAAGCACATAACTGGAGCTGTAGTAGGTTTTTGTTTAGGCTTATGAGCCTCAGTCTGACATACTGTTTATTTTTAATTTATCTACTTTGAGCTGAAGTTTGAGAACTGCTGTCGTTACAAACCTTATCTGAATTTCTTTTAATTTTTTTTGTTTTCACTTCCACTGTGGTTTTAATTTGTTTCTCATTTCTCTATTCATTTTCTTGGCATCCATTTCAAGTAAATTACCTGCTTTTTTGGAAGATAAAGATTCTTTATGAAATTATAAAAATCTTCGTGAAGATAAATTTCTTTTTCATCCAGTTAACGGCTTGTTGTTGCTGTTGGTATATTCTCACTGTGTGTGTGCTTTCAGTGGTTTTACTGGTCTGCACGCTTGCTTCCAGAAAGAAATGCAATGCAGATTGGATGTCTTATTTGGAATTTGACAACTTTTTTCCTCGTGTTTAGATTAAGTAACTTCTTCCTTTCCTTGCAGATAACTTTTCATATTTTTTTCCCCCTCTGTGTTGAACCAAGTACCCAGTAGAGTATTCCCTTGCAACTCTATTCTTGGTGAACCGTTGCAGAGACTCTTAACATGAGGGTGACTGTTCTCTAAAGCGGTGCTCTCCCTCCTGCAGCCTGGCCTCCCCGCGGTTCAGGCTGCGCCCGCAGTGGTCTCCCAGCGGCCCCAGCACTACCAGGAGCCGGCGATGCCGTTCCCCGTCGTCCAGCCCACCACCGTCGCCTCCCTGCAGCTGGGGCAGCCGCAGCCGGTGCTGGCCAGCCAGCAGGTGAGAGCTTGGCCGCTGCCAAAAAGCGCTTTTCTCATCCCATTCCTTGCCCGTGCTCTGCTTCAACCCATACCTGTAGCAAGTGTGAGGTGTTTGAAACTATTGAGCTGCAGCTGGAGAGATTTAGGGATCTAAATCTAAGGGCGCTGGGTTTAAGGGACGGGAGAGTAACGGGCTCGAGGACAATCGTCGTGTGATACCTTGGAACGTCTTGATGTAGCTTAAGACTTCTCTTCCGTTGTGGCTTAACAGCATTGGCTTGAAGCCTTGCATTGATTTCAATGTACTATCTTGGTCCTTAGAAACCAAATAGTTTTTTATTAATTTTGTGTTATTATTTGGCACCTCCTTTCTAGCCTTTCTAAAAGCTTAGAAAGAGACTCTGTTGCCTGGTGTCAATTGTCTTTAAATCCTCGGCGATGCTGCTTTTTGACTTGTGCACGCGTGTTAAATGTAGTCCCATATATGCGTCCAGCCAGTAGCTTTATCTTCCAAGAGAAGAATCTGTTTCTCGCTGAATTGTCTCCAAATAGTAATTCGTTGTGCATTTTGAATTACCAAATTCCCCCCAAAACCTGTGTTCCATAAAGGTATTTACCAAAACACCTCTGTTGAGCAGCTGAGGGGCAGCGCGAAGGCTGCAGCCGCCTCCTCGTGCAGAGGTGGTGTCAGCCTGTAAGGAACGCAGCCACAGACCCGTACAAGGTGGTAATTCGTGGCTCATTTTTGTGGTTCTACCAAAAGCCTTGGCTTCCTTTGGTAGAAACTGTTGATGGGGCTGGGTAGTGTCTGTATGACACTTTTGACTGGCATGTATCGTACCTCTCCAAACCTTTTTAGTTATCAACATTTATCTCACAAGTTGTTGTTTTTTTTTTTTAACATGCCCTGTTCTTCTGAAAGCATCAGTATAAGAACAATGTAATTTGGTCTCCTGGAAAAACACATGCTTGTGTGAAGTTTTGTCGTATATCAGGATTTTTTTCTAAAGGGCACAGATATTCTCATGGTTCTCTCAGCCAAAAATTTTACGCTTATGCAGATTTAGGATCTCACCAGTTGCACAGATCTCTAGTGGCCTCTGGAGCTTTATGCTGACACTTCAAAATCTGTTGTTTATTTTCTCTCCATGAGTAAATGCTGGTTTGGAATAGGATATTTGCCCAACTTGCTCAATTTCTTTCACATGTCCTTTCCTCACAGCGTTGCTGTCTCTTGAAATAATTCTATCCCTGATAGTAAAAAGATTTAATAACTATTCTGTCTTTGTTTTCTAATCTTGCCAGGAAGCCCAATAAAAGACTTTTTACAGTATTATTATTACAGAACTAGGTAAAATGATAAAGTTTCTGTGCAGAACTTCCCAGAGCACCTGTGTGCCCCAGACAGAAGTAGGTCTGGTCTTCCCAGAGTCTCCAGGCATGATGCTCTAAGCAGTGGAGATCTGCAGTCTTTTGTAAATGAACGGTAGGGCAGGTCAAGAGAATGGGAAATCAGATGAGAAAATTAATCTAACAGAATGGAATGTATTGATCTTGTATGAATATTCACTGATTGCTCAGACACATGGGATCAATATTGCATCTCCTCGTTATTATTTTTTCCAATTTGGGTATCTGCATTTATAATGTTAAGGTTATGATGAGGCAAAGTTAGCGTAATTCATTTGGATATTTTCCCCTCCCTATGCTTCATCCAATTCGCAAACATTTTGTAAAACACAAGTTGAATTGAAAATGGAGGCTTAAGGAAGCTGCTTAGTTCCATGAGCACAGGTTTTTTTCTGCTTTTAACGCAGTGTCCCCTCGAGTCGAAGGTGTGTTGAACAGCCTGTGTCAGCGTGCTCAATCCTCAGTTGTCTGTGGGCAGCCTGTCTGAGCTGCGGATTAACCCCGCCAGGGATGCTGAGATACCTGAGCTGGCTCTGTGTGCTGGCAAGGTTTATTAGCTCCAGCCCAGCACCATGTGAGTGTGACTGTTCTGCTCCGGAGGTCGGGTCAGGTCTGGCAGGAGTTTCCCATGTTGCAGAGCTGAGGAGCCTGGTGGAGCAGAGCCTGTGCTGTGGGATGAGTCGGGGCTCAAGTGGGGGCTGCCCCGATGCCTCAGGCAGGGTCCGTCTCACCAGTTTGCTCTGTCTCACCACCAGTGCCAGGCCAGCTCCTGCTGAGCCGCTTGTTCGCATTGGTGCTGCCATTCTCTTGAGTTTGGGATTCTATCTGGGTAAATGCCCCTGCTTTCCCAAAGCCTGGAATGGGAGAAACTGCAATACAGAGCCACGTCATTGGTTTTTTCTTTAATGTGGCAAGATGAATACTCAGACAGGACTAAGAAACGCTGGAGGAGCTGAGCTGGTGCTGTGCAGAGTTACTCAGTGCTGTCTCCAGCACGTCTTGCACTGCTTGTGGCATTCGGTGCGTTCAGCCCCGGACACTCGATACCAGTTGCCAAATACTCTTTTGTTCACTGATCCTTGTATTGGAAACTTACCAGTCGTGGTTGAATTTTAGCTATTTAAGGGTGGACGGCATCTTGCTTCCTTGATACATCTTCTACAGTTTTATTGTATTAATACCTAAAAACTCTGGTTGAAGACTCCTGCTACTAAAAAAGCACAGAGCAAAATATTACGATACTAATTTACGGTGGAAGTGGCGAAGATGAAAGATTATGATGCTTGGCTATTCATTTTACAGTTACCTTTGACCATCGGGCATGATGTTAGGTTCCCTGTGCTGCAGAGCCCGGGTGAAGCAATCAATCCTGTGGTCCCAAGTAGGTCAATCCAGAGCCAACGTGGTGCCTCGGTGCCATGCTTCTGAAACAGAAGATTTTTTTTAAAGTACTTTCAGCATTAATTAGGGGAACTGAAGAAGGAGATACCGGTAGCATGGAAAATGCGAAAGTTTGTTACTGATTATTTTCAGCTTTAATGCAGCTTTTTATTTCTGTTCTACTGCATGAAATCTGGCAGGCCAGTGGAGCGCTGTTTTCCCTGGAATGGTAAAACGGCTTTTTTGGCTGCCACATTTACTACAGCACCTCAGAAAGAACCGGGATCCAGCTTTTACTATAATTACTGTGTTTTAGTCATGTCTCAGGTAGTAAGCGTTGTATATTTCAATGCCTGCTACATTATGTAGTCAGCTTTTGAATGCCAAGATTAGCTGGGTATAAACTGCATAGTAGGAATCTTTGAAGTTAGTAGGTGGGGATTTTACAGGGCCAACTAGAACCATCTCTGGGATTTAAAGAGTCTGAGTCGTTACAAATAACCTTTCCAAGACAGCTAGAACTTGTCTTTTCAGGTAATGTATCTTGCATTTAAATGTGTTTTAAACATAGGCTCTTGTACAGTGTTTACATTAGGAGCGCCCTTGTCTTCTATAAACCATCCCGACTCCGAGCGACAGTTCTGTTCTGACTGCGCGGCTTGAACTAGAGAGGGAAACGGGTGGCCGTGTCCAGTGAAGTGGTTCTTTCATAATATACAGGCTATAACCTCTTCTTATTCTTCTTTTCTTTCCTAGCAGCAACCCATATCGCAGCAAGCGTCTCTGCAGCAGGTGCTTGCCAGCCAGCCAGTTTGCCCAATCCAGCCTGCGACCCATCTATTGCCCCAGTATCAACCCCAGACCTCTCAGGTGGCAGCTAGCAGTACACCACTAAAACCCCTGCAGATTTCAACTGTGCCGCAGCTTCCGCCGGTGGCCCCTTCCCAGGTAATATCGTTGAAAACTGTGTGTGAATACATCCATTTGAGTAAAGCTTTCCAGCTAATAATTAACATGATTTGCAGTTTTTGTGTGGCTATTTTGAATGCATGCCAATTTAAGTAGTCCATAAGAATATAGCTGTTTCCTAATTCCTGTGTATTTCTTTACTATTTGTTTTTGTTTGGTGAAGCAAAAATCTCCTTTGTGAGTAATCCCGTGTCATGCCTAGAGAATCCAGTGAAAGGCAGTTACAAAACTGCGGTAACTGCATTTTTTGTTTTGTTTTGCACCTCCTCTCTGGCATACTCTCTTCCCCATCCCAGGCTTAAGAGCATGAGAAGTTGCCCATTTTTTTTGTTTTTGAGCTCCTGACTTCACCACTTTCCGCAGCACCCACCCGCCCCCCTCCCTAGCTCTCAGCCCTGTTTCTGTTTTCAGTAGCAGGGACGGACCCTTTCCTTGGCCTGGAAGGGTTTGTTGGAGCTATCAGTGTGTTTGCTAGTGACAGCCACTATGATGTGAAGCAGCTTGCGCCAAAAGGGAAGAAGCAAGCTGCTTCCGTGATGACAGGGTAGTTAGTCCGCTATGTCACTGGGAGGTTTTGATTATAAAAACCCTTTTATGGGATCTTCTGCTGCCTGGGTTGCAGCCAACCTCTTTAAAGACAAGGGTTTTAAATTGTCTTACTGAATTTCGCATGAAAGAGTTTTGCATTTTTTTCTGGTCCAATCAATTCTTTTCCATTTCTGTTAAAATGAAAGCAGCTTTTAATTAGTATGTTCCTTGAAGGCTTCCAGCTAGTGTTAGAAATAGTTTTAAGCTCCTAAGGTATAAAAACGTCCCCCCCCAATGAAATTCTTTCTCTTCTGCTAATGATTTAAGCATAAATCGGTTTTTATTACTGTTTATAAACCTCAGGAAATGAATGGAAGTGGTTAACAGACAGACATAATTATCATCATGGCACAGGTGATTTCTACGTACTTGTATGGCAAATGAAACTACTTTGTACCATCAGTGAAAGCACTTGCAATTTATGTGATATTATATTTTTTTCAGATTCCTCAGTTTCCTGTCATTCCTGCAATTACTCCTCTGGCAGGACTTGACAGCCTTCCTCCAAACCTCTCTGATATACCTGCTGCAAACGTGCCCCCCATACCTGCTCCTTCTCAGTATTTTGCTCCGGCCGTGATTTTACCCAGCCTCCCCATGAACCCCACTCTGCCTATGGCACCGAACTCCCCTGCCCTCCCCATGCAGGCAGTCAACCTTCCTCATACAACCGTGGCTTCTTTGGTCTTGCCCTGCCAAACAATAGTGCCAAATATGTCGGCTGCTACGATACCATTGCTTGCTGTGGCTCCGCCGGGAGTGCCGGCGTTGCCACCGCATCACGGGGTGCCCCAGCTCCCCCAGCAGCAGATGTACCAGACCACCTTCCAGCAGATCATTCAGAGCGAAGCGCCCTCTCCCCATCACACGCAGAGCACGCAAGCAGTATCCCAGCCGCAGCAACCTCCACCTCCTCAGTCACTTCAGCCAAGCATAATTCATCCTTCAGAACAGACTCTGTCTGCGCCTGGGGCTGGTCACCAGGTAATCCACCGGGCGTGGGGCTGTGTCGATACCGGACCGTAGGGCGGTTACTGAACGCAGGCGTTCCCGGGGCTCGCTCCGTTGTAAACACGCAGTGGGGAGGTTGGTTGTTTTTTTTTTCCTTGCTCTTAAGATGTTTTGTTAACTTCTCGACCTTGGTCCCGGAGGTGGTTGCTAGAGCTGTGAAGTCAGGTGGAGCAGGTGAGGTCTTAAGCCAGGGACAGGTGAATATCGAGGGGATACAGGGAATAATCTAACGGGCTTTGGAAAGTGAGCAGATTGAGCACTTTTTGAATTCCCTCTTCCTTCTCGAAGCATGAGCTGTCGTTCTCCTGTGACAGGGGAAGAGGCTGGCCCGTGACAGCAGCTGCAGAGCCTTGCTGACGCCTTTGCTCCAGTCTGGGCATGACGCATACGCAGGCTGTTGTATGCTCGTGGCGAAATACGGGCAAGCTGGCAGGAGTGGGCGAACCGATGGGGTGGTTTTGATGTAGAACTGCTTTAAAACAGTAAAGGGAAATGGCCGTTCGATAACGACTCCAGAAAACTGCACGGAAGAGGCCTATCGGACACGAATGAATTCTAGCTGCAGACCCTTTCCCCCTTAAAAGAAATGAAGCATAAAATGGAGCTTCTAATATTAGCACTATTTACAAGAGAACTGGTTCAGGACTTGTTGACAGAGTCTGTGAATACTTCTATTGCCACATCTGCGATATGACAACATGAAATGCAGTCTGACCCAAGCAGGAGAGAGCACTAAACCTGTTAATAATAGCATTCTTGAAAATCTGTGTTCTACTACATCGCTTTGCCATAACATATTGATTAAAATTCATAACATCCCATTTCAACCTGCCATATCATGGCATCTTCAAAGTAGTACCTCATTTTTAAATTTCTCTCTTCAGCCGTATATTTGGTACAGAAATATTGTTTGTGAAAATGTAGACAACACGGAGCCCGAGACAGTTGCCGCTGAGCTCATTAGCCATAGTGTTTCCGATGGCTTTAGAGGGAATTGGATCGGGCCCGTTACGCACAGCAAGCATGGCAAACACCAAAACTGGAGAACTGATATTCCCAAACAGTCCTGACACAGTCATTATCTATCAAATATGTATGCAAGAATTTCATAGTAATTTTTTTAGGATGAAATTTTTAGGATAAATAGTAATTTTTTTAGGATTAAAAAAGATAGTTATTACAAACAAAATGGACAAGTGCAGAGGAATATTCAAAAATACATTGTTCTGTGTTTTAAAGTACTTTTAATAGAGAGGTATTTCTGCAAATAAAGGCTTTGCAATGCACTGCTGTTTTGGCAGTTGATGTTTAGCTCCTCTGAGTTTAGTTTTGCCCAGGTAAATTATACATTGAAACATTTTGTGAATTATTCTAGTTATATAAGATTTAAAAAAAAAAAATTCACTGCTCTTCTGCAATGTACACCACAGTTGCTATTCTACCAACCTCCACTTAGGCAGTCGTGTAACCGTTATGTGTTGCAAAGCACACCGCGTCTTTATTTTTATCCTCATTTAAACCTGGAATAATAATTTCGGCTCATATCCAGAATCTGCAGAGAGCATGCAGTAACGAAATTGTGTGGCCTAGTTCTCGTCTGAGTCTTGATTTTTTTTTTTTTAATAAATTTTCCAAATAGTCTAAATCTCTAGGTGATGATACCTTAAAAAAGTAAAAATTAGGCAGGGTTTTATCTAATACTAAGAAGCCTGTTTTCTTCCGTATTTTCCTTTCTTAACTTTTTCCTCTTCCCACAAGCTCAGTCCCCTTGGAAAAATACATGATGTACCTAAAAGGAGAATGTTCTGTTCTTAAATGTACAACTTGACAGAACTGCTATGCAGGATAACAACAGTCTCTAAGGTAGCGGGCATCTAATCGCATCAGTCCGGTTCCCACAAAGCGCTTACGCACACGAGTTATTTTAATGCACTGAAGAAATCCACTGAGATAAATGAAACTTCCTCTGTGTGCGTGACACAAGGAAGCGTTTGCAGGATTGGGGCCTTGTTGCTTAGCGTGTCAAGATTTAAGTTGTCTCTTAAATGTTTTAACTAAATGGAGAACAATATCTTCCGTAAGACACTGGTGTATATTCAGTAAAAAAGAGTTAATTGTGTGGTCTATACCAGCTACTGGTTCTACATATAAAAGAGATTTTTTTTTTTTAAATGCTAATTTAGATTATGGGTAGAGTATATTTTTCTCTGCATGGACGTTGTGGTATGCTTGTTGAAAGCAGAGCAAACTATCCAGGACAATGAACTCATAATCTAAGATTTTAATTTCTTAGCAAAATACGGCTTTGTTTCCATAAATTAAATAGCGCCTGAGCAATACACACATTGTCATAATTATACAGGAAGAATCCTCAAATTTTTATTTGGCCGTTTGAAAGCAAGTTTAAACTCTTAAGTAGTCACCTTTCCAAGCAGAGACCACACAAATGCAGTCTCACTGCAGAATTATAATCCTTTTTCCGTGAACTCCGGTGGCTTTAGTACCCTGTCATGTAAGTCACAAGCACTCTAAGTAGAGATTTGTTTTAATAGCTGTCTGTTGTGTTACAGCAGATTACTGGACACGCTCAGTATGCTTTGGAAGCTGGAGCCCAGGTGCCCGTGCTGCCTGTGCAACCTTCGATAGTCATGTCACCGCCTTTGCAGTTGCAGCCTGAACTGTTGCCTCCCCGCGTCGCTCCAGAAGGCATTTCACAGATTCATGGCAGCCTTGCTACAGCTAGTCCGCCCGTCCCCATAGATCACTGTCTGCCTCTTCAGCCTTCTGGTCTGCTGCAGCTTCAGCCCGATCTTTCCCAGCCGCTGGGTCAGCAGCTCCCAGCTCCCTCCTCAGCTGTCCAGGCAGAGACATCTCAAGAGGTAGAGCCCTTTCCTCTGAAGTAACTCACCAGCTTCACCCTTAACCTTCTTTCTTACTCCTTTGCGAAGTAATGGGCTTATTTCACAAGGGAGATTATCCCCGCTCATCATATAGAGCCGCTTGTCCTAGATGCTAGCAACTCTGGGTCAGCAAAAAATTGGCTATTTCAAATGAAGCTGGAAAATGCATGTTGTACCTTGTGAAACGTCTCCTTGAAGTAATGAGGCAGCAGGACTAAGTACCTCTTTGTCCGTAGCTGAGCACAAACACAGAGCTACATACTACTTTCTTTAAGTGCTGGGGGTCAGTGAGAAGCTGTTCTGCAGAATTTCATCCATGTTTTGTCCAGTCTTGTTTTAAATGTCTCAAGCACTTGTGCAAACAGCCATCATTTGCCTTAAGAAACCGTTTCATACTCTGATTCTTCACTATGTAAAAGCGCTTCATGCTCCTCAGCTTGAGCCTTATTCCCATTTCATTTAGCGTTGTATCCTCCTGTATTGCCTGAATTCTAGTCTAGCCCTGGGATTTTTGTTTCTTCAGATATTCATAGGCATTCCCAATTCTCAGTGGTCATATAAGCAAGATACATTTTATTGTTTTTCTTTATAAAACTGTCAGCTCCTCCTGTCTGCTATTTTGACTTTTCTTTCCACTCCCATAATTGTTTAACCTTCAGTCTTGACGGAATGGCACAGAACATTTCCTTCTCTTCAACTCTTTAATAAGCAAAGCAAAACAAAGGTTTTGGCATTTGTACCAGATTTCAGTAAATAAGTCTAATTTGTTCTCCACTTCTGAATGGAAACATCCCTCAGCAATTCTGCTTTCAGAATTGCTCCTCTTGAGGCTCTCTGTTCTGAGCTACCTTTCCTCCCAAAGTAAGTTTCCATCTTTTCAGACTGAATCTCTTGGGGTTTTGGGTTTTGGGTTTTTGGTTTTGGTTTTTGAAACCCATGCTTCCATGCACTTGCTGCATGCCTTGACTAAACGGTACAGCCTACGAATTTCATTAGAGGTACAGCTTAACTGCTCTTCCAGATGCTCAGTAAGGATGCTGCTAATACTAAAACTAGATTCTAGTTCCCCATTTTGCCTGTTCTTCTAGTGTCAGTCTAATTCTTGTCAAATAAATACTCATGCTGTGATGCAGGATGTTTCCTGGTGAATTTCTGTGTCCTCTAGGTTAGTTATAGCAGAAATATATAGTGCTTCACTTGCAGAATCCCCTAGTAAAGCCTGGCTGTGTCAGGCACATCCCTTACTCAAGGTATTTCTCCTCCAACTGCCTTTTTTCTGTACACACAGCTCATGTCGGGTTCCATGCTGATGCCAAAGCTACAGCCTTCAATGCAGGGTCCATCCCATTAGAGATTCTGGAAATATGAATGAACCTCATTGTTATTGTGCAGTGTGATACGGGGGATACAAGTTGTCCTACATTACCTGAGAAATCCATGCCCGCTGAGGCACGTGTCTGTCCTGTCACTTTATCATATCCCTAGGAACGTTTAACCACTGTTTTGCTAACTTCATTCTCATATTTCATCTGTAAGTTCTCTCTTTCAATTTAAGAAATCAATCCAATATCATAGGCTGGTCAAATTGATCGACGTGCTCCCCATGCTGACCTTATGACATATATTGCTAAGGTCTTCTTGGGTGTAAGAGGAGTTTCATATCTGTATATATTCGAAACACTGCATTTTGTTGCTACTCTGCCATAACGTTTTTATCTCTTATCTTTTGTTTAAATGTGTGGCAGTACTCACATCCAAACCAGTCTGAACTGATCAGGCAAATGAGATTTTTGTAAGGCACTTGATCAAGCGCGTTACTAAAATTTAGATACATTATGTCTGTGTTCTTGCTGTTCATTAATTTTGCAGTTTTATTGAAACTGCAGTCAAGCTTGGCATGGCATACGTGTGGCATTATAAGCAATGAGTGGGGTGACCGGTTAACCGCTAAGCTTTTAACTCCAGTCTACCAGCTGCTTTGGTATTAAGATGTAGTGATGACAGTCAGGGGCTTGTTTCTAGCTGTGTGTCTGTAGAAGGGTTTTATAGACGTATGTTTGTCTATATATATATTAAAAAATATATATATAAATATATTGAAAATTTAATATATTTATGAATATATTTGGGGTGTGTGTATACATACACAGTTCTATACATGCACGGGGGGTGTGGTGTGTGTGTCTGTGTACATATGTGATAAATTTGTTGCAGTAGGGCCAGCAGCATCGTCACCACAAAGTCTCTGAAAACAGGTCGACCCAGTGCGAAAGTCATGCTATCGATGTCTGTCCTAGCATTGCAACCAGTGAAGAGGGAAGCTTTTAGGGAAAATTTCTATTATGTAGAGAGCAAGAGGACATGATATGAGAGTGGTGTTTTTAAATAATGATTTTTTCATCTTTTATTTGTAAGTTCCCCAGAAATTTTCACAATAAGCCAAGTACAATGAAAATACTTAACATATTTCAGGAAACTATACAAAGCAATGAAGCAAATTAGCTTATACTTTATATCCATTAAAAAAACCCCAAAACATTAGGTAGGTGCTGATGTGGATTTGTCCTGCAGTCGGGTTTTTTCCATTGTGGTGGGAACTGTTTTGTTTCCCTCACCACCTCTTCTGCTTTAGAGACAGCAGAAGGGGACTAGCAGATTAGTGGCTCTGTCTTAAAAAGTGGTTGTGCACCGATATCGATGCTTTGGACAGAAGAAATGTTGGGAGGGTACAATGGGACATTTATTTTTTTTTTTTTCCTGAGTTCCAAGAATTGGTTAAACAGAATGGTTTAGGATTACTGGTGTCTCAACAGCAAAGCTTTCTTAAAGGTGTTTTTCATCTGCCAATATAATGCATTTACTTAAATGACTTTTTCTTACATTTTAGGAGCAGGCAATACAGGACAAACTTCAAACTCTGTCACAGAGCTGTGAAAGGTATCCTTATAATCTCTTTGGCATAAGAAATGTTTTCTTTCTGGAGGCTGTTTTTCCTCTCTCTCTCTCTTTACAAGGCTAAGCCAAATGCCTGGCCTTTGCCTTGGCTGAGAGAAGAGTAGCAGGAGCTGACCAGGAGAAGATGGAAGGGTGCACGTCTAGGGAGAAAGCTGCAGATACTCTGTGTGCAGTGTGCCTATTTTAGCTCCTCCAACTCTTTTAATTCTTTAGTTCGGGTGCTGCATCCTAGCCTTCATGTATGTACAACAGCTTTCATTTCAACACGTAACCTCTTTTGTTAAGATAACTGAAGTGGTACAGTCCCTGGTTTGGATGCTGTTGAACCTGTATAAAGACGTGCCACGCTAGTATAACGGGGTATAGAGTTTATTCCCTCTTTGGACTGGGTATGCCTCTATCACCTTCTGTAATGACCTTTCCCCAGGTACGTTACGGGGAATGGTGTGTCGGTGAGAGTTGTGTGTTGAGCCACTCAAAGGTATCGTTACAACAAGTGTTAGGACACGCGGCCAAAGCCCGTTCTGTGGTTTTGCAGCGTGCGAGGTCACACTCAAGCTTAGTAATGCTAATTGCAGAACTAACGATAAATAACCCCCAGAGCCAGCTCAGCACTCCTCAGAAACGAAAGCAAATTTCCATTTTTGCCAGCCCTCATCTGCCTGTTTCTGTACTGGGAAGCCACAAGGTTTGGAGGAAGCAGTGAGGAAGAGCCCTGGAGAGGAAGGCTCGCTGCTGGACTGGAGAGGGGCTGGCTGGGGTGGTGGCTGCTGCTTCGGGGGCAGGACTCCCCCTCCCCAGGCATCTGCTGCTCCCGTGCTACAGCTCCTGCTTCGGCACCAGCAGTAAGCCAGGTTTTTCAGTGTTTGGATATGGATAAGGTAGATACGAACAGTGTGTGTTCATAAGCAGCTGAATGCCTTGCCTAATGCAGGAGCCAGCACCAACTTTGTTCTTATTGATTATAAAGCTTTGGGGGTAGGATTTTCGTGACCCTTTTCTATTTTCCTGAATAGACAAGATGAGTTAAGTTTATGAACTTTGAAGACACCTCTCTCCTACTGTTTCCATCCTACCCCACCAAAAAAATTAGCCTGACACAAGTCAATGCAACCCCACAACCTTAAAATGGAACCTTTTTTCCCAAGAGTTTGCTGCTTTTAAATACTGCATGGAAAGTGAAATCTAATTTTTCGTGACTATAGGTTAGTTCTGGCTATAAATAAGTTACATAAAATTAGTTCGTTTTGTCTATCTAATCTGTTGTAGAAAGGCACATCAAATTTTCAGTCATCTATTGAATTCTAATTTGCCTGTTCCAGAATTGTGTTTGAGAATCTGACTGTCGTGACTGCGGCAGCACGGAGGGTCTGTGTCAGCACACGTCTCGTAGTCGTACAGGGAGGTCTCTCTTTGCCAGGTGCATAGGTAACTCAGCGCTGGAGTTGGGTTGTGCTTTTGTAGAGTGGAGGGTAACGGCACATGAATCAAATGGCTGGCAATTGCAGCAAAGATGTGATCTATATCCTGTGCGCGAAATGTGTTCACTTTCCTAACGTACGAGTTGCACATACAAGGTAGCTGCAAAGGGAGTAGAAATAAGCTGTTCTGTGCAACTAGTGCAGAACAAGAAGTAAAGGCTTTAAATTTAAGCAAGGGATCCATAGGTTAGACTTAAATTCCTGTATGCCTGTATGGCTAAATGAACACAAGAATAAATTGCCCAGGAAGGCTGTGAAATCTCCCGGGAGCTTTGTAAGATCAGTTTACACAAACCTCTGTGAGAACTGGTTTAGACAGAGCTGGTCATACCTTGGGGTAATAAATAGGCCAGATGGCCTTACAAGGTTCCTTCCTGACATGATTTTTATGAACCTTTGAAAATTTCCTGCAAATTACTTGCATGTTGATGTTTTCTGTACACGTCATATTACAATAAGGTTGTTAGCAGCTAGAGTTTTGGCTGCTAAAAATAATATACTGTTGCTAGCTGGTCATCTGGGATATTGTGGCATAAAACCTTCTTTCTGGTTCTTGAGAACTGCAGAGGGAGGAGAGGCAGTCTCTTACGGGATGCTGTACCGACTTCTCACTCTTTTCCTTCATCTCCGACAAACATAAACTGACCCCGTTCAGACCTTCTGCTGTGAGTGCTGACAAGCAGGAGTTGAGAAAACTGGACCTTAGAAAAACAGGGACTTGTGCAGTTCAGAGAGGGACCATAAGGATCCCTGAAGTGAAGGGATTAGGGGATGTATTGATATATTGAGCGATGGGACTTTCCCTATGGTATTGGCAGAAATGTTCATAGATCATTTCTTATTAGGTGTGATAGCCAGAGAACGTGCCTGACTTGGAGTAGTCCCTTCAGGTACTGAGCATCTTTCAGTAGCGGGCTCAGTTTGAGCCAAAAGGGTGCAGATGTACACTTTTTTTTTCAGTCTCTGTTGTGTATCTTACCTATGCGTAACTCCGTCGTGTGTGACGGTGGTTTTATCTTGGGGTTTTTTCTTCCTTTCTCTTACAAAGCTACATGAGTCCAGATGTTGCTTCGGGTAAAGAGATGAGTGACAGCTTTGAAGGAGCAATAGGAAGTGGAAAACAAGAAGGAAAGTCTTCAAAGAAACATAAGAAATCTACACGTGCTCGTTCACGCCAGGAGAAGTCCAGCAGACCAAAACTGACCATATTAAATGCAAGTACCATCTCTTTGAGGGCGACTTTAGGATTCCTTCGGCTGTGCCAGAAATAACGGCTGTTAATCTTTGCCTGCAGGTTTGTAACACGGGGGATAAGATGGTGGAGTGCCAGCTTGAAACACACAATCACAAAATGGTGACTTTTAAGTTTGATTTGGATGGTGATGCGCCAGAGGAAATTGCTACTTACATGGTAAGAGTTGGTGATGCGGCTGCCCGCAGTATCTTAATGCAGCAAGTTGCTTCAGCCAACCTATTCTCATGTGTGCTTGTTGACCAAGCCTTCTGGTAGCTGTGGAACGGCACATTGATCGAACATTACTGTTTTCCTCTTTATTTTGATGTGGCCTTACAGGTAGAGAATGAATTCATATTGCAGAGTGAAAAAGAGACATTTATTGAACAAATGAAAGATATTATTGATAAAGCAGAAGATATGCTCAGTGAAGATACAGAAGGAGAACGAAGCTCTGATCAGGGCACAAGTCCCCAACAAGATACCGATAAGCTGGAAATGAATGAGGTAAGAAATGTTAAACAAAGATTTCTAGTTTGATTCCTTTTTCTTAACAGCCAGTTACTGTAAATTAGTTTTACGTCCTGTGTTAAAAAAAAAAAGTTTCTTAGCTAGAAAAATAATGCTTTTACTCCGTTAAGGCTTACAATGAGCGCTCCTTAGAATGATGCTCCTCTTGCATTGATACAAGACGGCTAGTTCTTCTATTGTTTCGGTTTTGTTTTTTTAACAGGAGAAGCGGCAGTCTCAAATGAAGACGCCCGTGTATCAACAAAATGGTAAATGTGCCTTTGAATACAAACTTAATCTCAAGCTGTAAGGCAGTGATGAGCTTATGCAGAAGTTTGCTAGATTCAGGAAGAAATCCACCGGTTACTGGTGGTCGGAAATATATCTAGAAATATGGGTATGACAGCGGTCCCTGCTGTTAGCAACCTGGAAGATCGCAGGGCTAACCTGGATGAATCTAACATCTGGGGATGTTTAGAGAAGCCCTGAATTACACAAGCCGATAATCGGTGGTGGAACAGTCAAGAAGGTAGGGGCAAGCATACTCTTTCCACAACAGTGACTACGTTTGCAAGAGGAAGCTAAAAGATTACGTTTGCGTTGGTAATTTAGTTGAAATTTCTAACCCGTAAGTTTTCAGCTACTTTGGTGTCACAGGGGAGGGATCTTGGCCTTCCAAACACAATTGCGTCTTACGGGTTTTACAGGCAAATGGAATGGGAAGGGAATTTGCCCTTGATTCTCTCTGTAAGTGTGTGCTGGTGGGAAGAATGAACCCTCTGCTGAAGGAAGCATTGTTTCCAAAAGTCTCGTTACTGCATGTGGCGCTGTGTAGTTGCTCCATGCTTACAGGGCAAGAAGGATAATTTGGAACTTCTTCTTTGACAAGTGCAGAAACTGGGTAATCCTCCAAACTAGACTTTCTGCTCAAAAGATCTGCTTTATTTGTTGCCTGTAAACATCATACGATTTTCTCAGTACACCTTTTTTAACACAACATTTATATTTCTGCTAATGAAAGTGATGAAGTGTGTATAGTTCTGGTTTGCCATTTACATATGCTAGGCTTTGAGATAAGATGTGGAAGGAAATATTAGCTAGAAAACTTCCAACGTGGAAAAGTTAAGCTGGATAAACTTTACAAAATTAACAGATTTTTCCTTGTGAGAAAACTGTCCACAGTACCGTTAATAAAACTTTCAGGTACATAACTATTGCCCTTCTAAAAGTATGAACACTTGAAAACAAATTTTCAAATAACTTAAAATATGTGGCAGAATCAGGAGGCATCGCTGTCTCCCTTCCGGAAGGGATGAGAAACAAATTAGGCGCCGTTGATTTAATCTTGGCTAATACTGTAGAAGTTCTGATTTTCTTTCTAAACATGGAAATTAAGACTAGGTTTTGACAGATGATCTGGAATGAATGGAAACTATTGTGTTTACTTCTTATTTTCTTTTCACCTCTAGTTTTGCATACTGGAAAAAGGTGGTTTATTATATGTCCTGTTGTGGAAAACCCTAGTACTGATGCACCAGAATTTTCTCCACCGGTACCTCAGAGTACACAGCAGTCTGAAGGTCCAGGTATTTACAAACTTTATAGAAAATGTTTTCTTCTCTGAAGTTGCTGTGTCATCTCTCTTCTATTCTCACCTGACTTGGTTGTGATTGTTTCATTTCATTTAGTCGGAGGAAGAAAGTGATGAATTTTAAGTCATGCATTTTAAGTGTGTTTCTGGTATTGAACATTCCTAATCTGAAAATTAGGAATGTTTATTTGAGTTTCAGAACAGTCTCAGTGTTTTAACTCTGCCTTACGCTATAAGGTAGCTGAATTTCTAGTCCCTGCTGTTTTAATAAGCAGTGTCTTTTCAGTGCAGTATTTTTGCATAATGTGTAATTTTGGGTTCTAATTTGACTTGTATAACAGTTATTTTCTGACGGGAAGCACTAATGGGTTACAGCTAGATGTGGTTATCACTGCAGCTAACCGGGAAGGTTTGCAGTGACTTCCTTTCGTTCTGTGCGGCTCGTAAAAAAAGTTGACCTGGTGTTTGTATGCTTTTAGACCTGGAGCAGTCGGATGATCAGCAAGCGAGCTCTGCGGTGGCGGATCCGCCTGGTGTCTTAGCTGGTCAGCAGCTTCCCCTACAAGCAGGTGTATGTGACAGCCCCATTGGAGCCTCTCCATCTTTGACACAAGTTCCTGCCGCAGCATCTTCCGCCGGCTTATCGAGCCAGGCAGAGTTTTCAGCTCCGGCACTGCTGGGATCTGCTCCAAATATCCTAGAGCAGGCGGCTGCTAACGGAGGTCAGCTGGAGTATTCTCCACTGAAGGCAGCGATGCCCGCTCAGCCGGGCACTCCTGTCCCCCGTGCCGCCTTGCTGGAGGAGCCTTCCGATGCTCTCCTCGCTCCTCAGCACCTGCAGCCGCAGGCTGACGAGGGCACGTGTGTCCCTGACGTGGAGATAGCGTGTTGCAGCGTCGGGCCGCACAAGTCAGTCCCGGCAGCTCCTGCGAAGGCGGCAGAGCTCTGCCCGCTCCCCGTGCTCCCGGACGCCGTCGTTTTGGAACGGCAGCCTGCGGCGCAGGTCCCTCACCTGCCAGAGGCCAGCCAGCCTGGCGTGGTGCAGCACTCCTTCATCAACCAAGCGTTCCCTGCAGCCGCCGCATCCGATCCTCTCGGTCTGGCAGGCTCTCAGCTCCAGAGCCCTACTCAGGTGCCAGTGGCCGCCTCCCAGCAGCACGCGATGCTGTCCCAGGCGCAGCCCGTAGCCTGCGCCGGCGTGGGGATCAGCCTGCTGCAACAGCAGCAGCCGAGCACCGCCGAGTCCGACGGAGAGGGACCACCCAGGGTGGACTTCGTTGACAACACAATAAAAAGTCTTGATGAGAAATTGCGCAATTTACTTTACCAGGAGTACGTTCCTACTTCTGCATCAGCAGGGACTCCAGACACCTCTGTTCCATTAGAACAGGGCGACAGTGAATTTAACTTGCCACCTTTTCCCAAAGATCAAGTTCCCGCGTTGGATTTGAGAGAACCAGGCCATAATGTCGCAGATACCGGCCAGGAGGTGAAAGCTGCTGCCGAGGCCCAGTCGGTGCCACTCATACCATCTGAGATCTCACCCTACCCAATACTGGTTAGTCCAGCAATATATATATACACACGCTAAATCTGCCCTTTATACCCCCAAATCCAGCTGTTAGGGACAGCAGCAAAGCAGAGCTCAGAACCAATGAGCCTGTGGTAGGACACGTATAGGTTTCTTGCTTCCCTAAACATTTTATGTTTCTGCTCCTGGGCGTATTACCTTTTGTCTGTTGACTGCTTTCCAGTGTGAAAGTTCTCTTAAATTTTTACTGTCAGATGCATTCTGACTCATTTTACATAAATGCTTGTTAGTGAAAGCCAGACTTTTCCTTTGGTTTTAAAAGTGGTATATCATCTTAATTCCTTCTCCTCCTCTTGTGTCCTGTTTCTAAAGCAGGCAGAAATGTGATAATTTTTTTTTGTAGTTTAAGAACATAAAACACAATGAGAGGTATAGTCATTCAAGTTCTGATGAAGACGATCATACTTTAATAGGAATTTTTTTTTTATATAAATTAATGGCAGTGATTATAATGCCTGCCTTCCAAGTCAGTCTGAATAAAATAAACACTTCAGGAGCCTTTGCTTTGTTCAAGTGCTGCAGCTACAGGAAGACATTCCGTAGGCAAAAGCTTGCTCTGCTTCCAGTAACGATTTCTTTTGTCTTCCCCTGAGCTTGGCAGAGCAAGCCTGCACTGGGAAGCATCTAAGGAAAGCTGGAGCCGGAGGTCTGGGTCATTATTTACTCAGTGTCTTGACTGTGCACCTGTGTTGCGTTCTTCCAGATAAAATCCTGAGTTTATGAAATTCAACAGATTTGCAGCACTTTCTGCTAGAAGATCAGTGTATATCTTACTTGAAACGTAGCGTTTCTGGAGATAATGACATCACCCAGTAGCAAGGATGAGGCTGTTCCGTGTAGTTTCAGCTGGATGAACTGTATCAACTGCCTGAAAGATGCTGTATGTTACAGGAGAGATGGCTGCACTTGAGTAACTCTTCAGAGCATATTGTTTATAATAATAAATGACCTTCTACAGCAGATAAAATTTTCTCTCTATGAAAGGTGTTATGTCTTTCCAGTAATTTGAATTTGTCCTATTAAAATCTGTGCCAATAAGAGAAGAGAGACGTAAAATTTCTGAAGACAGACATACAGATGAAGAATGTACAGTCTGGCTGGAAAAGCAAACCAGAACAAAACCCCAAACTGTTATATATAATTCAGTGCCTATTTTTCAGTAACTTAGGCTGCAGTTCCCTCTGTGACACTGCCACTGCTTTTTTTTCTTCCAAGGGAGGAAAAAAAAATGGATTTGAAGGAAAAGCTAGAAGGCCACCGCCACAGACACTGTAAAATAGTTTAATATTCCACAATAGTGTGAGGGCAGAAAAGAGGGAGAGAGAGGGAAGGAGAACACATTGCCTTTCTGCTTTGTGCGCGAGACTGAAATTCTTTTTCTTTTTCCTTTTTACCGAAAGTTTGAGAAGTCGGAGGTCACCGGCATCGGTGCTCATTCCTCAGAAGCAAGAGGTGGGTCAGCAAGCAGAAAAGGTAATGCTCCTTTCAGAGATGAACGGCAGCGATGCATCTGTACTAGTGCGTGGTCCTCTCCTCCGGTGTCCCCTTGCTGCTCACCCTTCTGGTTAACTGCAGAGCACTGCCCAGCACAAGGCATTTCTGATCCTACTTGTAATATAACTAATATTATACGACCCACTTCTGTCAAGCTTCCTAGAAAGAGACTGCCTCACAGGCGGATTTATTTTAAACCGTAAATATGCAATACATGTCTGCGGTGTAGGTATCGGGTATTCACGTGGAAGGCTATGTTCCCAATAATAAATTTCCAGTGCCCTTAAAAGTCCAAACAGAAAGTCCCTCGGATTTCCTGGCTTTCATAAAAATGCGTTGACACAAATAACATGATTGAGGGTAGCCCCTCTCGGGGGAAGCCTGTAAGATTTTTCAAGGAAGTCCCATGGAGAACTAGTAAAGAGTACTTTTCTTTAGGTACTTGTAGATACAACAGCACTTTCTATAATAAAGTAGTAGGAGCCATAGTAAGAAACTGGGTATTTATCATGCCCCATTTACCTGTCTTGCAAGTCATGGGAAGTTTTAAGGGCTGAGGAACCCAAAACTGCCCCTGCTGTCATGGGTGGCGCTGGGGAGGGCTTATAATATATATTTTTTTGAGATTGTTGTGGCAAAGCTGGCTACCAGGTTTGTGCGACAACGCAGATCATTCTTGTCCTGGTGGACATAGATCGTCCACTGCTCTTAGGTCAGTGTGAGAGGGGAAAACTTTGGGTAGCCTGCATTCGTCTGTCTCGCTACAGACAAAGAAGAGAGTATGCAAGTGGAATGTAGCGCTGTGCAGTAAAATTAATGTATCTTAGATACCATCAAGCAGTGATGTGTTTCACCATTTCAGAACTATGAAGTGACAGATTTTTGCCTTATGTTCACTCTGTGCAACGTGCCATAAGAAAGCAGCTTTCTGAAAAGCTTGCGTTTGTTGGTTTAACTTCAAAACCAGTGTCCAGGTTGTGAAATAACTGCGTCTTGATTACTGCCACTAATATTTTGCTTCTTGCGTGCTTCTGTGGTGCGAGTGGCCGTCTTTTGAGCTTATAATTTCCGCTTTCAGCAATGTGCGTTTAACTTCATTTCAGGCACCTTTAATTGTTGGTGTCAGCATCTGCCAAATGAAAGGTGTGAAATACCAGTCCATCTGTGGTCAACTGCAGCATTTTGTATGCATGAATAGCTGAGTGCAATTACTTTTTCAAGACATCAAGAACGCCGTAGTAATGCAGGCCCAATGTACCATGCAGATGTCATTCTTCTTCTGGTTTTCGCCTTAATTTTCAGCTGACTAATGAAATTCCACACTCCTATTATTATTTGAATTCCCCAAATCAATAGATTGAAGAGAGTGCCTACCTGCAGATATTTTATATTATCATCGATGCTGCCTCCTGCATTTATAGATCCTGTATTACAAAGATTGGATATTTAAATTATTCTTCAGTGCTACACTTTATCACACTTCAGTTTATCACAATAAACGTGTTGGCTTTTATTATACTAAAGCATTCCAGACATGAATATATCTCTTTTCCAACTTGTAAAACAGGTTCAGCTGCAAGCATCACTTCAGCTCCTGCTGCTACGACAAAAGGCCTCCTTCAGGTAACCAGAAACTAGGAGCGGTTTTATGCTTGATTGTTACAGTTACTTTCAAAATTAATCTCCGTTATTTTCTCCAGGTTGCACCTACATCATCAAGAATAACTAAACAGATGGAAACTTCTAAAAGGAGCGAGAAGGCAAAGACTATGACTTTGTCTGCACACACAGATAATGTAACACAGATATCTACAGCAGATGGGGTGATGAATAACCTTCAAAGGGATGACTCTCTAGACTCTGGTTCCTATGGAAAACAGGCTGAAACTCATGATAGCGGTACACCAGCCAAAACTATTGGCAGGTTTTCAGTAATCAGCACGCAAGATGAATTAACTTTAACAGCGCCGCACTGCTTAAGGTTCTCAGCACCCCCAGACGTCTATTTGGATGAGCTACCTTCCAGCCCTGATCTGAAGACAGCTGTCCGACGGGTGCAGACGGCCTCTTCTGTCGATGTCCTCTGTGACCAGGGTTCGAGTGATTCTGCTGATGAGCCTTTCCATCGTCAGTCGGCTGCTGCTGCCCAACTGTCCCCCCCGAGCAGTAGTGCAGCCACTGACTTAATTAAAAAAGCAGCTGCTTTTCTGCAAAGATCTGGCAAAGCTAGCTCGCCAGGCCTCGATTCACCTAACGGGCAAGGAACAAAAATTCCTACCATCAACATAACATCCTTCCACTCGCAGTCATCATACATGAGCAGCGACAACGACTCGGAATTTGAAGACGCAGATATGAAGAAAGAATTGCAGAACCTGAGAGAAAAGTATGTCGTGTTCGCTAACAACGCTAGGGAAGCTTGTGTTAAGATACCTAGGCAGCATCTCTGCGTGTGATGAGCAAATATGTGGTTTTCATAGCTGTAATGAGTAAACTGGTTCTGGACAAATTGGGCATCGCTAGGACCTTGCCCCGGAATATGCATCCTTTTATGCATCACTTTATTTGTCAGTCCCATTTAGAAGAATAGTTCAATAATAACTTCTTTAAACCCCAAAACGTTTCTGCTGCGATGTCCAGTTTCCTTACGGAAAAGCTATGTTGATGTGGTAGCAAACAACAGCACTTGTCATGTATGTGATAGTAGGTTCCCATGTGGACGCTATTTAAGGCAGCGTAACAATAATCTGGATGCCCGCATAGACAGCTGCCGTAGTGTTCTCTTCACGCCCTTCTCTGCAAGGGTGATTTAGACTGCCCGGTCTACGGACCCATCACTATTCCCAAACTGGCTTTTACAGTGGATAACCTAGTATCTATTAGGCAGGTAAGACCCTCGCTTCGCCTCCCATCGGATCTCTCATCATCGGTCCAGTCTCAGCGGGAGGCTGGGTGAGCCTGGCAGGAGTCTGTCGTGCTGCCAGTCCTGAGAGCTAGCTTCTTTAAATTTGAACGCTTTCTTTTTTTTCCTGGCAGGTGATGGGTAAAAACTAGCATTAGATGGTAGTTTAACCAAAATGTTAAACTTTATCCTAAGGTATAATGGTTTTACTGAATGCAGATGATGCATCTTTTTAAAACAGAACTACAGTAATACAAAACCTTTAAACTGACTTTATGGCATCATGAAGTCTGTGTTATAAATAAGGTAATGATTCATGTGCTAATGGCATTTTTATGGGAAGCACTTTTGCTTTTCTTCACGCTGAACTCCTTCAAACTGCTGTACGTGTCTTGAGAGTTAACTTTTCTGAAGCCACTGGTTTGAAGAGAGAAATTCTGGAATAGTTTGGAGTTCCTGTCAGATGTCATGTCAAAGCCACTTGTTTTTACCGAGGATGTTGAAAATCTTTTTAGCTGTCTAGGATTCTGTCTTGTAAATGAATATTTGAGAAGTCAGTCACCACATTTGCCAGCTAGATTGTTATAACTTCACGTACGGATGAGCAGTTGATTGTTTTATAACCGAAGACTATTTTGTTTCTTTTTTTATAACTAATTATGCTGTCAAGGTGTGGTGCTTTATCAAATACATTGCTAGCAGATTTCTTTATTTTTTATGTTTAGGCATATGAAAGAAATTGCTGAACTTCAGACTCAGCAGAAGAATGAGATAGAGGCACTGTATATTCGGTTAGGGAAACCCCTTCCTCCCAACCTGGGGTTCCTTCACTCAGCCCCACCAAGCAGCCGTCGCCGAAGAACCAGCAAAAATAAATTGAAAGGTGGAAAACTATTAAACCCTCTGGTCCAGCAGCTCAGGAGTGGAACATCAAGCACAAGTAGGTACACTAGGTTGCTTTCCATCCGCCTGTTGTTTGTGTCGGTTGTGGTTCTGCTGTGTAATTGCATGGGCGGCAGGAGAGGCACTGAATTTTTATTGTTTTTAATACTATGACTCAAGTTTGCGTACCGCGAACTGTTTTTGAAGCGGGCTTCCTTTGGGACAGGCTTATTACAGCTGCCCAGTGCTGAACCATACGTACCTTCTCTGCATCGGTTCCGATGCTTGGCAGAGAAACAATGTTCCGCTTTAATTTGGAATACAACCTGGTTACATTTTCTCATCCTTTCTTCAGATGCAATTTATTGATGTTTGTATTCACTTCTTAGGTGCTGTTATCCTCTATTGACTATGTGCTGTATCTTGTTGTTGTTGTTTATTTTTTCCTACAAGATGCCATATAAATAAGATTGGATTGCGTTTGCTCCCCGAAAGTATGGGAGGTAAAAACGGTTATAAAACTGTGATGGATGCTTTGACCATCTGAAGTAGTTTGAGATTTTTCAAACGGTAGTGCAGTCTTGAGTCATTATCTCTTTTTGTAAGTATAAAGGTATAATTCAACTGGGAAATGTTGATATACCCCAGTACCTATTTCCTCAGCAAAATGTAGAATAGAGTATGAATAATTTTTCTTCAACTTAGTTCATGCTGTTATTTAGAGGAGCAGCGGCACTGCCAGCGTCAAACCTGTATTTCAAACCTGGTAGCACTTGTTTTCAAAGTCACTGCATCATAAGTCCACTTCGAATTTCATTGCATCAATCTTAATTATAGACAGAGCGTTTTGGAGGTTTTTGCTTTTAATTAAGGATTTCAGCTGAGATAGGAAAAGCAAAGATATTCAGAGGCAAGATGTTCTGTGATCCATCTTGAATCTCAGTATTCTCGCCTACAGAGAATATATGCTTTATACCTCTTTAGCTGCTGCTTGGCCGACGTGCATAGGTTTTACTTCCTTTCCTTGTGATGAGATACTCTGAATGTCTGTTATCCTTGGTCCGTTCATTTTCCAGTTTGTTCTTGGGTTCTCTCTAGCCATTTTTCCCCTCTGTCTATTCACAAAACCCACATCTGTCTCCATTCATGGATCTTGGCTCATGTCGGTGTGCTACCCTAGTCCAAAGAATTAAAGCTTATTTCTGCATAAAATGTCCCAATTTTCTCTCTTCCCAACCCCCCCCCGCAACCCTCGTCACCTTCAGTCAGTGAGCAGAAACTGCTCAGACTGCTACTTCGGTGCATGCTTTCCTTCATGCATTTCTTCTGTGTTATTTTCCACTTTTTTGAGGCACTGCGTAAAGCTCATGTTACCTTCGAGAATCTGTATTCACGCCTGAGTCTTCTCATCCTTGACTATGTAGATTCCTCATTTTTGGCCTTCCTAGGTCCGTCCTTTAGGGATCAAGGGCAGGCGGTTTCTAATACGGTCAGTGATGTAATTGTCACTTCCATTGTTAGATGCTTTTGCTGATACATCCATGGAACAAATGATTACAAAGGTATTCTGGTGGTAAAGCCTCTTTACCCGAGATATCCATGTAGATAGATATATAGATACAGGTATTTACATATAGACATGTATCTATCTATATATAGATAGCTATAAATAAAAAGTTCCTCGTGTCTTTGCAGCAACTTTTTATTTCTCTCCATTTGCTTGCTTTCACCTTTCATGTTTGAGAGCAAACCTACATGTTCTGCTCAGTCGTTCTGCGCGTTCATCCTCCTACTTCGGCACTGCTGCAGCTCTCGCTTTATTTCAGCAGTCCCGACTCCAGCCTTTCTCGAAACTGCAGAAAAGGAACGGTAAAAATCAAGCCTACTCCATAAGCTTCTTGGAGAAACTGGATCAGCAATAGTATGCGTAGATTATTTTCTGGTGCAGGCTATCCGTAAAGCCTGTGCGTCATACAGTACTTCAGAGTCGTAAACCGCTGCTCCTCTTAGTGGCAAAGTAACGCTTATTTTTAGGCACGGATTTTTATTCGGTGGTTTCCTAGCGTTTGCCGTTGCATGCGTTTTGTTTGTTTGCTCTTTCAGGTAATCTTTCAGACTCTAAAGACTCACCCCACAAAGAAACAACTAAAGCTCAGCCTGGATCTCCCGAAGCAGCAGCAGCAGCCACTTCCCCTGCGTCAGCCACCTTCGGGAAGGCTGTTCAGACGCAGCAGCCGTGCTCTGTCAAAGCCTCTTTGTCTTCTGACATCTGCTCCGGCTTAGGCCCCGAAGGAGGTGACGTGAACGCAAGCTCTGGCCAAGGTGATTTTTTTCATACCAGCTGTTCGGCATGTCTTCCAGCACATGCTAAGATTAGTTCGCTTCCCTTATGCTTGAACTTTTTAGGAGTGGATTTCACTTCTAGTGATATAAGAACATGAACCTTTGACAATCCAAATTACTGGCTTATCTTTAAAAAGATCGTTGCAGTATTGTCAGAAGAACAAAAGTAAAGTATCTTACCGAGTGTTAAGAGTCAACACTCAAGAAGGCAAGCTTTTAGGAAGGAAACACCTTTTATTTTTGCCAGCAGTGGCTTTATACTGACACCTTTTCTGGAGTCTGCCTTACAGACTTCTGAGAAAAAAGAAAGGAAACCAAAAAAGATATAGAAGGATAGGTGATTGTTTCCTTTGGTTCGTTTGGGGCTTTTTTTTTTTTTAGCCCCTTGATACTGGGAGACCCAGAGTTCCTCATTATAAACTACCAAACCATCTTGGGTGTGAGGGGAAAAAAATAAAAGAAAAGGAAAAAAAGAAAACCAAAACCAGAGAACCAAGTTATGTTTCCTTTATCTAAGGGGTTAACTTTGTGCATGATTTTGGAGTCCCAGCTAAATGACTGTAGATAGGCTGTGTTCCCCAGTCCCGACCTCTGATACTTCTGTGTATTGCACACCTCCGTAGGCTTTGACTGATCTTGTTGCCATGCATATTGGAAGTTATAATGATGATTAAAATACCTTCCTCTCATTGCACATCCTGCCAAACTAATCTACAAAATATCTATGTTCTCTTCTGCTGTTATTGCATCCTTTGTGTATGGTCAATTAACTTACTCCTCTTTGGCAAAGTTAAAATGGAGATGTGGATGTTTAACTAACAAAGCTGATTTGACTGATGGTATAGGACATCTGATGACAGCTACTTGTACTTTATAAGTGTCTTTGTTTTCTTCCCTTTATATTCATTTGCAGGCTGGACGGTTTTCCACCAAACGTCTGAGAGAGTGACCTATAAATCTAGTAGCAAACCTCGTACCAGATTCCTCAGTGGACCTGTGTCTTTGTCCATCTGTTTGTATTTGTTCTTTTGTATTTTATCACAGTCCATCTTTCTTTTACCCCCTTTTTCCAATTCCATGTTTTATATCTCTAATATGTTTGGCAGGATGCCCCTTTTTCTGAACCATCTTTTCTTTCTTTTTATCTTTTTTTTAAGTAGTCATCATGAACACACCTTATTTATATTAATTTTTCATATGAAAGCTTTTTTTGCACTGCTTTTGGCTCGTGCCTGGGCACCAAAAGCATGTGTGGAAGATCTCATCATTTATTATATAGCCTTATGGTAAATTTTACCCTGGACGTATCAAAGCTTTTGTACTTTATGTGATTTATGTTGAAGTAATTTTATTTGCAATGTGGCAAATATACATGTCTGCTGTCCCGGTTCCAGCGACAACAAAAAGAAATCCATCCTTCTGTAGACGAATGGTCTCTTTCACACATGTTTGGACTATGAAGACATGCATGTAGCAAGCTGATACAATACTAGAAGGTCACTGAAGGGTATAACTTCCATACAAGGGCTGTATTAACACGATATACAGTACTGTTTATATCCACTCTATTTTCTTTAATTTTTTTTCCCCGCTCTTTGCATGTGGAAATGCTGAGACAATAGTGCTCCAGCTAGTTCTTTCAAAATCTGTTTTCTAGATTTTCTTCCCCATGCATTCACTTTAATTACTTTAAGTGAGCAATTTTTTATATACTCGTAAGCAGCAGGCAGATCTGGTTACTCCAAGGGAGAGTACCGCCAACTTTTTTTGTGTAAGCTGATCTGGCTGAAGCACTTCACTCAGTTTATTTTCTTATGACCTTATGTGACCTCAGAGATGAAGTCAATTAGCAGTTCATCAAAGCATAAATAAGTAAAAAGCAATATCAGATTTTTCAGATGATACTTTGAAATGGATTGCTAGGATCCAGTATTTTTTGTTTCAAATAATTGTGCACCTGCTATTTGTACCCTATTTGTATGACTTCTAAAGTAATTGGCAATTCAACCAATGATATCAAGCTATTTAATTAAAAAATTAAGACCTTTTTACCCAATCATGTATGCTGCTTTTTAGGCAAACAGATTTTGCTTGTACAATAAAGATATGTTGTGCTGAACAGGTACTATAGGCCACTTACATATAACATTAGAAAGTTCTTGAGAAAATGTTTGGTTAACTAACTGTTCATTTGCATTAATATCAGATCTCCGACTGGAGTTCTACATTGCTCATCATTATCCAAGTGGTACAGATCAAAGGCACAAGACCACTCAAATACACTCCTCCTAACTTTATGAATAAACAATATTTTAAAAAATAATCTTGATTTTTTTGTTTGAGGTCCCTAAAAGTCCAAGCACTCAGGTTCTTGAAAACTGATGTTTACTGCTCGGCATGCTGAATTTATTATCATGCAAGTTTTTAACGACTGTTGAAGTCGTGAGACAATTTTGCATTCAGGGATTTTTTTCTGAGAACCTGAGGGGGGAATTCTCAGTTCACAAATGTTCCCCCTTGGTATTATAACGGACATAGTAGTTTCTTCCTCTGCACGTGTAATTCCCAGAAGTCGTTTCATTAATCTTCCACAGAATTACTTTTCAGTAGGATGCAAAAAGACTGGGAGATGGCAATTAAAAACCAGCATATTAAAAATGTTTGGGTGCATGGATATTGTGAATGAAACCAAGGGAATATGTAAATCCTTCAAATCGTGAAGTTCCCCAATGCCGAAATAACTCGGCACGACTAATTGCTTTCTGTTCTCAGCCCATATGCTCTCTTCTCGGTTTCTTCTGGGCGAAGTGTTCGGAGAGGAGGTTTGCACTCCCCCATTTCTGAGTCATACGAGGAGATGGACTGAGTTTCAGGCACTTAACCCTGACACATCCATCCAAAGTCACCGCTGCTCAGAGCGCGCAGCTTAGTTTCAAATACTGCCTGTCACTTGAGTTGCTGGACAGTTTTCCACAGCTGAATTACTGGTAGGTTTTGATGGGGATAGGAGGTTATTTTAGCTTGTTTTCCCGGTGAGTCCAACGGGTTGGTGGTTCTGTGTGTGAAGGGATGAAGATGGGGCTGCGTGCGGCCCCATCTGTTCCCCAAGGACAGCTGGGCTTGGGACTGCCGCTGGAAGGACGTACGGCTGGTGGTTCCATTGAGCCGGTGTCCAGAGCAGCCGTGACCATGGGCCTCAGGAAAAATAGTGCTAGATGATGATGTTGGGAATGCCAGCTGGCTCGTGCTCCTTCCCCCCTGGAAGGGGGGACGTAGGTTGACCCAGCGTGCAGGCAGAGCCGAACGTTTGGACTAGGTGCTAAACACGTTTGCGTCTTTGCTGCCCGCTTGAGCAAGCGGAGCGAGTGTGGGAGAGCGTTGGAGAGAGGTGGTGAGCGAGCGCTGGGCCTGCGGGGCTGGGATGCGGCTGTCCGGCCAGTTCAGGGTCCCGGCTCTATTCCACAAGTCGAGGTTTCCCTGGGGTTTTTTGTTTGTTTGAGAGCTGTTGGGAAGAGTTGTGCTGGATTTTCAGAAATGCTCTGAATCTGTACGTTTGATTAAGGACAAACAGCCCTTTGGGGAGCTTGGATATTCCAGTGTGAGGCCTGTACTGTATTAGCAGACAAACTAGCAGCACGCTTTTAAAAAGAAACGTTCAGATGCATTAAAGATAGTTTTCCCAAATATCTTGCCCTGGTTACAAGATCCATCAAACTTGAACGCTTTCGCAGTGTTCTCCCAGAACAGCTTTTTGATCTGTTCCCCATGTCCAGTATTGACTTTTCCTTTGTACTTTTCATGGAATAAAATATTTTCGATGGGCTTCAGCATAATTTTAGCCTGAGCTCCTTCCCTGGGTTAAATTGCAAGGGTGTCTTAGGGAAGAGTTTGCGCTGATTGTGAGTGGAATTTTCAAAAACTCCATTTGGCTTAGACTTGTAATCTTGCGGAAAGCGATTTTTGTCAGGTCTGTAGTAATTAATATATTGTATGTGTATACGCGATTACGGAAATGGTCTAACAATTTATTGCCATTTCAATTTTATTTTAGCTTTCGAGGTTTTTGGCAGCTGTTAGAATGCAAATATGGGACAGTGGATTTTTTCTGTCCTGTATGATATAATAGCTACTTAATTTCTCACGTAAGAAATCTGGAATTGGAGGTAAAACATGCTGCTGAACTTTTGCAGTCTCAGATTAAATCTTAGTTATGATTCATCTCCTTAACTTTACAGCTATTAAACACCTTGATTTTAGAAGCAATACAATTAATCTGGTGAATTAGGTTAAGCAAATGCATTTTTAATTGAATTTGAATTTCAAACGAGTTGTAGCCGATGATTGTCAGTCCCTGCTTCAGGCAATATCACCACTGAGATAACGTTTCTCATCTCCCAAGCAACATGCTGGAGTGATGCAATTTGGAAGAACTAGCTCTCTTTTTGGTGATTGACTCTCCTGTAATATTTTCCTTAACGCTGGCTCCGCTCACGCGGTATTTTGTGACTCTGTCTAGTATCATTGTTCTCTGTTGCTTCCCCGCACGTATGGGGGCCCCAGGTTTGATTTGGCACCCGAGGTGCATATAAACTTGTGACTCAGTTTTCAGGAAGCGGAGGGGTTGGTGATTAAACTCTTTTACATGCATTTGAGCACGTACTGTAGTCAGCTGCCTGCTTTTATTTTTCGCGGGCAGTTGCTTTTCACTTGCATACATATTGTGCCAAATACTACCTATTGCTACCCGCAGAATGCTGCAGGACAGTTAAGAAAATAGCATTCTGGTATTACTGCCGCTGATGTTTCCATAATGGGAGTTGCTAGCTAACTTTAAGAGATAGGCAAGGTAAGGTATAACTGAGGGGAAAAAGAGGGGGAAAAAAATTAAAAATACAACACGGATTGTTCAGTTGTGAATGTGACTTGTATTTGTTATCTAGGCTTTGAGATGAGAAACTAAACTTGGTCATGCTTGCATAAGGCATTACTGTAGTCATGTCCTCCTGATTTTCCTGGAATAGAAACCTCATTAAACTACATGAAATAATAAGAAAATCTTTCAAAGCAATCCTTCTGTTCCTCCTCATGCCACCCATATCAAAACACAAACATTTCTTCTCCCTTTTTTCTCCTCCCTCTTTACTTTCTCTTCCTCAGTCTCTGACTGATGTCTCTCCTTTCTCCTTTGAAGACTCATTCAGAGCCCATGTCAACCTGGACCTGCAATCTCCGAGTTTAAATCTGCATTTCTGGCACAGTAACATAAAATATCGACACTGGTTTGCTGTAGAGAAAAAGCACGTCCATCCTGTGTCTTGCTTTTTTGCCCCACTCCCTGATTTTGCTCATGTTTTCAAGTGCTTCTTCACAATAAACTTGCCATGCCCCATGTCAGAGATTCATCTCCTCCCATACCATAATGATACTCTTCTTACCAAGTCCAAAATACCTTTCAGGAAATTTGGCACTCAAATAGAAACGGTGCTTATGTCTGGCAAGATCTGACAGTCAAGTAGGGTTCTCAGTACACTTCTGGCAGTCTAACTATCTAGCCAACAGAATATGTAAAATCATGATGAAGGATGTAACGAGATAATGAAAAAAACACGTAGTTTGTTTAAATGAAAACTCAGCTACTCTGCTGGATTATTTTTCTGCACTTGGACAAGGTATAAGGGAAACTCATTCACGGTTACTTTCAATTGAAGTTCAGAATCTCACATTTAGACACAAATCCTACTAATAAAGTATTTGGAAACAATTGGCCTCAGACCTGCAGAACAATGTATCTTTTTGGACTTGTAAAACAGGACTTTTAGGGTTGTTTTACAGTTTGTCTTTGCAGCCAGACTAGCTTGACTTGTTCCTGAAAGCATTTTTGGCCTCCTATCACAAACTGAATTGACATCATTTCCTGCATAAATAGAGTAGGAATCAAAACCCTCTATGAGGAAGCCAAGGCAATTCGGGAGAAAAAAAGAAAAGGAAAAAAAAAAAAAAAGAAAAAACCAACCAAACAGAAAACCCCAAAAACCAAAACCCCAAACAAATACATCTTTAAGTCATGAGACCTTGCTTTTGGCATGCTATTGTACTTTTCAAAGCTTCTGAATGGCTGCACATTAAGAAAGGTTTGAGCTGTCCAGTTATTTAGACTTCCTTTACTCACCTGAACTGCTGACTTTGTCTGTCCTTTCTTGCATAATAACTACTTTTCGATTGCTTAAAAGTACAGAAGCTTGTCCGTCAGATTTGTTGTGTTTAGTCTTACCTAATTCTGTATGTCTTGTATTGTTTTACCTTGTAGGGTCCACCTTGAAACGACTATGTCTAGGCAAAGATCACAGTAGTAGTAACTATCCCATTTTTGTTTCTCAGTATTTCCTTCATGGCATGGGATGTTTTTTGCTTTTTTTTTAATTATTTTTTACTAAAAGCTAGTTGTTTAATAAATAGAGCTGATGCACTTATACTGATATGAAATTAGACTGTATAAATTGTGATACTTTCATAATAATGCATGTGCTGTGATGTCTTGGGAACCACGCATGCTGCAAGACAGTTGTGGTATTCTTTGTGTGTGAGACTGTGCACGCATGCGGCGAGAAAACTGGATTCAGTGTTTGTCTTTCTGAAATACACACCTTTATATGACTGCAGTTCTCTGCTGGAGGAATTTATAGCTTAAAACGATCTCGTTTCTGTTGAGCTGCATGAAATATTAAACACTAATTGAAGAGCTTTCCTGTCAAAATACTTGTTTTTCTCACTGGTCCCTTTCCCCCAAGCAAAGGAAAAGGAAATGAGCAGTACTCACTTAGAAGTTACGTTGCAGGTTGAATGCATGATCATTTAAAGGTTATTAACGTATTTTATATAACCATAGGACTAATTAGTTTACTCGGTTTCATTGGCTAGTAACTGATTAACAGAAAAAAGAAGACTGAATGTTCATGTTTGCTTATATAATAATTTTACTACAGTTCTATGAACTTTTTGCTTGGAGAGATGGTCTTTATTTCAAATCTTTAGCTATGTCAAATAAGTTAGCTGAAAAGTTACTTTCTATTTTCTGCTTAGGTCAAATTCAGGCACCTTCAGTTGCTGTTCCCTGCTGATCTTGCTGTGTCAGACTTGTAGTTACCAACACGTAAAAAGGACAGATTTTTTTTTTTCCCTAGTTCTTCTAGAAATAAGTGAACGTATAAAATTAAATCTGTCAATACTCTTCCTGTCTGCTTTTATCTATACCAAAAGTTCTGTATCTTTATCTTTGTCTCAAAAACTCACACACCTACTATGTCCTCCTCTCTCCTCTTTCTTCTGTACATCCATGGTCCTGATGAGTTTTTTTCCCCCAAAATATGCAGATGGCAGAGTAAATGGTCCTAACATCACTGAGAGAGATTGTGGGTTCCCGGAGCCTTTGAGGCGTAGTAGCCAACCCTACTTGTAACCGATATGACAATTACATTTTTCCAGGAGGACAGTAAACTTATGCAAGTAAAATAGATGGTAAATTAATTTTTTAAATGCGTGCAGTTTTAGCAAGTAATACATCCTGCCTCCCACTCTCTCGTGGTAGTCTCCTCTGAAGAGACTTTGTAAGCCTCAGGATGTCCGTGTTACTGGGACTGCATTTGTTTCTTCTCTCTGAGTCATTAATTTCACCTAGAGAGAAGTTGTGGGCGCAACAGCTAGTGGCTGAAGCAACGTGATGTGATAGAAAATATGAACGCATTGGACTTAGACCATTTCTTTAAGCAAAGGTGTTCTGTAGAAAGGAGGGGGAGGGTTAAAAGTCCGAAAAGCCACCATTTGAATTGCAGTAGATGAGAAACTGTTTGAGCAGCAAAGTGGTGAAGCAGAGATGCCATCGTCAACTTTCTTTGTGTGTGATTTTCCAGGATCCTCGACAAACAGTCTCGTAACGTGTCCTGAGCCCCTCCCGCAATCAACCCTGCAGGTTCAGGCCAACAACAGTAACAACAAGAAAGGGACGTTCACAGACGATCTTCACAAGCTGGTTGACCAGTGGACAAGCAAAACTGTTGGAGCTGCACAGACAAAACCTTCTTTAAACCAACTGAAGCAGAACCAAAAAAGGCAAGACATGGAGCCAAAGGCTAATCCCATGCAAACGCAGAATGAGACATGTGGAGTAAGTGGCACTCCTTGAAGAACGTACCTTTTGCTATGTGTCTGAAAGCCTTTGCAGAGCTCAGATTTGGAGGAGGACATAGACTAAAATTGCTTCAGATAGATGCTTCCTATAAATGTCCGTCTCTTTTCGTTGAGTACTAAACCAGATTTTTTAAAAATTGTCTTTTGGAATAATCTTGAGGGATATATGGGCTGCAATATATATATATAAAATATATATTTTTAAATTGCAAACTGCTTATTAACAGCGATATACAGCAATGCTCATGCTGTTAACCATATGTTGCTCAACTTAAGTTTTAACTATTCCTAAAGTTTTCTTCTTTTTGATGTTTAATATTAATCTTCCTTAGGCAGAACAGTGGCTGGGCTGGTGGCTTGGCAGTAGCGAGCCTGTGTTTTAGTGGAAGTGGAGCGAGTACTGTGCCGAGATAGGGGACAGCTGGATGTGTTTCTGACCCTTGCTTGTTGTACTGGGCGTCTTTGAGGCTCTCCGCCTCATGAAAATACCACCTTCAGAAATGCTGTGAAAGTAAACTACAACAAAATGGAAATTGGAAGCGCCCCCATTCATCCCGTCTTATTTTCAGGAGCAGGAAAAAAACATTGCGACGTGCGTTTGTGTCTGCGTTCAGTGCTTGTTCTCATGGCTGAGTGATGATATGGAGGCAGGCACAAAAATGAAGATGTATCCAGAATCCCCGTTTCCCATTCTGTCCCACCCTGGTCTGGGTTTCCAGACCTCTTCCTCCTCCTCACGATTGGATGATTCTTTGACTAATAATTTTTGCTGGATTTATTTTTTTGGAAGACTGGAAATTGAGCCAAAGTAGAGGAAAATAAATTAATTTTAAAAGCAAAGAAATAGCGAAAACAAAACCAGTGAGGGACTGCTTTGTAATTCCTGAAAAACAAGATAACTGGATCTGCCTTTTTGGCATGTTGAAGGGGAAAAAAAAACCTGTATGCAGCAGTGGTAGCTCTGTAGTTATCCCTGAGGTGAGACGTGCCAAAGCAGGAACCGCATTAACGCGTCTGCTTTGGTACCTGCTGGTTTCGGAGTTAGTAGGGTCGCTGACTTCACAGGGAAAAGCATTTGTGCATATTTATTAAGCAATTTCATGTCAATTCTTAGTTGTCATAAACGAAAAGAAAACAGAGAGTAAATAATCCTTCTGCATGGTGATGGTTTAACCAGGATAAACCCATTCTGGAGTAACAGCAACATCTAGTTAAGACCCTATTAGTTCTCACAAAATAAGTCAAAGGAGGTGCTAGTAAATGCAGATTGAAGTTTTCTAGAAAGTGATGGTGAGGGCACAGATTTTGTTCTGTTAAGTCACTTCTTGCTCTCTCTTGATGTGCTTTTTGCAGCTTGATGTCTTTTCCCCGAGACTCCTGCAGTAGTTTGAAGTATTCAGTGGGTTGTTCTGCCTGCCCACTTATAACTCTGGAAAAGAGAGTGGTTATTTTGCTTATTTAAATCGCCCGTTAACATCGATTTAGGGTTAATGTTACCTTTTGCAGTCTTGGTGTCTCTGTTTCAAAGCCTGTGGAGAGGGCAGAGTATCGCTGCGAGAGGAACGGGAATGTCCCTGTCTTAATACACTGATTTTAGAGGGTTTATTTCTTTCTAGAACATGGTAGTTGTTCCAGGGAGTTAACGGGACCGATTGAAGTCTCTTAGAGATAATTTAGCAAGAGCTCAGAGAGGTTGGGATTCCCTGCTCTTCATTTCACATCATTCCTTGTTGCTTGGAAGAGCAGCGGTGGGTTGGAGACCTTGCGAGCCCCGTGCCAGCTTGCCCTGGGTAGTTTTGTGCATAAAGTCCTTGTAGAGCCGTGCGGGCTGCGGAAGAGGTGCAAAGGTAGATGGCAAATCTTCCTAGCATGGTTATTGTTGGGGTATTTTGGCCATGAAGATGGCACTGCATGCCGGAGATGACAGAAAACAGGGCAGCAGATATGACTTAAAAGACTTTTACAACAGCACAAGGGCTGTTTTGGGAGTTGAGCGTCACTCTGCTGATCGTACCTTTTGAAATTCGCCCTGAAGGGGAAATGGAAGTTAAGGGAGGAGGGGGCTTCGCGATGTTGGGAGAAAAATAGCCAAAAGAGGAGGAAGGAAACTGTGTGAAAGGACCCTTAGTCTGGACAGCCAGACAAGTGACCCATAACATCAGTTCTTGGATGAGTTACATGGGGAGATGTTATAGCTGCACTGAATCACCGTTGAGTCCACCTTTTAAAATGGTATTGAAAAGTCAAAAAGAACTCAGGAAATAGCGTAAGGGGTGGAAATATTTTCCTGAGTATATAAAGCTCAGGCTGTACTTCTTCAGTCCATCTGTTAACACCATCTTTTTGTCATCTTTTTTGATCAAATACAAAAATGCCTTTGCAAGAAAAGAATACAGAGCTGTAAACAGATTTCCAGCCCATCAGAGAAAGTTATAATAAGGTTTTATGTTGGAAAGAAAGGCTAGATAAACTGGAAATGGGGTGATTCTTATCCCCCCCCTTTTTTTTTTTTGACTGGAACAAACTAGCAGTAAACTGTTAGGGCAGGTTGTCTCATATCTTCCAACTGGGTGTTTTGTTTAAGGAGATGCTATCGCTGGTCCCGTGCGATGATCAGAAATGGGGGGCAGGAGGGAGGCAGTATTCATACCTTCACTTCTAAATTTCCTCTGGAGGTTATTGGACAGAAAGATGGCTCCGTGAAGAGTTTTTAAGCAGGGGCAGGAGTGATATGAGTTGTCCCATGGTGCTCTGTTGGTTATAGGTCCCCTGGAATTGGCACCACACAGAGCTTTTGCACGTGACACAGAGGCCACGTAGGCGATAAGCATCCTCCTGGCGTGAAAGTCTAGGCCTTCTGTTATACAAGGTAGGACAAAGAAGGCATCAAACCAAATGGCCCCTTTCTACTCTGTATTCAATTTTTTTTTTCAGTCTCTTAGGCCAAAGGAAAATTGCAACAAATCCTTATTGGTTAGGGGTAGAGGTTTTGGGGTTTTTTTAATGTATTATTTTCCCTTATTTGCCCACCCACTGTTATTAATATGCAGGGTAGTTGTGTGGCTGATTTCAAGTCTTCTCTTTCATCCTGGAAATAGAGGACTAACCTTCCTGAGTTATCTTTTTTCTTGAGATGCTTCTACCACCGTCAGCAAATTGTTTGCTGTGTGAATATATTATTGGTACCTTTTTTTTAACTAAGTGAAGGCTACTCTTTAAGGTTGGAAATCAATTCGGAAGGGAAATTGGTGGTGTGTTTAATAAGAGTTAGTGGTTTTATTTTCTTCCTCTTTATCATCAGAAGTGTAGAAAGCAATAAAATAATTGGGATGCAAAGGAAGACTTTAAATTCTGCTTTGTTTCTGTGGAAGTTACCTGTCAGTTTGGCTGCAAATCCTGGTTGACAAATATTAGAAGTTTGTGGGGGAACCTTCAGCTATGTCACAGGAGCACTGAAATGTTCCTTTTCAGATGTTTTATTTAAACATGGAAATACACGTGGATTCTTATCATCAGTAATTTGAAATGTAATAGGAGATATTAGGAAGAACTGAAGTCAAACTGCCTGATAATAGTTATTTCTCTCGTGCTCATCCGTGTTGAAGACATGATGAAATAATCCTTTTTTACAGGTAATTGTGGTTACCACCAGTCAAGGAATCCGCCCAGGAACATGAGCTGCCTTGTGTGTAAAGAGTACTGAATATTGTGTAGTTAAAGGTATTATTTGAAGATGCCTGGGAATAAAGGGCTTACCAGAAATATGTTTTCTATTCTTCATACTGTTACGTAGCTCCATGGTTTTAAAGAAAAAACTATTACCCCAAAAAAAGCTGTAAATATGTTCCAAGTCCATAATAAGGTTGCTTCTGTGAAGCGTGCAGGTCTGTGTCAGCCGGTGACGTGTGCTGGGGCTTAGACACCATCAGTAATAGCTGCACATCTGTTTACATTTAGTACGTCTTGATTTTAATGAGCTGGCTGCCTGGGAAGCAGGCTTTCTGGAGATAGCCACAGACGCGAAAATGGAGCGGAAGGACTATTAACACCTTTTACTGTGTCTTCCGTCTCCACTGGATTGGAAGAATAATAAAAAAATAGGATGAGTCTGTGTTTGAAGCTATTCAACACTGCCTTCTCGGTCTGAATGTCAGAATAGCTTTCCAGGAACCGGAAAGAGCACAACCACAAATCTTCAGTAGCACCTAATAACTTCGGGTTTTCAGCAAACTGGAAGAGCGTGATAAAAAAGATGTATTGGCATCCTTGCCCTGCTTCTGTTGGCAGCCAGCTCTAACCCTGTCCTGTGATTCAGACGGTTTTGTTTCGATGGTGGTTGGACCGTACAGAAGTAAAACAGTAATGCTAATAACGTAGCCATCAAAATGTAGCTGGAAGAAAAATAATCTAAATCCTGCATTTTTAGAATGAGTTGTGATAGTTACAGTCAGCTTTCACAGCAGAATTACCCGGGTTCATCTGTTCTAATGTAAAAACATAAATATTTGTGATGTTTATAAGTCAAACACAACTATTAGCTATATACTTTCACAGTACTGTAGCTATGAATATTGCTAAAGTGGCACTTTAGAGCTTGCTTGGTAAAGCATGATGGCAAGGTAGAGAATTAAAGAAAGAAGTCCAAAGACCAGGTTTGGTTTTTTTTCTGAAGTACCATAGTCTTTGTCCAGTGGGGTTTGTTTCATTTTTACGTGTGTTTTTGTGTATGTTCTACTCTGTGTATATATTATTCTTGTTTTCTAAATGAGTGTGTACAATTATTTGGGGGAACAGGAATAAATGGCGGCAAGGGAAGGACTGGCAGCAAAAGGCAGGCATTTGGGGAAGCAGGAGCAAGAGGTGGCTCTTGTACGAGCCCTCGGGGCAGAGGTTTATTAGTGCAGGGAGAGTTTGGCAAGCGCAGGAGAGGAGGCGGCGTGAGCGGAGGTACGAAGGCAGCAGGCTGAGATGCCGCCATAGGTGTTCGTCAAGTAAGTGTATTGCTTCTATAGAGGAGGCTAATTGAGATGCAGAGGGAAAGAGGAGGGGGAGGAATTGCACTTCCTTCCCATATAGTACGGGATACATTTTAGGACGTCAACCCAGTCTCCCTTCCAAAAATAAAAATAACCCAAACAAACAAAAACCTCTGTTAGGGGGTTTGTCTCTAGGTCTGTCTCTAGCAGACAGACTTTCTTACATGGTGATGACAGAGGTAAATTATGCAGTGCGTTTCTTAAATTCATTAAGTTTGAGACTATGTCTACCTTACCAGCCTGCTTACGGCCAGGTCAGCTGACTTTACGAGGCTCTAGGCAGGCAGCAGAACAAACAGAAGTAAATCAAGGTTGTAATATTAAAAATGAAGTAATGCCATCCGTAGTTGGCTAAGTCACGTACTCAATCTCATTCCTCATTGCTAGTGTTGCACTGTCTAAACTTGAATTAGGAAGGGAAAAGACCGCTTCTGCTGTACGCTCCTGCAGGAGGATTAGAGTATTTTAAATAAACCCCAAACGCTTCTCCTATATGACTGCAGGCTATGGCTATAAAGATCTTTTGTTTTTCAGTGATCTCTAAGCACTGAGCTGGGTACAGGAGTCTGATATTGTACCGCTTGTTTTCAATTCCCAAGACAACTTCAGTATAAAAGAAACAATTTGCACCTGTATCTGCAAGCTGTGGGTAGAATACCAAAGCCCAGAAGATGCGCTGGGAGCTGAAGCCTTGTCACCGCTAGGATACAGTGTGCTGTAGTTGATGCACATTTTGGAATTGACAGCTTGTGCCAGAACTGGCACCTTTTGAACTGACTTGCCAAAACGACATGGTAATAGCTAAGAGGAGAGGTCACCTGGACAAGCAGGGACCTGCAGATAACAAATGTGTCCTTTCAGCACGGAATTGGCCAGCTCGTGAGTGGCGGGAGAACCTGCGGGTTCACAGCTTCACTTGTGAGCTTCAGCCCCCCGGCAGCTGTAGGCCTTGTGCTCGGGGTGAAATACCCTTACCATTGACAAGGCGCCCGGCCGTGCCGTGCATCTCGGGGGCTTCCTTCGATGTACCTCCGTTAAAATACCAGCCTGATTGATTGAAATGCCGAGCTAGTCCTGTTTACAGCTGTGACTTTGACCCCAGTGTAGGTACACACCTTGTTCATCGCTGCGCGAATGTCCATCTGCTTCCCTTTGAATTTTATGAACAAAGTGACTTGTAGTCTCATGGCTTTCCTACAGCTGGGAAATCCATAGCTCCTTGTGCTGTTTTGAGGACTCTTCTGGTGCACCTTGGTTTTGATGTTTCAGTCGGCATCTACATGCAGGAAGAAATGGGTTGTTTCGGCCTCTATCGGTGTTGAGTCGTCATAGCTGGTTAAAAGATGATGGTTAAAAAATGGCTTTGGCCAGGAGACTTCTATCCAGGGGAAGACGCAAGAGCTAGATGTCTTGTTGCCTCTTAAAGTGTGTGTTTCGCTCCCTTGAAGCATGCGACGAAGGTAGAGGAAGCAACCTTAAATCATTAACGTGCATTTGTCACGACATTAACAGGTTTTAAGAAGTATGTGTAATGGTTAGTTTTGGAGCACGATGCAATTTTATTCCCGGTCGCACATACGTAGCCTTAAATACAGCTGCTGCTTTACCGAGTAATTTAGCTGAGAACGAAAAAGCCATGAAGCATGAATCAGGCAGAGGTAGATTTCCCAGTATTTTAGAAGAACTGAAAATAAGCTTTTTCAAGTTAGAACTTTTAAATAGGACCACTTGCTAAAATGTCACCTTACATTTTCAGTGCTACTGTATAATCTGTTGCTTGTATAAGAAATTATATATTTCGCTTGGGTACATTTACGGGCATCCGTTGTCATCCACTCACAGTTGTCTAGTTTGGTGGAAACCGTCATTTTGAGGATGTTAAAACAAGGGTCTAATAATAGCTTAAAGAAGTCTTCAGGTCTTAAAAATATGTCCTCATTCCTCTGTTTATTGTTCTTTGGTTTCTGCTGTTAATTTTGGTGGATATTTATACATTAATAATGTTAGATTCATTATAACGAAGCAGCTGTTTCTCTTAGTTTGATGCTCACCATCAGATTCAGGTTTCAGATTAGAACTGGAGACAGTGAAGAAGGATATCAGATATTTCTGTATTTTTCTAAAATTTGCTTTGGAGCACAGGTTAATGCCCCAAAGCAGTAAATCCCAGAGTGACACTGCCATTTTTATTTTTAATTGAGAAGAGATACTAAAATCAGAAACATAGAGTAAGCATTCGTACAGTCTTATACACATATTCATTTTTTCCGCTGAAATTTCACCATCATACCAATTTTATCAATTTAATGTGAAATATCAAATTAATGGGAGATTCCCGGACTTAAATAATACCCTTTTTCTTATGCCGTGAATAAGTGCTGGCGTGGTGGGAACCACGGCAGGGAGTTGTAAATTCTGTGAAATTAAAAACGTAATGAAACGCTGCAAACCCCACCCGTAGAGAGAGCGGGCAGCATTTTGGATAACGATTGTTTCCGTGGCGTTGCGCACGGTGGAGCGTATAATTTGGGAAGCTCCGCCATCCCCGTATTTAGGAAGGAGAGCTCTTTCTCTGCCCCTCGCATGCAAAAACTGAATAATTGAAGTGGATGTTAATAGAATTTTAGAAAAATAGCTGGAATTGGTTCCAGCAGCCCCCGAGGCAGGAGCAGCTCCGGCTGTGTCCTTGCTGGTTTACCTCGCCTGGTCTCAGCCACCACCAGTGCTGGGTACGTAACTGCCGTGGAAAATGCTCTTTCCGTTCTTCGCTACCCTTAGAGGCCAAATTGACCCAGCACAAATGACTTTTTACAGAAAGATGCGCTAGAATTTTTAAAACCTGTTCTGGGGATGGCAGTAAGAATTTGGGGGGTTTGCAAGATTTGGGGGGGTTTGCAAGATTTGGTTTTTTTTGGGGGGGGTTGCAAGATTTAGGGTGTTTTGGGTGGGGGGTTTTTTTGCAAGATTTGGGGATTTTTTTGGTTTTCTGCAAGATTTGGGGGGTTTTTGTTGGTTTTTTTGCAAGATTTGGAGGGGGGGTTGTTTTTTTTCCAAGACTTTGGGTTTTTTTTAATGATTTGGTTTAATTCTGCATTTAGTTTAATTTATTTACTTTTATGCCCGAGACCGAGAATAAAAGATACATGGGTTACTTTGGACATTTTAGGTTTTTCATGGCTTTTTGTGTGGCATTCAGTTCTCACCCATTCAACGCTGCTTCCTGCCTCCTTAAATAGTAAGATTATATTCAGACGGCTTTCCCCTCCTCCCCGTATCAACCTTTGCTATTCAGTTCCAATTTTTTTGTTTAAAAAAAAAAGAAAAAGAAAAAAAACCACAAGAAAAAATAAAAAAAACCCAAAGGACCCCCCCCCCCCCGCCCCCGGTGTCTGGGCACGCCAGCGCTGCCTGCGGCAGGCGGGGAAAGAGGAGCTTAATAGCGACGCTTTTTCTATTTTTCTTTTTGTAGGTTAATTCGGTAAGAACGGGATTGGGGAAAAAGTGCGTTGTTCCAGTGTCTTGCCCCATGCCCGCTGCATTAGCTCCTGGAGCTTCACCGTCCCCGCCAGTGCCTATGCCAGGGCCTGCCCTCTCTGGCACAGTGACACCTTGTGCGATGCCTCTTTGTCAGTACGGAGGAGTTTTCCCTACACCCGTTTACGGAGCGCAGTGGTCGGGGCCGGCCGTGCAGCCCGGGATTGTCGGAGGTCCGAGCGTTGCACGGTTCTCGCCTCTCGGCAAAACCTGCTTGCAGATGTACCCGGTGCCGCTGCAGCGACCCGCTGCCGAGACGCCTGGCCCGCGCCTGCGAATGACGTAGCTCGGTTGCCTTGCCATAGGTAACGATGATTTCAGCGTTGTCACGTGGAGCGTTTGATCTGTAGATGCCATCCGTGTTGGACGAGGCGGGGGTCCGGGTCAGGCCCGCTAGCATACACAGCCATACACTGCATCCAGCAATCACTGTGAAATGGTTTCACAAAAGATTAGTTTGTTTGTTCCGGCAATATTTGCTTATATTTCATCGCTGAAGACACTTTATTCTGTTGTGTTCTGATGTTTTACACTTGCGATCCTTAAAGTCGATGTACTTGAATTGATGACTAGAAAATTGTACTAACCCCTGCAGGAGTACAGTGCCTTGAATTTCAGCTTTTCAGTTCCAGCTGGAAAGAGATGTAAAATTATTTGAAAGGTGTATTTTATTTACAATCTGCTTGTGAGTTGAAGTTCTTTTTATTTGCAAAGATACTGAAGGTTTACAGTCGATGTTCTTCATCGGTTTCATTCTGCTGTAAATGCTTTTATTTTAATTCATGGGTTGAATTTTCATTTCTCAAGCTTTTAAAAAAAAAAAAAATAATTGTGAGGTGAGGTTTGTTTGAGATGCCGATCAAAAACTTGTTTGTGTTTGTACAAGGAGTAGTGAAACGCACATTTTAAAATAGGAGCATTTACAGAGCGATCCAAGTAAGTTGTATATAAGGACAGGTAGTAGCTTCGGGCAGTGCAATTCATTCTCTTCCCCAGTCTTTGGTAAAGTTGTGGTAGACAGCAATCTATTTCTCTAGCAGGCAGGCAAATACTGTTTTCTTCTGGATCGGCAGCAAATTGGATTACATTTTCCTTCCCCTAGTGGGCTTTTATAGTTTAGTTAAATTACAAATTCATGCATGTTTCATAAGTGAAAAAATCTAACTGAAATCTTGATTGTAGGAGAACACATCTCCAGGTTACTGTAAGAACCGTGTAAGTACAGCGCTTGTGTGTATTCTGGCTTCGGTTCGCCCGTCCAGGTCAAGAGCGGTGTTTTGCCACTGATGTGCTAGCGGTATTCACGCTAAAACGGATAAAAACATGAAGCTGTTCTTTTTCATATCTGATACTACAGTTTTGGAGTCTCACCACCCTTTGTTTGAAAACTTGGTTTTGTTTTGGTTTGGTTTTTTTTTTTTAGTTTCAATTAAGTTTGCGCTCTAGGTGGCATGGACACCTCCCTCCTGTTTGAAAGTTGCTTTTTGCCCGTTTCACTGCGCGTAGAGTCTCCATCTGCACCCCGCAGTCTAAAGGCACAAGAGAACCACTAAAACTGATTTGCTGATGGTAAGTCTCTTTTCACCAGAAAGCGCTAAGGGAGAGCATTACAGGCAGAGATCACGAACCACGCGGTCACATCCGAAGGCACGTTGCTCTGTATCTCTACTGCGATGGCATTTTATACTGTCTGCTGAAGGGCAGAGATGTCTTGTGCTGCCAAGCTGTGAATTGTATAGTTCTATTGTACTTTGAGCATTATATCTGTCTAAATTATTTTGTTTGTACCCTTTGAATATATTATTCCATCAATTCAGTTAGAATTGAATTTTATAGACAATTATGCAGAGTCTTCTGCCTGGGCAAAATACTTACTGTAGTAAGAGATTTCTGTTCTCTGTAACATGTATCTTTAATTTGTTTGGGTTTTTTAGATTCATGTCTGTATGCTTCATGAGCAAACATGTAAAATATGTTCTCACAGCAGTTTTCCTTCGGCTTGCACTGAATCTTACAGTTTATGTCGCTATTGCCTGTTGTATAGTCCATCCCTTGTATACTGACAAAGTCAGTGGCACTAAAAACCCCGAGAAATTGTATAGATTAAAAAGAAGAAAAATAAACATTTTGTGCTTGAAAATTGTGTGAAAAACCCAGTGTTTTTCTAAAACGTAGAACTGTGTCCATTCCCAGCTGTTCCGGGTAACTCTACGTTTGTTTTCCAGACTCTTATCCCTTGGCTTGTGTAGAGGAGCAGATGTGATGCCTCCACTGTTTCTCAGGTTCTGCCCGTAACTGACACGTCCCACCTCTTGGCAGCGGTAGAATTGAAACGGTGCTCCAGAAGTCGCGTAGTGCCACCTCGCAGATTACGTTGCTTGAAATCCCCTGCCCGCTGCAGTATTTCTGGTGTTACGCTGCCGCAAAGCAGACCAGACTGGAACATTAGATGGGTTCCTTTAAGCAGATGGTATCTTCAGTACTGCTGGTGGTACACATGAGGATGCTAGAGTTTGGTAGGTGGCGAAAGAAACACGTGGACTCTGCCTCTCCTGCATGGAAAAGCGCTAGGGAAGCCCTTTTAACTTTATCCTGGCATCACTTAAATGTGAGGAAGCAAAGATATGAAATTCGGCCCCGATGCAAGCACGCTCTTGGTGGTCGCCGTCATTGGTGTAGGCTGCAGGAGAACTTAGGAAAGGGCGTGCTGGAAGAGGATTGATACTTCTGCTTCTGTGTTCCCGTGCATCCGACCTGTGCAGCTTTGCTGTATGTGCTGCATACGTTCAAGCCTGCGATGTGTGCTGCAGCTCGCTGGGAGTCCTCCTCTCCCAGGCCGGCGGCTGCGTTGCATGCGCTGTGCAGCCAGGCAGAGCCGGCGGCGGGGGCAGCCTGTGTGAGCGAGGCTTAAATGCAGCTTCCAGATTTCTAGCGGGTGTGTTCCGAACTGTTGCATCTTTAGCTGGTATCGGGGCCAAGTAATGGCTCAGAGGTTGATATTTGCATTTCAGTATTCATGATTTTAATTTTCTGATAGCCGTCTTGGCTGCAGTTCTCCTGACTGTTAACTTCAAGCTATGTTTTGTTACCCTCCATCGTGCCGATCGTGTCAAAGGGTGCTTTGAGCCTCGGTGGCAATTAAGCAAATGACATGAGATGAAATAAATGGGACAACTTCTTGAGCAAAAGGTGAGCAAAGGAGCGAGAGGGACCTGAGGGGTCCGTGCTGCACCATCGGAGGTGGGGGGTCTGTACCCAAAAAGACATTTCCCCTGCAGATCCCAGAACTGAACTGATTTTATTCCTGACTCTGAATACTGCTTTGATGTGCAGCAAGCAGGGGTCAAACCCGCTGGGCAGAATTCCTTACCTCGCTGGCTGCAGGCCTGCAGCTGTGTCCCGTAGCTCTGCCATCTCCTAACGTTCCCAGCGCTGCTCTGCAAGGACGCGTGTGAAGTCAGTACGGATCCTCAGCTTTAAATACGAGGCTTTAATGGGGGAGTTCGCAGATCCCCTGATTTTCAATCTTTTAGAAGTTATAGAAGCTTAATACAAATATTGAAAGAATGTTTTAAACTGCCAAGTCACGCACCCAGTAGTTCAGAAACGCCAAATTAAGTTTGCCCATATGCCATTAATTTGGCTTTCCGATTGCTGTACATCGTGATGGAGTATCTAAATGCGTAATCACATCCTGTTTTCCCACCGCATCCCCGGCTTGCTTGGAGCGGGGCTGGGCGGGGAGGAGAGCCGCTGCCGCCGGCGCTGCTTGTCTGCCGCGGGGATGCAAAGTGGGGAGCGGGAGATGGCAGGGAGAAACACTTGAGCGGTTTAAGGCTCTTCTGCAAATCCTGATTCAACCTCCCTTCATTCAAGAGAATGACGTAAAATTGTCCCTTGCAGTTTCTTTGCATGTTTAACTCTGGTCTTCATTCCACAACTTTAAAGAGGAAATACTATTACTATTAGGAAACTATTACTTTACACCTATCTCCAAAGTGCTCCTTTTTTGCTCTCTACTGTATAACTTCTTTACTTTTCTCTGAAACATTTGACATTGGCTGGTGTCAGAGACAAGATGAGGGATTAAACAGGCCAAATGTGGCAGCCTCTTTGCTCCTACAGAGAGATTCATGTTCGGGAATAGGGCACGCTCATGCTAAAAGGCAGTATTTCTGAAATGAACTTCTTAATCAAGTTGCAGGTTTTGCCATTTGGTATTTGTGGAAGGAAATCCCTAATACTTTTGAATCAGTCATTAGTTTAACTTGGCTTTGTCAATAGTTGCACTTTCCCTTCAAGCATTTTTTTTTTTTTTTTTTGTGGTCCCAGTGCACTATTTTAAATTCCGAGAACATTCAGAATTTTTCCAAACAAGCCCCGTGGACTTAGGGCTCGCTGGGTCCATGTCGGTATTGTTCAGTTAGCGCATGTTTGAGTAGGAAGAGCGTCCGTCCTCCTACATTCTTTGGAAGTTGGATTTGGAGAGTTGTAATCAGAAGTCTCCCTTCTGAAATGTTTTGACCTCAGCATTGCTTTCCATATCCCCCCCCTAATTAAGCAAAAGGTTCAAGTCTTTTTGAGTAAGACTCACGCCTCCGATGTTAGCTAATATGGCAAAAACCTATCTAGTTTTCTGCCTTGCTGCCAACTAGCCCCCACCTGAGTTTTCAATAGATGCTGTTGAAAGTGTTGGCTTGAAGACAGAAGTCACAAACGAAATAATTCATGACTATGTTTAATACCTTAGTAAGGTTTCCTTGCCTTCTCTGGTTCCTCGTCTGCCCTTCTCAGTCCCCGATTTCTGGTGATGTTTGTGGAGGGTAGCGGCGCTGCAGAGGTGTATGGTTGCTGAATGTGGGCAAGGTCTCTGCAGAGTACGCGAGCAGGGAGTTCATGTGCTCTTCGTTGTCACGGATGGATGAATATCTTGCTATGGGATTGAATTTATAAAACAGCAAAACCATAATCGCGTGGAATTTCTTGCCCTGGTTACTTATTATTGCCTGAATCCTTGATGAGCATTTCTTTGATTTGTGGTGTTGGGCTGGGGTTGGCTGGCGCTTAGGCAGGCTGAGCTTCAGTTGAGTATTTGGGCAAGCTGCCTGGTGTGCTGATCCTTGTTGTGTTTCTTCTGAAGAAACCTGGTAAATACAATTATTTTCCTGTCTATATACTCCTGAAATGAACCGTTGATCAGATGGGAATTGTGTTGTGACTTACACACGTCGGTGACTTTTGACTGGGGCGATACTTGCTTTTTTCAGGTAGGTCTGTTTGTGGAGCCGTCCCTGCAGATGCAGCAGGAAGGTGATGTTCCAGCCCTGACCGTGCTGGTTCTTTTATTAATGCAGATAAGCTCCAGAAATGCAACATAATGAAATGGATTTTAGGAGCTGTCAGGTCACAAATTCTGCATTATGAGAGAATTTGTTGCTCAGAGGGATGTGGATGTACTGTGATGCTGACGTTAGCTGTGTCGGTAAATAGATTACTTGTAACTGATTCATCTGAAAGTCAAGCTTGTACCAGGAGGCAGCAACTTTTGTAAATTATGTGGTCCTTTCTGCCTTTTTTTTCCAGAGTGACAGTTGTAGTGTACTATCAAGACTGCTGCTACATACGCTTGGATCTATATTTGACTATAAAACTTCTCCCTTGAAATAACTTTCACATGAAGAGTTTAGAGGCTGCGTAATTCAAGCTTTCAGCCTTACATGCAAAGCCTCATTAAGCTTTAGATTTTGCTCGGTAAGTGTGGGGAAGCTATCCATGGAGGACGACCTGCTATTTTGATAAAGTATCAGTTATAACAGTGAAATTCTTGTGACAAGTTCTTGGTTTTTCAAAGTCTGGTGAGCAAGGGGAGCTTGGGTTAATATCTTTTGGTGTAGTGCCACTGGGGGGATTCACGGCATATATTTAGTGGTGTTGTATTTGCACATTAACAAGGCAGAAGGAAAAGTTAGGGGTTCCCCCCCACCCCCCTGGAAAGATCCCCATACTTTGCCTTTCACTATTGAGGCACCGCTGAGTGCAGCTACGGCACCATTGCTCTCGAGCAGCTTCAAGCGACAGGATGGGCATGGTGAGCCACTCTTCTGGGGACTTTTTTGTGTCTATCGTAGTTTTTCTGAGCTATTCAGGGCTTTGACACATTGTAAAAACCTGGGAAATTTAAGAAGAAATAAGCGGCTGCCGGTCCTTCTCAAACGGGTGTTCTTTAGGTCTGACGTAAAATACCCCAAAAAAAGAATTTACTCGTGTGTTGTTGTTTTTTAATTACTTTGCAAATAAGGTAAAAACTTCCTCAACATTCGGGTTTTGTTTATCAGGCCAGATAGACTATATCTAATATCATTCTCACTGTTAGTCAGCAGCGACAAGATGTGTAATCACTGCCTTTCTCCCCATAGTTCTCCCCAGCACCGGGAGAATTTTGAGTATAACTGAGTTCGCTGATCTCTCCAGTGCTGTTGCCCTTTCAGTCTTTGATTGAAAGTTCGGATGGACTTCAGAATAAGAAGTCGAGAGGTTGTCCTTGGGACGTGGGCTAAGGATCTGCGAGGGTTTGTATGAAGAGCCGGGCACCTGGAGAGCGTGCTCTGGTTTTGGTTTTATGGCTGACCTGGGGTGCGACCGGGGGTCAGGCCCACTGCTGTCTTAAGGCTTTTCCCCATTACCTGGAGATAGTTAATTTTGTCTTATTTTGTTTTTCTGGATTAATTTCTGTGCCAAATGCTGGTTATCAATAGCGAGCAGATGTTGAGAACGGTGGTGGATTCAGTTGGATGTACAGAACTGATGTTGGTCAGAAGCTCAGGGAGTAATTACGATCAAGACACGATTTTACATCCTTTAAAAGCGATTCTTCCTACAAGCAGGCAGAGCAAGAAATACGGGAGGGAGGAAATTGGGACCGCATTTAATAAAAGCAAAGCCTAACATGTGGAGACCCACCAGGAGCTATGCCAAACACAGACGACGTCTGTTTGCACAGTGCGCTTTTCCCCGATGTCCCTTGCCCCCCTTGCTGTTCTAAAAGACTCACTGCGTTTTTTCTGAAAGCATCTAGCAAACCGTATGCTATATAAAACCCTTACATGCTTGCAGATCCAGTAACAGCGTGCATGCTTCCGTGCCGTAGAGTGAGGGGCTTTGGTGCGTGTCACTGTGAGCTTGTCACCAGCACAGCCAACGCATACCGGTGGGGCACGTACCGCGGGATGCGGGGGACGCGTGGCGGCACCCCGTGTTGCTGCTGCTCCAGTCTTGTGCTGTGCTCTCGGTGCCCTCATTGCATGTTATTCTGGTACTGTCATTTCAAGCCCTCGGCATCTCTGCACCCTTTCGCGTCTGGCCGGCCATCTCGCCCTGCGGTGTGCAAAGGGTGGTGGAGGCTGACGGATCCCATCCCTGCCTTGTGCTCTGCTGGCATAGAGTATGGCATCTCTGCTTCCCAGGTGGGAGGAGGATCCTCGGCTTGGCTCCGTTTCCGTCGGACAAGGGAGGCGAGCTTGGGCCGTGCTGCTGAGCCTGCAGGCGCAGGAGAGGTGGTGCCCACGACTCGCCCCAGCAGCCCCGCCATCCCTGCAGCAGCCTCCTGCAGCAGCCGCCAGCTGGCACGCAGCGCCGCGTCCCCCTCCCCTCCTCACTCAGCGACAGCGTCCCATAAACCGAGACGAACACTGGGCGTCTTTGCTGGCTTTCTCTGTTTCTGCCTCCTAGGAGACTAGCTCTTCCCCCGCAGGAATCGGGACTCCGTCTGAGTGACTCCGCAAGGTGCTTGGGTTCTGCCACCAGCATAAATATGTTTATGCTTCTAAGCTTTCAGTACGACCCGGGTGATGTGTTAACGGAGGATTTTGGTTTCCGTTTCCCTCCGGTACCCAAAATGCGGGCGGCGGCTGGCACGCTCTGGCAGGAGCATCTTCCGCGCGCTCCGGGTCCACGATCTCATGTGGCCCTCTTGGGGTTTGTTTGGGTTTTCCTATACGTGAAATCCATATATGGATATTTTTTTTTTTAGATTCTGAAAATGAGATCGTCAGCGACTGACATGTGGCCCCCTCAGCTACGGTGCCAAGCGCAAGGCCCCGCCGCGGCTAAGGAGGAGGAAGAGGAAGATGGGAAGTGATTTATCATATGTGAGAAATTCTGTGCCATTCTGGTCCATTCGACACAATTTTGTAACTTCTTTCTAATCATTTTTTTATTTATAGTTGGAAATACAAAAATGTTATGCAAAAAAATAAAGGAGAATTATTTTGGGGGAAAAGGATTTTGTTCCAAATTGTTCCCTTCTGTTGTGAGCCAGGTTCCCGTGAGCAGCGGCTGGAGAAGAGGGAGGAGGAGGCGGCACTCCTTCAAATACTTTTTGTTTCACACAGTTAATTGTAATTTAAGTAATCTTCCAAAAGATAAGCTAGGCACGTGTATTCAGATTCTAGTACAAGGAAGATAAGTTCCAATTCCATTTAAATTTCTCACAGTTATACAGATAATACTCTCTTTTAAATCCGCTTAAATCAGTAAAGAAACCTACAGAGACTTCACCAGAGAGTAAGTTTGTACCTGTCACTTCCCTTTTTACCTCTTTCTTTTTCTTATAGACCGGCTGCGTTTTCTTGCCAGAGTTAAATACAGTTCTTGAGTCACTTCTAATTTTAAATGTAAGACTAAAATCCTTCTACAGACAAGTCAGTAATTGGAGCAATTTTTAAAAGACTTTAAAGTGCCTTCAACAAGCTAAAATTATGTAGTGGGAGATTTCTTTTTCTTGATTCACTGACGATGGGTTTCAGCTGTCTCCTGGGTTGAGGTGATGTACAAAGTAATTTGTAGCAATAAGCTCGTGAGTAATCATTTATTATAAAGGACAACTCGAGTTTTTTTAGAAAGATGGGTTTTAGCACTGCTCCTAAGGTGTGGGGGAGAGTCCTGCTCTTGCTGTTATGTTTGGGCCCCAAACTCTTCCGACCCTCTGCTGCTGTGCTATGCACCCAAGGACCTCGGTTGCTTCCCCCTTAGACAGTTCCAGACCACGATGTTCTGACTCTTTCGCTCTCTTGTTTTTGATACCAGAGAAATAGGAATTTCTATCTGCCCATAAGCCTTTCAGTACCATCCTTTGTCGCGGCTGGAGCCTGGCGTATTGTTTCATTGTTATCTGCCATGTCTGTCTCTTCCAAATCTTGGTTCGAAATAATAAATCTTATTTTGATGCCATTGTTCCCTATTTCCTTTCCACCTCGGCTTCTCTTGCCCGTCAGCGAGGGTGATGAGAGCGCAGGTGGATTTAGTCATATTGCTGAAGCTCAAGAGCCCTGAAGCAAAGAACCATTCAAATACTTTGTAAATTCAGAGTTTTGAAGCCCCAGGGCCAAAATATATATATTTGTGTTAACTTCGTGCTTCTCGGGGGTGCCTCCTGTCCTATCCCCACCTAAGGAAATGGGACTGATCTCCCGTATGAAAGCAGGGGTTAGATAATTGGTAAAGGCTGTCGCTGAATTGTTGCTTGCCTTGGGCTTTTCTGCTTGTAGGAGGGACGGGATCTGTTTCCCTTTCTAACGGGCGGGAGATGTGGGGTCCAACCGAGCGCTACAGCTTTCATTTTCTATTTTGGTTGCTGTCATCTTTCCCTTGGCTGTGAATACACCTCCCTCGCCCGCCGGTCCCGCATGCTGCCACCGGCACGCTGGGTACGGGGGACAAGGGTGTCGTGTCCCTGACATGCTTCTCCAGGATGAGGCACGAGTATTCCAGTGGTCATGGCAACAGAACACTGTGCCCTCACCTGAGATTTTTATTCCCTAAAAGTTTAAAAGGCTGCTTTCTCCAGGGAAATCCCGTGGTGGGTCTCCTGGGGCCTGGGTCATCTTCAGTGTGGGCAGCCTTCATCAGTTTTTCTGACGCCTGACCCTCTTCACTCCTCCTGCAGACCCTTGGGCTCCTCCATGGCCCCGGCTGTGGCTGCAGGAAGCCACTGGGCCTCCATCTCCAGATAGGTAGTTTGAAAATGATTTATTAATATTCAGATTAAATATAAGGATTGGTATCAGGATGAAAGATCAGGAGTGGAAATTGTGGCATACCCTGGATGGTGGTTGCTCCCCACATCTGCCAAGCCCGCCTAGCTTTAGATAATCTCTAGCAGCAAAAGCCTGCTCCGTTTTGAGGTGTAGCCCATGTATTTACTGCTTGCATTGCCGTTTGAAATAAAAGCCCTAAGAGGTGCTAAGGGTCCTTGAGCTCCCCCGGTATGAACCGCTGACTGGGATCCTCTGTGGAGGAAGAGCTGGGCTTTGGTGCTTTTCCTCCCTACCTGCTGTCTCCAGTTTCTCTCTTCCTTGCAGAGCAATGACAAATGTTCTCCTTTCGACGTGATGCCAAGCTAACATTACGGTTTAGATTTTAATCAGAAATATTTTCTGCTGGCCATAATCAAAAGCCCAAGCAGGTGAGTATGACCATTACAAGGTTTAACATAGCACGTAAGAGTGAAAAGGAGGAATACAAAGACCTGAGCTTTAGCTTTGCTCTGAAATGCAATGCTTAGTCCCTGCTTCCATCAAGGTGCTGACACGTTTCCTCCCGCAGAGGCTGGACGTGCTTGTTCCAGTTTATACCTGCATTAAGCTCAGCAGCCGCTGGTGCAGTGCGCGGTGGGGACCAGGGACAGGACCCATGGGTGGACAGCCCTGTCCACCTGCCAGCAAGCAGCAGCCCCTGACTTGCCTGCGATGGAGCCCCTTGGGTTTGACCCTTGGGCTGTTGGGAGTGGATTGTTTTCAGCCTCCTTTTTTTTGACGTGCACGTGGGTTTCTTTACTGAGGCGACGAGATGGGTTAGCTGTGTGTGTCTTGTACCTGCTGGCTGACTGAAACAGCAGCGCTGAGCAAGGGGCACCTAAAGCAGCTCTCTTCATTGCACCCAGGAACATTTCAAGGCATTGGTAATGTCTCCAGCTCCGTTTGTCCGCTCGGAGCCGCCAGCAGTCTCACCGTCTCCTCTGAACATTTCATATATTTGCCATCCTAAAATGATTAACTCTGTGCTGAAGCTATTGCGGCGTTCCTGGATAGCGTCACTTAAAACATCACCTCGGAGCTCCCCCTTTGTAGTGCTCCCGTTGCCTTTGCTGCTTGGCTCAGTTCACAGGAAGCCCGGGAGGGTCCTCTGCCAACGCCGCTGCCTCGCGGGAAGTCTCCGACTAATGCTGATCCCTGAGAAATATTCTCCCGTGCTACCTGTGAGTCACTGCGGCTCACATGGGCCTGTACCACCTCCTGAAAAAACACCTCTTTAAAAAAAACCAAACCCTTCCAGTTTGGGTGCTAGGTGCTATGAAAGCAATCCAGCACATTTGGTTTGACCGTGAGCATGCCCGTAAGAATGGGACGCCTTGGTGTTGGCTGGTTATTCTGAAATTACTTTGAATATAAAACAAGCGTTTAAGGAAAAAATAAGCAGTTTATTGCAATCTAGCTATTGACAGCATAGTTACGAGGTCTAGAGAGAGTTGTACAAGACTAAGATAAAAACCAACTTGTCTTTAGCTAAATTGTAGACCAACTCCTAGACGTTGTTCTCCCAATTTCTTCCCTCCCCAGATGTGGATGTAAAGCAACTGAAGTCTTGGGATAATTTTCAGTAAAGATTTTCTGGGTTATTGGTGTGGGGTACCTTTATATCTTCAAACTATCCTTGGGGATGTCCTCAGACTTGGGCCTCGGCTTCAAGATTTTCTGTGATCTGTTAACCAGTGTGTAATCCTCCAGGAAAAGCAGTTTGAGTTATCAGCTACCCCTCAGGCTTCTACAACAGCTAGAGGAGTAGCTAGTTAGTAAAGCCTTTGTAAGTGTGCTAACAGACAGCCCCACCGCTGTACAAGCTTAGTTATAACTACGCTGAATGTGATGTTTTCCTAGCTCTTAGCTGAGACAAAATGATGGCTCCCAACCCACCCCCACCCCCCCCCCGAGAGCCCAGCTTTGGGGGCTCCCAACCCCACCCGAGAGCCCAGCTTTGGGGGCTCCCAACCCCCCCCCGAGAGCCCAGCTTTGGGGGCTGAATGGCTGAAGAACCGACGCATCCCCAAAACTAACCAAGCAGGTACGTTGGGATAACAACTTCTATGCTCTGACAAAGGAATCCACAAGAACGATGAGACTGATCTGCCAGATCCTTCTGAGATCTTCTCATAAAATGCAGAGTAAGTACCAAAATGCTCCTCGGTTGCAGTATTTAGGGGATAGAGTGGCTTGGGCTGTAGCTGGTCTCCACTTGGACGCACTGAGCATGACGCTGGTACCAACACAGCACTGGGCAAAGCAAGGTGAGATTTTAAGCCTGTGTGTGATCCAAATTCTGATCCGCTCGGTAGATCCTAAATCGCTCTGCAATGTGTCGTCCTAAAAGCAGGTGAGGCTGTGGATCCAGGGCCGCCTGGCCCGGCAGCACGGCTTCAGTCGGGATCCGGTGTGCGGGCGGGGGTGCGTCTCCGTCATGGGTGGGTCACACCTGAGCAGAAGCGTACAGTCAGCCGGAACACTAAAGTTGCCCTTCGTGTTTTGTGCGCTTTTCTAAAACGGACCAAGAACTAGAGTTTTGGAAACGGGCTTAAGTGTCTTGACCTTATTTCCATGCTCTCGGGCTACTTTTGTCCATCAAAGCCCTACGTGTCTGGTCTGCTAGCACAACCCAAAGCCACGTGCCAAGGGGGGGAAGCTTGGGCACGTGCTTGGGAAAATTGGGGCTTTAAGAGCTGGAGGAACAACCGGGGCAGCTCTTGGCGTGTGAAAGGACGAAGCAGCCCCTGCCAGGGCTGACCTCCTCGCTGCTTTGCAGGAGGGTGTGCTCCCTCTTCACCCCCGCGTTGCATCCCAGCCTTTCTGCTGGAGGAGGAGAGATGGGGGTGCTGGGGGTCTTTGGCAGCTGTCAAAGGGAAAAATGGGGGAAATTACAGAGAAAAATGGGGGTGCCTTGGGCTCTGTTGGGCAAGGACTATTACAGCATTAAAGTTTACGGAAGAATTCTGCTTTTTTTTTCCCTGGAACGGGGGAGTTCTTGTTATTATTGAAGCAATAAGTAAAAACGCTTGGTATATTAGAACAGCCGTGTGTTTTTCAGAAAGAAAGACATTTTAATTTGACCAAAAAAAAAAATATTTTTGTGGCAATAAAAGGAAATAATTGCAAACGTTAAAAATGCAGCTTAGTCTCCTGCAACAGGGGCTTCTGAAGCAGCAAAGTATTTTAGTAGCTACTGATTTGGGGGAGGGAGAGGGCAGGAATTGAAAAGGTTTCAAATCCCCTCTGGATTTGTACAGTTTCTGTGAGACTTAAGAGCATATTTAAATGGTTTATTTTCTGTCTTCAGTTTCTCGGTGCTTTAGTGCTCTGAGCAGGAGAATTTCTGGAGAGAAAAGGAGGAACAAAGTCGGTGAGACACTGATTTGATGCTGGGGGCATATGAAGATATTTGAAGCTGTTAGATGTTTAACAAGGCTTTCGGGGGCTGTTAACATAGTCATGGAAATTGGGAGTCAGTTAAAAACGTCAAACATAGCAAAATAATTGTCAAATATTTGCTAACTGCACGTGAATGCTCGGCCGGCCGAGGCTGTTGGGCACGCTGGTCGGCTGCTGGCAGCGGTTGATGCGGTGAGTGCTTTTGAGAAGAGGTGTGCGTGGAGACTTCGTAGGACTTTGCAGCCTTAAACGTTACATTTGGGGGGTTACTTTAGGAGGTAGCCTGGGTTTGTTGTCCTTTTTAGATTGAAGTGTGTGTTGGTTTTAAAAAAAAAAAACGATAAATTGGAGAGAATGAAGCTCCGCATTGCTGCGCCTGCCTATTGGTGGCAGAATGAACCTTGATTTTCATGTCCAATACTGTCTTGTAACGCTGGGGGGAGCGGGGACAGGAGAAGGTGGCAGGCGGCTGGGAAGAAGACACACTCCTCCCGACACGTCCGCCTTGTTAAGACAATCCCTGTGGTTTTGCTCTCGCCGGTGTGAAGTAACAAACAACCTAGGAACATATTTCCATATATATATATTTTTTTTTTTTTTTGCTGATGAATATTCATCGCTGAGAGACGATATGAAAGGAAGCTGGCAGTTAGCATCGTGGAAGGAAAAATATTTCTGTTTGCTGACCAGCGAAGATAAGTAAAGGGACACACGTCTTCTGGAGTTGAGCACTTGGAGCCTTTTATTCGTCCTCTTTCATTATTCTTCGCTGTTTTCTAACGTCTATTATCATAAAAGCAGACAAGTAAAACGTTCAAAAATTACCTGCCTGGATGGTTCCTCAATGGGAAAATGTAGTTGCTGGAAAAGCAAAACCCAAATACTCTATTTTGGTTTGAACTGACACTATTAACAGACTTCCCTTGTCCAGTTCCAGCTAAATGAGAAACGATTCAGAGGTAGGCTATCCCACCCCCTGCCCTGCGGGAAGCGGGCCCGTCTCAGGGGTAGGCTTTGCTCTCCATCGCTTTTTTTAATAAGCTCGGAGACGCTTTTTAGTGACCTCCTTTGACCCGAGCGCCTCGTCCGCGCTCGCAGCGCTATTTCTATTAGGCAGCTGAACTGATTGCACGTCTTTCAGGCAGCGCTGTTCACTTTCTTTACCCTTTCTGGATAAACTTTTTGCTTTGCTAAGTGTCAGATGAGTTCAGGCTAAGGTAATAAATGAGTGTCAACAGGGACGATGGACCCTCCGTGAAAGGGCAGTGTGGGATGGCTGCGCTGGGCATGGAGCGAGGGACCCACGGATGGGTGAGGAGGCGGCGGGGGTTCGGCTGGAGCAAGCGGTCCCCGCTGGACCGCGGCGGGGGGGGGGGGGGAATCAGTCTGAGATGTTGTTTTCCAAGATGGAAAAGCAAAGCAGCCCTTCTCCTTCCCTCCGCTCCGTCTTCTGCACAGAAGGAGCGCCTCGAGGGGCCGTGCCCGCCCTGCGGAGCAGGGTCTCTGAGAGCCGGGGGGCTGCTTGATGGGGGCACGAGAGAAGAAAACAGGGTGGAGCGGGATGAGGGGGTGCACACCTGCACGCTGTGCGGAAGTTTAAGCCCTGTGGCTGCAAACTCATTTCAGAGTCTGTTTCTTATGAGGGTGTGAACCGGGGGGGAAGGGTTGGGTGGAAACATGTAATTTTTTTTCATTGTCCTTTTTTAATCAGATCTAGGACAAAATCCTCCGCGTGCCCGCTGGCGAGCCGGGCGCTGCCGGGAGCGGCGTCCCCAGGCGCCCGGCCGGGCCTGGGGCAGGTGGCGAGCCCGGGCTGGGGGCCAGGCAGGCGCAGGCAGGGAGGCAGAGGCAGCGCCGGCCTGTAAATAGTCAGTTCTCTCTGTTTTTTAAGAAATAACTGCGTTACCTCCTGGCTTTGCAAGATACTGCTGTTACCGACGGTTAATGAAACGACACGGACGCTTGTGAGCTGCCCGAAACCCATTCCAAAATATTTATTTGCACAGAGCACTAAAACCTGAGCATTAAAGTAAAGCAACAACGGCGGGATGTATTTTTCCGTGTACACCGAATTTCTGATGGGCCCAAGTTAGCTTTTCTGTGGCAGCAGCCCTCCCCTCCTCTCCCGTTCTTTGTCATGGTGATTCAGTAATGCTTTACTGTTGTCATGGTTGCAGGGTTACTACTAAAGCCAAAGCAACTGCACAACCCTTTTATTCATAGTTTCAGTGTATAAACTAATTAAGTAAACTGAAAGCAGCAGTCTATTCCCTGGGCCTTGTTTTTATAATACTCAGGATCAGATAGACTCGATTTCTGCAGTCCTCCTAAATATCAAAGCTGATTCTTGTTTCGTCTCCTTAGATGAGTTTTGTATCTTAAGACCAGGCAAAGTTCACTAATCATTTAATTGCCCAGAAACATCCTCGCAAAATTGAAAAGGTCTCTGGAAAATCTCTTTTGAGCTGCTAAAATAAAGCTGGGAGCCAGCGTGTTTCAGCCGAGCTGCATTCCTTATCGCTGCTTTAGTTGTGGCAGAAACCCAATCAAAATGTTTAGTTTCTGAGTTCATGCTTTGCTGTGTAAGGGGGAAAAAAAAAAAAGAAAGGAAAGGTGGCAAAATGATGGGGGGGGATTTCTGCAAAGCTCCTCACTCCTTCCCCCCCCGCAGAAGCCCGGGAGCGCAGGAGGGATGGAGAGCAATAAACACTGTGTGGTACCAGCCGCAGCCGGCGGACAAAATGTTCTCCTCGGCTGTGAGAAGGTCGGTTGCACAATGACATGCGAGCTCATTTTTTATTAAAAACTTAATATAAGTCTATTTGCGAGCCCCGAGAGCGATGAGAGGAACCCACTCGTTTTTGCGTGAGATGGGAGCGGTTGCGCTGGCATTTGCCTTTGTCGGGGAAGGGTTTAGAAGATTTAGTGTCCCCAATTGGTGTCCTGTTTACTGATCAGCTGCTGCTCTGCCCTTGGCAATCGTCCTGCTCTGCTATGGACAAGGGGGAATTTAAGGAGAAATTGAAGCAACGTAAAAACCTATTTCCTTCTAAAATTAGCTGCGCCTTAGTGTTCCCTTGGTATCTCCCCAGGAGGACGCGCTCGCTCTGGCATCCAGTCCCAGGGAGCACCGTGCCGTGCGGGGTCAGCCCTCCGCCCTCTTCCCACAGAGGGGAGTGAGGAGGTGGGAGATGCTCCCTGCCTCTCGGTTAAGCTGGGCTGAGGACACGGGTCCTAATCAGCTCATCTCAAGGTACAAGGGGAGCTTGAATTTCCCCCTCGCCCCATGCGGAGCTGTTGGCCGCAGGCACCGCGGCGTCCCCCTGGCCGCTGGTGGTCCTCCCTTCGTGCCACCGCTGCAGAGGGGAGCGGTGGGAGGCGTTCAGGGCCCCTGCCTGTCTGGCAGTGTCGGGTGTTCGTCCGCTCCCCCTGTGTGGCGGGGACGGGGTCCGGCAGCTGAAGGGGCTCTGCTGCTGCGGGAGGGTGGTGGGCACAGGGCTCCTGGGGAGCTGCCTCTCGTTGAGACGAGGGGACCAAGGGGCCTCCTGGGGACCATTTAACCGCTTCCCTTTTTCACAGGAGATGAAAACTCCCCAGTTCTTGTACAAACTGGCCCCGCAGAGAAGTTGCTCTCTGCTATCGGTGGTCCATCCCTCTCCTCTACCTTCTCTAGGGTGTGAGAGCAGCAGGACCCCAGTTGGGATGCCCCGGACTGAGGGATTCGGCGGCAAGCTTGCTGTGCCACGGCTCTTACTTACTTACGGCTTTCAGTATTTTGCATCGTTACCTATTACTCTGGTAGGACTTTTTTTTTTTTAATTATTCTTCACATATGGAAAAGGAAAGGAAAAAAAAAGTGTCCCTCTAAAGAGAATGAGCCCAGGGGAGGTAGTGGATCTACAGTGATACTTGTCATTCTTCAGAATTGACTTTTATTCACTGAAGGTCCAGTTAACTGCCCAGCAAGCCGTCCCTGCAACACCCCAGGGAGGTGAAAGGGGAGAGGGGGCTTGTCCGCCTGCGGGTGCCGAGGCCAAGAGCCACTTGCGTTAGCAGCGCACTGCAGAGAGGGTGTTATTTGATTGTCTGCCAAATGAATAAGGAATCTTGGCGGTGCTTAAAGGGAAATAATTTGCAGTAACAATGGAGGCCTCCTTCCCCGTTAGCCCAGGAAGCAGTGCTGTCTGCCGACCCAGAGAGGGAAAATAGCTTTCTCCATGCTTCACGCTCATCGCTTTTGGGAGGCAGAGATTTCTTTTGCACAGCAGCAGGGGCATCGACGGGGGGTGATGGAGAGGGGGGACCCCACACGGCCGCAGACCCTCTGCCACCGCCAGCGCATCTGGCTGTGCAGCGGCATCCCCTGCTTTCTGCCCCTTCCCTTTGCCCCCTCCGGCTGAGGTGGGTGGACGTGGCCCTACCCTGCAGGGAGCGCAACGTCACGAAGCCGCAGCTGGAAATGCGGTGTGGTTGTTAACGTGAGCAACGTCTGTGCACCGGCCCCAGGTGGCCGCTCCCAGGCGCCGAGGGCAATGGGGGTCCGTCCTGCTGCCAGCAGGACACGAGGTGCCTTCGCTGCCGGGAGGGCTGAGATGCGGCCGTGGCGAACGCCGGGAGCTGCCGAGCGCTGCTTGGGCTGACGTCGGCTGCTGGACCGCCGGGACGCCCAGGGAAGCGCCATGCCCTCTGCTGCAGCGTGGCTGGGGGGGGTCCACGTCGTGACGCCGGGGCAGCTTTCCCGAAGGCCAAGGCCAGCAGCTGGAGCAGCACAACCGGATTTGCCTGGACTAAACCAGGGTAACCACATGCGTATCATCAGGTCTAACCCGGTGCTGCTCAATCCGGAGCAGGTTGTATTTGCTGCAGCCGTGCCTGTGCCAGCAGAGCCATGAGCCACCGCCGGCTGGCTCAGTCGCTGCATTTGACAGCTCTTAATTTGACAGCTCTTGATGAAGTGCAGTTCAAAAGAGGCTTAATTAGGTGAAAGTTAAGAAAAATAACCATGTTTTCCACTTTTTTTTTTTTTTTTAATTTAGCAAAGCAGTGTTTCAGAGCCCGCAGGTCCCCTTATACCCAGAAAGTGCCGTCTCATTCTGCAAACGCCGCCTTTTCCCTTTTTTTTAGCAGAGAGATAGATTTCCTTGCTCACACCAGGAACCGGGCCGCAGGCAGAACAGTAAATCAGCCACGTACGTGGGATCGCTTCCTCGTACATCCAGATGCTCTTTGCTGGGAGATGCTCTCCTAAAAGGCAGTTCATAACCTCCGACCACTGAGCTGGCTCCGGGTTGTTGGTAGTAATGGAAACAGAAAATATTTTATCTCTAAGGAGTGAAATTTTCAGTGCTGCCTTTTGCTTTGAAAATTAATTTAATTAAGGCAGCATGATCCAGTGTAACCTCAGCTACCTAAAGTCATTTTTGCAAAGTTTAGCATCGAGTGTTCTAAATTTACTAAATCCCTCTTACAGAGAGTAAAGGGATTCCTTTTCCTTTCCGTAAGGGATGGCTGGAAACATTTTTCAATACTACTAGTTTCAGCATGGTGATCTAAAAAGCAATTCTGAAATACAGAAAGGGAATTTCCTTTGAAGACACGTCAAGAGTTTCTGAATAATTTTGTTGCCATTCCTTAAAAGAGCTCAATATTTGGTTTTCCTTAAGTTGGAGTATTTATTTCTTTTGGAGGAGTCTATTTACATTGAATTTTGCAGCTTTGCGTGTTTCGAAGAAAAGTTACTCGATAGGCATTAACTTCAAAAATGCGACCTTCAGCTTTTCAGGAACATTTTTCACCTCGTAATTCGTTATCGGTGCAAAACACCAGGTCCAGGCGCTTCATCAGAGTCCAGCCTATTGAATTGTATTGCAGAATGCAAAAAGGGTGAACACGGAAGCAAAGCATCGCTCTGCTACGGGTGTAACGGTTCTGGGCAGGTAGGTGTTCCGTAGAAATATTTCCTACAGACGATGAAGTTCTGCACATCAAAGCAAATGCAGTTTGGTGCAGAGGCAGCCTTTCCACTATTATTTACAGTTATTTGCTGAACATGCTCACTGCACTGTTTTGCTCTCTGGCAGCGCTCCTAGGCAGGCATTGCGGGGACGGGGCGAACAGAAGGGCCATTGCTGCCTGTCCGAGGGCCGTGCCTTCGCGCCCGCGGTGGAAGCGACTCTTTGCCGCTCCACAAACATGCAGGAATAATTGCTTTGGTTGCTTTCTTAGCAAATATTTTTTTACTGTTAAACTTATTTTGCCAGAATACTCGTGGGGAGTAAACACGATGGAGGACACAAATATAACAAATGTATGGGTGGTAGATGTCCTTCTTCAGCTCCAGCCCCTGCCTGGGGACTGTTACGGTGCTTAATGCATCAGCTGGAGCTCCTGCCTTTCCACATGTCCCAGGTCCACCGCCGTCATCGTCCTGGTACGGTACGTGTCTGAGATTTGGGACTGGGGGCAGAGGGAGGGGTGGGAGGACGGAGCCACCTGGGATGGTGCAGAGGCCGTGTCCTGCTCAGCAGAGCTCAAAACGTGGAGGAACACGAAGCGATCTGTCGCAAGAGCTCCATCAGAGACGGCTGGGTATCCCTGAAGGAAGGAATAGCAAGAAGGTGGGAGGAGGACGGCGGGGCATGGAGGGAAGGTAACAGCCTGCGCAGGAAAGGGAGAGCACAAACAGCAGTCAGCAAACGCCACAGAGAATTTAACCAAAACTGAAGGAAGTTCTCCTAAAGGCTTTGCTCTTTGCGAGTCAAATTCTGCCAGGATAAGCTTTTTTTTTTTTTTTTTAAAGTAATAATCTTGTAGCAAAGTGGCAGAGACAGTTTTGCAGAGGGAGATGACAATTAGGACAATTAGTAATTCTTTGCCACTGAAGGGACACTTACACAACGCACACCTAGCGTTCAGATGAGGCTGAGCCAACCTTACAAACGAGGCGCTTTCTGAAAACGTGCTGCTGTCAGCAAGGCTTTGCTCCCGTGCTGGAAATCCCCCATCGTTTGAAATCCGTTTTACATATTTTTGAGGCTGCCAGCTGATCTCTGACCAGCCCAAGGGATCGTAGTGGAGGAAAATGGCTTGGACTCCAGGCGTTACCAGGCTTGTCAAATATCAGCACTCTTGAATGCAACATCTTCCCCTCCTGGTGCACGTCGTCACCGTGGTCCTGGTGCTCAACAGGCCGGGAGCGCCCGGCCAGGAAGAGCGTCGCAGCGGGCGATGGGGCTGCTCTGCCCTGCTTTGCGCTGCTCAGTAAAGGCGCCTGAAGGCCCCTGCACGGACCTCTCTGGCTTGCTGGGCATTGCCAGCAGAGCCGTCGGGAACGAGAGCAGCACGGCAGAGCAAGACCGTAACCAGAAAGTGCAGTAGAGAGTGTTACCTTGATTCAGTAAATGACTGGGACTTGCACCCTAATACCTGATAACTACAAACAAAAAATAAGCAACTTTTACACGTAACTGAGACCACTGCATTTTTGCAAACTGAGGACCTATTTTGGGCTGATCTACCAGATGAAGGGACACATTCATTCTTGTGCAGGAAGGACTTCCATGACTGATAAGCATCTGTTTATCGTTTTTAGCCCCACCAAACTAAACATGACAGAAGACAACTATTTATAAATACCCTTAGGGGTAAATATCAAGCAGGAAGAACTGCATGAGTTAAAGGTTAATGTTAGCCTGGGATCAAATGGGTACAAATTAGTCATGAATAAATGCAGACTGGAAATTAGAAGACAGTTAACAGTAACGTGAAGAGCAAAATTCTGGAGCGCCCTGTGATTGCAGAGGTGGTCTGAGAAGCTCGTGGAAGGATTGTGCAACTAAGTAGAAACTCCTGAAGACAGAAAATGGCTTTTTGTTGTGAGTCCTCAGAGATTTGGTGTGCTGCTGTATTTGAAAAGAGAAGGGATTGCTGTTTTTCCCCGACACACACTAGATTTATAGTGTATGAGTCCTAGGGTTTCTGCTGGTTATTTGTGGGGATAAGAAAAAATTCCTGTTGGTATACCATCTAACTTGTGCGGGTTTAGGTTGTTATTTTTTTCCCATCCTCTCAACCACTGAAGATTAGTCACAGCCAGAAGGAGGATGTAAGTGAGGTTTGCTAAGTAGCGTTAAAATCACGGGGGTCCGGCTGGTGGTCCTGGCTGGTGTTCTCACAGATTACTCACAAGTTCAGCTTTGATGGAAACTCTTCCCTCGGTCAAGGCAGCAGAGACTACCGAGAGCTGGTATCCTCGTCCGCCTGCGCAGTAGGGGACATCACTCACTCCCCAAAGACCACCAGCAATTTTCACTAAACAAATTTGCATCAGGATGCAAACAAGCATCAGGAACCGATGCTATCGATGACTTCTTCTAACTCTCTTCTTGGTGCATGTCACAGGCATGAGCTTGGTCTTTGAGCCACAGCGCTGTTGTGCCTGTGGCACGTAAGCAGATATCCTTCGAACCATTTTGCCCAAGGCACCTAATTGCCCAGTGGGATGCAGATGTTGGGGCCTCAGCTGTGTAACCCCGGTCTCCCTTCCAGCCCTGGGTTCTTGTATTACCCAAACGCGCAGCACTGCCCCACGCTCTGTACAGGTCATCTCACGACAGGCCGTCCAGTGCTCAGTAGTCTTTCGGTGGAAAACAGGTGTGTAAAATCGTGATTGTTCTAAACTGTGGGTGAGGAAGGTGCTGGGATACGTGCCCCAGTGCTAGGAGGCACCGCGGGCGTGCGGTCTGCTGTCCCGCTCGCTGCCTTGGCACGCGTAGCTTCACATCTGTCAAGGGGCTGCACCCTGTATTTCTGATTAAACACACTGGACATGGTGTGTGGACAAATGGAAAATACCTAGAACACCCCAATAAATAATATATTCACCTTCTTTCTGCAACATAGAAGACATAATCACAGGTTGATATTTCAGTCATTAAAGTACATTTATTTTCCTAATAAATAAAAGTCTATGTGGCATTATAGAGGAGCTGAGACATCATAAACTGTCCAGCTCTCCCATTTGCTTTATTGATTTCCTTGGTCCCCTGCTAGCAGCTCCAGGCCTGGTTAAACTATTTCTGTCCATTATATCACAGCCATCGTATTTCTGTGGACTCTCAAGTCAACATCCTGCACTCTCCAGGTCATCGTCCTTTCTTGCTGTTACACAGTATAAGCCCAGAATATTTAAAGCATGATTTTGTATTACACCAAGCCGCCCTAGAAAGCGCCCTTCACTGATTATAAAGTAATTATGGAGGACAAGTTTCACTCAGTCCCAAAATAGCTTGGCATCAAATTCTCAGCTGAAATAAACTGTTATCTTGTCGTTGCCTTGAGCGCAAACCTACCAGGACAAAGCAGCAGCAGGTCTGGTCCCAAGTGGTGAGTGGTGAATGTGGCAGAGGAGCTCGGTCATCAAACTGACGCTGAGTTAGACTAATATATATATATAAAATTTTATTTTATTTTACAAACTGCTGGGAAGGCTGAGATTAGTGGGGACTCTCAGAATATCCAAGTCAATGTAGCTAATTATTTAAACCAAAGATACAGTTTTCTTCAGAGCCCTTTTACTACCTCATAGGTTAGTGGTGAAAAATAACCTCTAGTTGAAGGCTGAGAAAGCAGGAGATGAAGATACGTTATTTAGAGCTGAAGATGTTCAGGACAAGGATTACCTATTCCTTTGTGCCTGCACAGTGCCTGGCACAATGGGACCCTCTTTTAGGGGACAATATGTAGTAAGCATAATAAGAAAAAATATAGTATTCCTTGTTCAACCAGAACAACTATAGTAGAAGACTGACAGATGGATTAGCCCACACTTGTCATTCGTATTTGAGCCCTATTTAAGTACTGAGGTTTTTCTGCCTACTGATCTTGATTTCTATTCTGAGAAAAGATGTTTTTCCGATACGTATTCTGATACGCATTTTCCTTAGCAGCCCATAGGATCTTCAACGAAATAAAACACCTGAAGAATGCTGTAAATACAGGTATGGGCATGCAACTGCCTCTCCTTAGGCATAATTTTGAGAAGTTTCAGTGGTTATTGGAACAGCAGACTTTATTGTACATCAGGATGCTGCTGGCCAATAGTTGTGTGGTCCTCAAAGCTCACGTGCTTGTAATCACGTTGCAGCCAGGAGCACCACAAGAACATGCGACGGAAGTACTGAACATCAGCCTAACTGTTCCCAAGCAATTAGCGGGGTTTGGATGACGCAATTTTAGAGTGCTCAACCTGATGTGTCAGTTCTTAAGGTTTGCTGAGCCTGTGTTCTCCTAGAAGTCATGCTCCTTTAAGATGTACTCAGCTGAGCTTCAGTTTCATGTAAGGTATACCTTTATTTCATGGAATATGAATTCTTTGCTCACACCTATATAATGTAAGTAAAATTTAAATTTACTGACCAGATAGAGGAAGGAATGGCAATCTATCAAGCTATTTAATTTCCTCTTCCCATTGCAAATCATTGTCTGCTTAGTGTGGGAAAAACATCTCTAATTAAGAGTGTTTTTATATTGGCCGAGAATACAGTAAACTTGAAGGCAAATGTGTTCTGTGAATCTGTAAAAAAACTGCACCACTTCCACTTAAAAGCCTCTTGGAAATCCCTTTATGAAATATTGTATCTTTTATTCTTGTAGTATTGACCCTAACAGGTGCCACAAAAGGCCACTGCCTGATTTTTGCAAAGCCCCAACCTGTTGATTTTGCTTTACCACCAGAGATGCTCTTTTATATTTGGCGTTTATATGAAAATGAAACTCCTCATTCTTGAATTTGGTAGCTTCCCATAGATCTGTTTTTCTCAAATTCTGCTTTTTCTTTTTCTCATATAATTTTCACCAGTAAGAATAAGCCTCTTGGATCAAATTAAACTGTTGATTTTTTCTAGCAAAGGGATTCTTTCCTGTTTTCTTTTGTGACTCTCTCTTTTACTATCCGTTTATTTCAGTAGGAATTATAACAGACTTAACAAGAGCGGGGATGTTACTCCCCACTCCTCCTCTTTCCTCTGATGGATTTTTCAGAGTTGGAGAAAAAAGATCATGTTACTTTAGAAGCAATTTGATCGACCTACAGAGTCACGTGCTTTGGCTTTCAGCTCTTCCTTTCAGGACTTAAATGACCCCTTTTATGTGGGAAAAAAACCCACCTATGTACATTATGTGCATATTGCGTGTGTTAAATTTCCAGGGTAACTAACCTTCCGAGTATTAAGTTAAAGCACTCTTTGACGCGCCAGTGGGTATGCCTGTTTGCTTAGTATCTCATCAGCAAGATAACCGGACTGTGGGATGTGGCCGAGCAACAGTGATCGAGTAGCAAACACTGGAGTAGTCCCATCTATCCTGGCCAGGTTCCTGCTGGGGAACGGCACGGGGGAAGTCGAGGAACTGGAAGCTGAAGGGCTACGAACAAGGAAGGCAAAGACGGTAAGTCTGCAGCATAGGAGATAAGGACTTGGAAAATGAAAGTACAGGGCCTTAAGCATCCCTGGGACCACAAACCGCAATGTCTTCTATGGTGCGAGGTGCCAAGCAAAGAGAAGGAAAACACTCCCTGCTTCCAGCTGCTCAGTACGTGAAAAGACAAAGGGGTCTCTGGAGAAAAGGCTACAAAATTAACAGTAGATCTGGTGATAGCTAACCACGTGATGGCGTGTGCTGTGTTTCGTATGAGCTGTATCATCTGCTCACTGTTGCTCCTCTGAGTAGCTGTAGTGGTTCAAGAAGAAAGGAGCCCCGGGATGAGGGACATTACATAGAAAACTGTGGGATTAAAGGAGTGAAGGGCAGAGGTAAAACATGTCCAGATAAGTAACTAAGGTTAATGGTAAAAGAGAAGGTCTGGAGTTGGTAACGGAGCAAGACGGTGGGCAATAGGTAGTAGCTGGGTCTCGTGCTGTTTCAGAAAGAGGACTAGAAAGGGATGAGGATGAAGACGCCTGAATAAATCACGTAAAGGGAAGAGCGCCTGCCGCGAAAAAGCACAGAGGAAGCACCGTCAGCAAGGGCAATTGCAGCTGGCCGTGTGCAAGGAGAGGCAGGACCTTTTCAAACAGAGTAAATCGAAGGGTGGGTTGTTCAGTCACTTCACATCTTTCATTGTGCTCCGAGAATTCTCCCTGGATAACAGTTTTCCAACTTTCTAAATGTTTTTGCAATTTTAAGGATATTTCTAAGGTCAAACCAAGCAACCAGTGAACAGCATCAGGCTGCTTAAAGTCAAGCACAGGGATGCTGTAAATGACAAAGGAAACTTGGAAGACTATGGGAATGACAGTTCGTGATTACGACAACAATTTGTGATGTCTGGATTATCACATGTGATGTCTGGGTGCAACACAAAGCGGTTTTTCTATTCATTTATTTAAAGCCATCTGTTTTTTTCACATATTCTCTGAAAATCCTCCGTCTGCTCTCAGTGCCAGAGCTGACCCTTGTTGTCTGAGATATTCTTTCACTCAATAAGTTTGCTCCCAAAAAAGCCCACTCCTTCTCCCTCGGTGAAGAAAATAGCATGATTAATGTTTTTCCAAGGTTAAAAGGTTTTTTATTTATATAGGTAGAAAGAGCGCTTCTCAGTAGTACTACAATTGACTAAAATAAATTACCGGCTACTCAGCAGGTCAAAGGGTGCTTGTGAGTAGTATTCAATCAAATGGGGGGGATATAGGTGTAATATCACAGCGGTACCCATGCCACGAAATAACTGGGGTATTTCCTAGCACAGAAAATCCTTCTCAGTGCCATTTGGGGCATCAGAAAAGTGCACCTAATGCTAAAGAGTATGATTTATTCTCAAGTTCTCAGATTTGCATGTTGCTGTAGCAAAACCTAATCTTCTGAATTCCTAATAACGCAAAGCTTTTTCCAGAAAAAAATGCATAATACATGAAGTATTAAAAATGATAATTAGAACTTCTCAGATTTAAAGACCGTGCAAAGATCTTGCATTAGATCCATATGATACGTATGATTTAGACGATAGTGTCTGTGCTATAAACTGGAGGCAAGGCCAGATCACTGGTATCGACAAGACTACAAATCAAGGGTGTCTACATTTGTGACTGGACTTAGATCATCAAATAGGCGGTAAAAGGCAGTCTGCAAAATTGAGAGATGCAAATGTATTACCAGTATTAGAACAGAAAGTGCGGGTAGCTCGGAAATACCTTTACTTACTTTGCAAGCCTGAATTTTGAGCGAACTGTCACCTGCATCATGAAGTAAATCAGGCTATCCAGATTTGGTTTTGATCTAGCACTCAATTTTATATCGACAAATAATATGTTGGTGCTACTGGAAATTATTTCCTGGGTTCACTGGTGTATTTCAGAATAGGCTCCAGTGATCAATCCTCCAAGAGACCGGTATTATCAATATGCTGCCGCCAACACCCAAAGTAGGTGCACAGGGAAAAGCACTAAAATTCCCTGGAGAAGAACTAGCAGGGAAAGAAAATCTTGCTTTCTGATTTCCATTTACAGTCTAAAATAGCCTGTCTGCTGGGAGCAGTAGTTCTTTGGAGAAACAGTGATTATGAAGACTATGGTCTTATTTACTTTCCACCAGTGTTGCAGCATACTACATATACTCACAGGATATTTTTAGTCGTAGATTCTGCCAGGCAGAAACGCAGTGGAGTTAATCACACATAGCAAATTAAACAAAAGCAAAGAAGCTGGTAGGCTTGGGGGGGCCTGCAGCAGCTGAACATTTTGTTACCCTTTCTAGGCAAGCTTTCCACAATTGCATATAGGGAGGGTCGAGGCAAAGGGCAGTGGTGGGCTTTTTTTACCTGGATCAAACAACCTGCATATGTATCTGCAGTTAGTAGGCTGAAGCAGGCTGAGAAATCGGTCTATATTCAGATTATAGTCGGAATTAAAGCTCTTTTGTAGTGAAATTGTTGACGTTGGTCCACCAACATAGTAGCTGTCCTCTGACAAGTACTTTGCAGGCGATGAGCTACTGTGTGCTCCAAGCTCCTGTCCCAGGCGCAGGCGGGTGATACAGAAAGGGCTCCTAAAGCACAGAACGGTGGGCTTGAACGTTCACCCGCGGTGGACTGGCATTACCGTCCAAAGATATTTCAAGCAGTCTTGACTCTAACGTGAATTTCTAGCATGGGAGGAAAGGTATAAAGGACAGGAATTAAAGGTGGCTTCAGTACAGCTCAACTGGACGCAGATATCCTCACCCTGTACCTTAATGGGCTGATGAGAGAGCTCCTGGACATCATCTTCTGCAGCATGTCCTTCCTTTGTTGAAAAGGTTGCCTAGAACATTCTTGCAGAAACACACCTTTTCTTCATTGTTCCCTTCAGTGGACATGGAAATGTATCAGTCCCGGTAGCTTTCTCTCTAAAAACACAGAAATAGTAAAATTAATTTATAGTCAATGGTTAGTGTTAAGTCATAACAAGCTAACTTGATTCAGTGTAACTGAGCCAAGAACATACAATAGAATTATGGCAATCAGCATTTATGGGAATGAACACATCACTGTTTTAAATGAAAACTATTCTTCCATTAGCTCAAAGTAGCTTGTAAAATCTTTCACTATGACTAAAATCTGGAGTAATGTTGGATATCATTCACCCAAAGGTTGTGCTGTAATGCTTATTTACAGCATTAGCATTTTAAGTTTTTTGTGAAGCAAAGCAGTAGGGATCAAGTGGACTCCCTCGCATCTGCTATGCCTTTGAGAGAGAGCACGTGCCTGCTCAGGAATTAAATTAGGAATTAAATATTGAATGAAGAATACACGTGTAAAGAGTTAAGGAGATCTGAATGCTGAACTCACATCCACCACGCCACAGGCATAAACAGAACACGCTATAGTCACCCTCTACCCTGAGCAGACGATAACTCTGCCAGCATCCTGGTGCGGCATCCTGGAGCCTCTTGCCCAGAAGGTGGCTGGCTTCCTCCCAGGGAGTGAGGAAGAAGAGACAAAAGGTGGTCTTAGGAGAGAGATGCCTCAAGTCTGCTTTGTATTCTTCCAGAAGGAAAGGAAATCACCGTTCATTTTATTACTGTGGACTGAAAGATGGGCTGGTAGAGATGCAGTTTACATGAGACTCCACAACTCAAGGGCTGAAAAGATACACCGAGTTTCAGACCGACTGTGTCTCTCTCTGGAAGGGCAAATCCTCTACTCTCTAATGGGAAGATGCAAAGAGGATTATGATGGCAATATCCTTCCTCAGGCAGGTTTTGGGTTTTTTTCTGGCAAGAGAGATCTTTCCTAATAAATAACTGCTCTTTCTTATGAGCTAGTCGTTGTCAGTGACCACAGGCCTGCATGGACGCAAAATAGATTCTATCTGCCCAAAACAGCTCACAGACATTGACTATCATTTTGTTTTCTTTACTGGGTAAAAGGAAGAAAATGGCTTTTAAATTAGATGTTGAACCCCTTCCAGAATTGCAATATAAGATCCTGAATCAATCATTCTTCATACAGTTACCTCCTACTCCACAAGCTCCTACTACCATAAAAATTGGTTGTTGCCAACTGAGCTTTGTGAATAATTTGCAGTTTCATATTTGTTAGAGGAAATTTTCCTCTTCTTCTTTTCATTATTTGTCCAGGAGGAGATTTATTTTCTTGATTTTTTTTTTTCCAAAATGTGCTGTAATCACTCTGCAAGTAATTCTCGCCGTAAATCATTTGTGAGCAATGTGTTGCAAGAAGTCTTCAAACATTTGTCCTAATTCCGTTCGTTCTATATGAACTTGTATCACGTGGTGTCTGTTTCTCTGAACACAACATCAAAAGAGCCGGTTTTGAGCATTCTCCCTGAGAACAATCCCACTTCTGAACCCAGATTACTCACATAGCACATTTTATTGAAAGTTATTTAAGGCTTAGGGATGCACATTCACTGAGACGCTTGCAGTTTACATGCATCTGTAATTTTCACGCTAACTAGAAGATAGCTTTTCCAACCCTAAAGAGAACATTATTTTACCCACTTCACAACTCGAATCTGCTCCTTGCCAGAGCTTTTGTCTCATCCCAATTCATTACAATTTCTGTCGCACAAAACATCCCTTGTGAGAGATGAGGCTTTCAACGGCATATAAAGTGGTTGGGTTCCAAATTACGACTGAAATGATGCACAATTTCACCATTTAAAAATTACTTAATTCCCAGAAATAATTATGGGATTCTCCTGGTTATTGTTGCATCGTAACGAAAAATAAGACTGTATCAAAACACTAGCAGAGGAGTCTGATCCCGACCCTGCTGGAGTCAGTGGAAAGCCTCCCTTTCTCAATTGTCTAGATGGAGGAAACTGCCCTTCTCAGACTGTAAAATACCATCTTTTCAGATAAAAGTTTAAAAGAATGATTGCACTGTTCAGAGGGGTTTGGGTACTTTACCACGTGTCGTCTTAAAAAGAAAAATATTAGAATGACTCTGCAATATTGAAAAGGAGGTAAAAGTCAACTCGAACACCAAGTGCCATCTTACACCAGAGTGAAAACGTCAAATCCAAGTCTTTTGGATTAAGTTGGCCTTAAATGGTTGCATTAAAGACATTTATAAAATACAGGCCTTGGCTCTTGTTGTTATGCAGTGGAAATACTTTGCTGGTATTTTAGATAATGTAAACAGTTGCTGCAACTGTCACCCAGGCACTTTATGACGTTAAGTAGGAGAAATGGAAATGAAAAAGTCATGAAATTCATGGATGATGATGTCTGTGATTGTAACTGGGACATGGATGGGTGTCTCTTCCCTTGTCCCTTACAAGGGGTCCACTCTATGAAAATATGAAAATCTTGAAAAACAATTTAAAAAAAAAAAATCCGCAGATTTTTTCTTCAGATAGAAATACTGAAGAATGCAAGTCATAAACCAATTAACAGCTTTTCAAATATGAATTTTGCAAAGGGAAGTTATATTTTGCTCTCAAACCAACTTCTTCTGAAATTATTTTTAAATTTGTGAGTGCAAAAAAGACTTGGTGCACCTTATTAATGTTCTTAAGCTGTATCATCTGAGATGGACTGAAATTTTAACTCTCGGTGCTCATAAATAACTCTTGGGATAATTTAGTCTGCTTCATTTCGTCTGCTACAGAAATAATTTGTTGATGCTAAGCATCAAAGTTCCCTGAACCCAACTTTCAAACAAGCAGTTTAGGCTTGTCTACCAACCTGGGTGCAAATCCAGCCCAGCCATGGGGACGGGAGAGCTGCACGCCCCATGGGAGCTCCCGCAGGGAGCCGCGGCCACCTTCCTAATGTCAGCGGACCTGGGGTGGCTGGTACGAACCGCGCGTGCGCTGGCTGGAACACAGAGAGTAAAATCACCATGAGACATTCAAACGAGATAATTATATCGTGTTAATTTGCATCTCATTTTTGTAATGTAGTTGTACGCAGCCAATGTAGTAACTGGAAATTAATACAGCACGATTCGTGCCCTGTCATGTCACACTGCTGGCCTTTCTGAGCAGGAATTTTTTTTAACGCTATACTCATAAATCAAGCCCCTCAAGACAAGAAAATTATTACGAAGCTGAACAATAACAACTTACACTTAGAAGAGCTCCCTACTTTCTCCTCCACCGGGAGCAGAATAGGCAGCCCCTAGACTGTTTTCTTGTATGCCGAAGTTAAATCTACATCTTCAGCAACAGCAAATAAACCCATGTTTCTGTTAAGTTACTTAACCGGTGTAGTGTTGTATCCACTCTTGAGAAAGGCCTGTATTTTCTCCTCGGAGCGGGTAATACTACATGCATCAGTTTAAAGGCTGATACCACCATTTTAGAGAAGTGGCACAGCAATTCCTGCATCAAATGATATGTATGGTATTCCTCTTCCTGCTAGGCGTGGATCTCAAACGTAATAGAATCTTTTAATTTAGTTTCACTTACAGTTTATGCTGAATCACGTAAAATGTGACTAACTCAGAGACGCAGCACATTTCTTTCCACTTTTCACCATTAGCTGGTATTTTTTTCCCAGTGCCTACATTACACGGCTCCACATTTGGTATTGTGATACTAATGGAGTTGTAGGGTAAAGAAATGGTGATGTGCTGGCATACAGTCTTTTAAAACTTTGTAAGAAGATAGATTCTTTCCGTGCATTCTTTTACCTGTAATTATCATAGAGACCTACAATATTATACATGAGAGGAAAAAGTTGCTATACTAAAAAAACCCCCAAAACCAACAAACCAGCCTGTCTCATTTTGAATCTGCATGTTCAAGTACATTTATATCACTGAAAGGGCAGCCGTCCAAAGTATAAATAACTTGAGCTCAAAAAGCAAGGTTGCCACCCTGAATTGCCAGAAACCACAGCAATCATTTAAATAACAGCACTCTGTGTGGATTCATGCCCAGTTTCATACCTGTGGCTCGCTTCCACCTACAACAGAATGAAATATGTTGTTAAACTCCATCGCACTGTGCTCTGCTTCACTGGACCAAGTGATGTGAAATACACAAAATGAAGTATGCTGTACACCATGTACTCTAATTCTACAGAGCAGGTATAATCTCTGTAATTATACCACAACCGCATGGCAAATACCATGTAAATACATAGCAATTGCATGTTCCTACAGCTTACTTGTTAATTATGCATTGTTACTAACAAGTTCAAAGATAAATTATCATAGCACTTGCAGCATTTAGGTGCTCGCAAAGCTCCTAAGCTGTGTAATAATGGAATTCATACTATTAAACGCTTGCTTTTGTTGATTTTCCATTGGAATGGGGTAGGGAAACAACCCACCTCTGACGCCCAAAGGCCTATAGCTTAAGTGCGTATTTCTTATTGCTAGAGCAGAGGTACGCTACCGTACAAAATAACGTGACATTTCTACCAATAAGGAAATCTGGACAAATTAACAAAAAAAATCATTTCCATTAATAAATCAGTTTCCAAATTCCATTTAGTAATCCTCCTAAGCAACTGCTGTATTTAAAATCACTGGTACTTGCATGCGATAGAACTAATACCGTTTTCCTGACCCAATATTTAATCTTGCACAGGCTAAAAGTGAGAGGAAAACCTCATTTCCCTGATGTCGCTAGCAAAACTACTGATTTCAGCGAGGGCAGGGCTCTACTCAGACAGCTTACTTGTAAATGGGTTCTTGAAATAGCTTATATTATATTATGTCAGAAATATATCACCATGTAAGGCCATTTCATAGTCCGTGCTAGCTCTTCTATGAGCCACGCTGCAGTATTTTAGACTACAACTTAAAACTTTTAATAGGTATTTTAATAGTATTCAATAAAATAAAATTAGCCTCTCTATAAACGTTGCTCCCCTCCAAAGTGAAGCTTCTCTTTAAGTTATGACTCTGTAATGGTTTGGGCAGCTGTTTATACCAACTTTTACAACCCACGTTGGATCACCTTGGGTTTTCTTTTTTTCAATTTCATTATTTTCAGATTGATTTTCAATCTGAAAGGCGATGTTGATGTTTCTGACCCTTTTTTTTCTATTGTAGTTGTTGGGCTATTTCTTCTAAAAAATGACTAGCATTTATTGCAAGGAAGCGCAAATGTTAGTCTTTAGGTATCGCGGAATTAGTAGCAGCAGAAACAAAATAGCCAGCTATTGTTACCTGTTACTTATAAAAATCTTAAGCATGGACTAAAAACCCGCTGTAACTGGCCGTGCATAAACGCGGATGAAAACGGCAACCCTCGGGAGGGAGGTGACACGCTGGGGATGAACCAGACAAATACGGACAAGCGAGAAAAGATGGAAGCAGGGAGACGGCGGTGTTGGTTGTACCGACGGGTAACACCCTCAGCCCCTGCCACCACATCTGTGTGCGAGACGGGAAAGCAAGGATCTTTTGACAGTGTTTTGAGGAAGATTAGGAGATAGCTTTGTGGACGAAATGACCTCACGGCCACAGAGGAAATTTTGGGGTTATTACCCATTGGAGAGACAAGTCAGTTGTTTCCTAGTGAAAGAGATGGCTAGGGGAGGTGGGCCAAGGTATTGGGAAAGCAAAGAGCAGTAACTTACTTGAAATGACAGAGAAGCAGAAAACAAAAGGAGGCTGAAGAGACTGGTAAGGATGCAAAGCCATAAATTAGATAAAATTGTTTTACTTTATCATTCTAAAGGCGTTGGTCAAGCCCAGAAAGCAGGAATGTGTATGTGAGCCATAAAATCATCAGAGCCTGGTTCAAAGCTTTAGTTTTCAGCTGGGATAGAAAAGGACGTATCTTAAATGCCATTTCTGTCACGGAGAAATAACTGTCGAGTTTAGATACAGTCTGTACGGGCTGACCCATAGAGTCACCTCTGCTGAAGATGAGACAGTGGATGGGAATGACAACAAAACAACGTAATCATACTGTTCGTAGAACCTGGGAAATAAATTGATGGGACAAGCTTGGAAGAGACTCTAAACCCCTGTTTTAAGATACTGACCTTGAACAGGTAACTAGACCTTCATGAAGAAATGCCAGAGACATGGGCTGAGGTTCTGGTTTGGATGGAAAAGAAGTCTGTCCAGGAATGATAGGTGAATTCATGTTTGTGGTAGAGGCTCCTTAATGACCAAGTGTGGAGGAAGCAGGGAGAGAGAGCAGGAGAGCTTACGCGGAGGTGGAGAAAGGGTGAGGATGATGTTCCAGTCTGTTTTGAAAGAGCAAATAGAAAGGAGAGGGTCTAACATACAAAAGTAAGACTGCACTTCAGCAGGAGAACAGCTGCAATGCTCAAGGCAGATTTTAAGGTTAAAAACAAGACTAAGGGAAGGGACAAGCACTGGCCTAGAGAAGCCAAACAGGAACCAGAATGGGATTAGATCATCGCAGCAATGCATGACGTGTTGGAGTATTTTATTATCCACTGTGCTCTTTAATTGCGAGTGTAATACAGGCAATAATTTCTAAAACGAAGTATGCTCTTCTTGAAGAACCTTGGCTCTTTAGTGGGAAAATAACTTCATATGCAGAGTGATTGTTGGTTTTAATGGGTTTATTTTTATGTAACTTACACTGACTTTAAATAAAAGGGAGCTGTACGTTTCCAGTACTGTAAAACTGGCAGTATAATTGAGGCTCATTAGCCCTGCTGCTGAAGCTGATAGTGTCTTTGAAGATGGTATCCTTGATCAGATGGCATTACCTTGTTTTCCTTCACTCATTTTCGCTCCCTCCTCAGTCCTACCTTGGGGCCTGAAGAAATGTTTGTAGGTTCTCCTAGAAAATAGACATCTTCCTAAGACAAAGTGAATGCAAATTATCTTTCTTCACTCTTAGGGTCTGGTCTAGTTCTTCCTGAAACCTGCAGCGAGATTCCTGCTGTCTTCAGTGGTACCAGGCACGGTTCGACCAGGCCAGATGTAAGCTTGAAATTCTCCCAATGAAAAAGGCCTAAGTATACTGAATGGGGGAGATACTCATTAATAACTGTTTAGGAAAACATGGTTCCCTTGAAAGGCTAATTATTTTGAGAGTTAACCATTCAAAAAGTCTAATCAATGAGAGAACAAATTAAAAATGAAGAATCTCTCATAAAAACAGACAGCAGAATACTGCATTCAAGAGGACAGCCACCAATTAAAAGAAATGTCAACAACTCAAGTGGCAGCAACTTCAAAAGGGAAATCTTTTCCTCATTTTCATATGCATTCTTCATGAGCAACATCAAGAAGTGTAACATGCTAATAGCTAATAACACTCGGAGTAAGATTCACTAATTTACTAACTGAATAATTTAATGCATATCAAAGGAATGATTTTCTCATTTCATTCTTTTTTTAGATCTAACACTAAGCTGGGTATTATCAAGTAGATGAAACTGCACAGATTACAAGTCATCACTGAAACAGTCATTTTAGAATTGAGTTTGTTTTTTTCTGTTGGATGTCTCTTTTGGGTTTAAGGAATCACATACTTTTTTTCCTTGTTGTAATTCAGATTTCAAAAAACAATCAGGAAGATATCTCTGTGAAAATATGATGTTTGGCTAAAACCAGAGTGTTTTGCGGAGACAGATCTGTTACGATGTTAAACTTTGACAACGTTGGGGACTGCAGAGAGGCAGTGCCATCCACCTCTCCCAGGTATGCCCATAACGCAGCGGCTGGGAGATGCACCTGAGGTTTAGGAGATCGGGGCCTGAGCTGAAGCAGGGATGGGACACGGATGACGGGTGTGCCACAGAGGGCCCTTGGCTGTCCTGGCATGGAGGACTCTCCCTCCTGCCTCCTGGGAATGGTGAGAGGTCGGTTTGATTCCAACACAGAACAAAAGACAAATGTTATTTTTTTTTTTTTAATTGCAAAAGAGCTTTTGTATACTCCAAAATGCTAGACTAGGTATTGAAAAATGTAGAAAGTCTACATGGTAAGAACCACTTCTTGTTTACTGTGATTTTTAGAAGCCTATTTACAGAATTCTACTAAATTTAAACAATGTTTTGCCTTTGCTACTATTGCACACTATGTAGCCCACTACCATCTGCTAAAACACTTTAAGAATAGGTTACCGGTTAAGGTACCAAACAGAAAACCAGCTCTTCCTTCAGTTCGTGTGTCAGTCAGAAAGCTTACTCAGCGAGACTCCAGAAAGACAGCCATCAACGAACGTCTCAACATCTGTTTGGTGGCTGGAGGGAAGCAGGGTACTCTAGGGTCAACACCAGGGTTGATACTGTTTAGCATCTTCACTGACGACCGGGATGATGATACAGAATGCAGACACAACAAATGTGAAGATGACACTAAATTAGCATTGAGCCATTGACATGCCAAACACTAACTTTTGTGGAGGGATCTTCAGGAACTTGCGATCTGGCAAGCAGAAATTCCATCAAGTTTAACAAGATGTACAAAGTCCCACATCTTGGGCAGAATAACGCCATGTGCCAGGACAGGCTGGGAACCGTCTGGCTGAGCAGCAGCCCTCCTGGAGAGGACTTGGAGGTTACAGTGGATGTCAGGTCAAATGTGAGCCAATGGTGTGCTCATTGCAAATGGGGCAAACTGCACATTGGCCTACTTTGGAAGAAGAGTGGCCAGCAGATTGAGGAAACTCATTATCCCTGTCTACTCAAAGCCAGTAACGTCACACCTGAAATACTGTGTCTGGCTTTGAGCCCCCCCCCAGGTCAAGAGGACGTTCAGAAACTGGAAGGGAAGGTAGCAGAGGGCTACCGGGATGGTCAGGGACAGAGCACACGCTTCAGGTGATGGAGGAGGCTAAGGGGTGATCTAATAGCAGGCTGCAACTGCTTGAACTGGAGTTGGAAAGAAGACAGGGCCAAGCTCTTTTTGGTAGCGAGAGGTGGTATAGAAAAGGGCGATGGCCACACACTGTAGCCTGGGAGGTTCAGACTGGACGTTAGGAAGAACTGCTTCACTGGGAGGATCCTGCAGTACTGGAAGAGGTTACTCAGAGGGGGACACCCAAGGTATGGCTAGGTAAAATTGCAGCAGACCTGATCCAGTGTTGGTGACAGTCCTGCTTTGAGTGGAAGGTGGGAGCTGATCTAGGGGTCCCTTCCAACCAATATTTCTATGATGTAACTCGGACTCAAGCCAGTGGCATTATCAAAATCTTACCTAAATGATGTTAAATACAACTAAATTAAAAGTTCACTCATTAGGAAATAGGAAGGAAGACATACGTCCTCAGCTGGCTTGTTTTCTCATGGCAAACTCTTCACCAACAGGGCACACTACTGCAGCGGGCGACACATTCATATTGCTTTCCTCTCCTGATATCCCAACAGCAAACATAATGTTTCTGTGATGCCCCTTTAATAGGGAAGGACAGACTGTTGGAACCAATGGCTTTGTGGCAGATGGAACAACATTTGCAATTGGGAAAAAACACTCTCATGCTGCCAAAATATTAACAAGGGGCTTCCTCAGAAATATTCTGCCACAGTCATTGATACATGTAAATTCCCCAAGTAAATATGACTTCTTCCAAGGAAAAAGGTGTCATTCAGCCGGCTTTCTGAGGACAAGGACCCCTCCGCACCATTTTTTTTTTTTTTTTTTTCTGCAAAACCCTCGCTTCCAGTCACAAATTTTCAGCGCTGCAACACCTTACGGATGCTACTTGTGGTAACTCTGATGAGAGACAGCAGCGAGCAGGGTTGGTTCGGGGCAGGCTGTCCAAGGATCCCCGCTCGGCTGGGCTGGTCAGGGGACAGACTTGGCAGCAAGGGCACATTGTGAAATCAAACAGGGAATGGGTTCTTTGGTTTGTTTTTTTTTTTTTTTCAGAATGTATCTCCCTCTGTGAATGCCCATGTTCCTTGTATGGCGAGAAAAACAACAAGAATTTCCGGACCTTCCTTTATACCACCCATTATTTTGCATAGCCTTATAATGTCTTTTATTAATTTCCTTTTAAAAATAAACTCTCCTATTCCTTTCAAATTCTGCATATATGCAACATCAAAGCACTTCAGTGAATTTTTCATTCCATTTATATGCCAGCTCTCTGGTGCTGGAGTCAGACATGTTGTGGTAGTACTGCAAGCAGCAAAGATGTCCCGCTTCTCTGAAACTGCTGCAGTTCTCATTGCCGTAAGTGCTTATCACTGGGGAAACTGAGCCTCAAATACCAAAAAAACCTTTCTGTGATGACCTACGGTTTTGCAGAGGGCAATGGGACCAGAGTGCTTTTTTCTTAAAAATAAAAAGACAGCCATTGTCCCTCTTCTGAGAAGGATCTGAGATTTATTTTTAACTTGAAACTTTTCTATGCATCGTGAAAAAAGCTGAATAATTCTGTTTTCATTTAGGAGGAGATTACAAGAGAGAGAAATAGTCTGATACATTTTAGATTAGAGATTCTTCCCTAAGAACAGAGGCTGTCACAGCGCGGTGTCCCACGCCAAAGAAAATCTTCTTTTCCCCAATACTGTCAGCTGGGCCCAGTTCTCCACCAAATATATTTTCAAGAATTTTTGCGCTAAACTGAGAGTTCTCCAACATGATGCTTCTAGGAATCTAGATTACTTTCCCTCTGTCAGTACCAGGATTAAGAAGTCGTGAAGGTAGTCTGCATCATAGTGATATTACAATGATTGCTCTGAAATGGAAAAATATCACACATCCGTGTTTTCATTCTCCAGCTTGAGACATACCTTTAGGAAGTCAGTTTCTGATGACATGTTTGGGCAAACGATGCCTTATCTGCCTGCTTTTTTCATGTATCGTCCTGATCTGGTAACTTGGAATGCCATAACCAGAAAGCTATGTTAATTGTACATGTTTTTAAGTCAGCATAGTCCAAAACATATTCCTCAAAACTATCAGCCTCACAAAGTCTGCTTGCCTGTTTGAGAAGCCGGAGATGCTCCATCTCTGTTAGAGGAATCACATTAATTTTTGCTAACAACAAGAATCTCCAACCAAGATAATCTTAGCCGCATGGGTATTACACATTTGTTTCCTAAAAATAAAAACCACTAAGGATATGAACCGGTACTGTAAACACAAGCGCAAGTAAAAGAGTTCTTCTGTTGCTGGACTCCTCCTCCCACTCGATTTCGGCAGTTAGCAAAAATACTTACTCAGTATTAAGTTACAGTAAAGAATTGCTGACCCTGGTGTAACTGAGAGCAAAGATAAAGTCAAGTCAATGGGGTTTGCTTCAGCTTGCAACGTTTCAAATAAGGCCTCTAAATTTGTTTGGATCATAGAAATGAAAGCATATAGAAAATACTTGTTAAAAACAAAAACGCCAAGAGTCTATACAAGCTTCTCCATAAAGTAATTTTTATCGAAATGCTCACAGTTGAGTTAGCATCGTTTGCTTCTAATTTGGGCTTCATTCTAAATACTGTATGTTAACAAACTTAGACCACTTAATGCCAAGTGCTTTACACATTTCTCTTTAATTAAATTTCTCCAAAGAATCACATTACATAAGCATTTGCCAAAACAAAAAGCACACTCTCAGAGATCCCGGGTAGAATCCAGGCACCCCTGCAGTAAGTAGTAAAATCCTCATTGATCTCATTGGAGACAGGATTCTACTCTTTAGGTCTTTGCTATACATGGGTACTAAAAAATTATCTTGTTACTTATGTATTAAGTTCTTAGGTACACTATTCTAAGAAACTTAGATCTTAATGAGGTCCATGCTATCATTTACCATTTCCATTACTAGATAAAAATAAGCGTTACTTCAGAGTTCAATAATGTCTAGTTTCAAGTATGTTTGTAATTGCTGGAATACGCAACAGATGCCAGTTTAGATAAGCTTCTAGCCTGTGGATGGAGGTAGGCATTTGCTCTAAGCCTCTGCAATTTTACTACAGAATTTGAGCACAGAATTGCCTGTACCGAGCTCTGGGAGAAATGTGGACCATTAGCATTTAGGGATTCACTGTACAGTGATAAGTTCAGTAATAAGTTATCAGTGATTAAGCCACGGAAGTGGCTTAAAAATTAAGAAGACTTTAAATAACCTTTATGATCATAAATATAAGACCAGGCATAACAATTTACCTTTATTTATGAGATATTTTTCATCTGTGTGAAACATGTTGAAGTGGGCTACAAACTAGTTCTGTCATTCTTCCTCCCGCACAGTTTTTTGCTGCAGTTTTCTCTTCCATAACTCAGCCGTGCAGGGCTATGGGGTTTGATGTTTGAGTTCTCATGCAAAAGAAAAAGGTAAGTTAGGGCTGCTCTAGGGCAGCACTGGTCAGAAACGGAAAGAGCAGGAGCGGTTTGAGATGGTACCCACCCCTGCCACTGCTCTGCGGGACATTATCATCCTGCAGCTGCAGAAACGGTGGAGGTTGTCTGAGTGCTGCTCATCTACTTCAGTGCAAAGTTTCTTTCCTAATTGGTATTTTTTTCAAAGTTACTAAGATGTTACCTAGTTACCAGCTAATCACAGCCTGGTAACCATTTAGAGAAATCTAGATTTTTATTTACGACAAGGTAAGTGACGCTAAATAAATCAGTCTGGTGACACTTAAGCTGTCCAACTGTAAAACAGGATGAGACGCCACACGAAATTTATTTGAAGTGTTCAGATGAAAACTGCGGTATGAAATTAATTATGATTAGTCCTGACAACACTAATTCAATTTAAAATATGCTTAACCGGTTTAAAAATAAAACTTCAGATTCCCTTTGACTTCAACCCAGTCCTGAAGCTATTTAAGCCTGCGTTGCCTATCCCGTGCCTGATTTTCTGATTTGGTCATAAGATTACTATTAATAGAGCAGAAGTGGGGTAAAAAAAAAAAAAAAAAGAAAGAAAAAAAGTGAGATTACCTAATTCTGCAAACACCCGTATTTGTTTATTTGCTTGCCTTGTTTTAGAGAAGCATTGTCAGAAGTTTAGTTTTCTGACGGGGATTAATCTTCCCCTTTTGTGACTCTGGACCATCCATCCCTCCCCGCCTCCCCCCCGATTCCGGCGCGGGGTTGCTAAGCGACATGTTCTTCTCTTCTGTACTTTAGCAGAGAGGAACAGATCAAAGACACCCACAGTCCTGAATTATTTTATAAATGAATTTAAAGAGACACTCTCCCGTGCTGTATTATGCAGGGGGAAATCAAAAGTTGCTCTATATACTGAGAGTATCTGGAGAATTAAACTGACGTCTTCTGGAAAATAAAAACGCTCTCATTACTGAGAACTATGTAATATTTACCTTTTTTTTTTTTCTTCAGAACTAGACTATGAATTTATGCTAATTAATGTTTCTAGTTTTATGGCAGTCAAGACATTGAACGCAGGCCAGGCTGCCTGTTTGTACGACTTTCAAAAGTAAGGTTTTCTGTCATCAAGTAACAAGCTTGCTGTTTTTTTAACTCTTTTCATCTCTTGCAAAAGAGTTGCCATTATTCAAAAATATTTCCTTCTCTAAATTTTAAATGCGTTCCCGACTTACATTAAAGGCGAGAAAATCACAGGGTAAATTTCAAGTGATGTATCTTTAAAAGAATAAATGAAGATGAAAAAGTAATCTCTGTAAATCAGGCAAAAACCCTTAAGACACCAATATCTCAGACCTTTCTGAAAAGAATGAAACCCAAATGAATAACCTTTAATTAAAAAATCTGGGGATACATAAGTTTAAATGTTACCTCTTACCAGACCAGCACTTACCTGGCATCAGCTCAGGTCTGCTATTCTGTACAAGCTGTGAGATTTGTAAGAGCATACTGGCCGTTAAGGCAAGTGTTTCCTGATACAGAAAAGGGAGGAATTATTTGCCCTCAGACCTACTCAGTTTCAAACACCATCAATGTTGCAAAAGGAAAAAAAACAGCACTTTTAGTAACAAATTGCAAGAATCTTTCAAGACTTTCATTTCCAAAGACACCATCGCTGCACAGCCTTAAGAAAAAGGAGAGGAACACAAATAACATGCTTAAAGCACTACCCGAGCAAGCGAGACAGATCATTTACGTGGAAAGCAAAACTCCCGGGTCAAATGGCTGAAAAAAAGGCATCTTGAAAATTGCATGCAAAATTCTTCCCATGTGCAAATCTCGTTGTTTTGTAACCAGCCACCTTATCTGCATACACAAATGTCTCTCCTTTAAAGCAGTTTCAGGGGCTTGTTCACACAAACAGGTGCTCGTGCAACTACAGGCACAAAATCGCTGGCTTCAGGTGTAAAGTGTACATAGATGATCTCGCTCCCTTTGCAGCGTGCCTGGTCGCAGAGCAGAGCTAGCTCCTCGCTCTCGTCCCATGCCTGCAATCTCACATAAAATTGAGGGTAGATTAGTGAAACCTAATACACTCTAAGACTGTAAAGGGATTAATCTCACATAAATCTTCACCAAAAAAAAAAAAATCAGCGTTAGTATTTGTTTACATGCATTTTATTTTCCAGTGAGAAAACAAGCTGCCTTTTTTTCCTGCACCAGTCTCTTCAAAATTCTAATTGCTTAGATTTGGCATTTAAAATCCACTGTACTACAGTTAACCTATATTCTCATAAAAGCATGTATTTTAGAGAAGGGCTTAGCCAGCTTTTCCATTTCATTACTAGATATCTATTACACGGGCAACATGTGTACTTTACTCTCACCGATACAGTGTTTTATGTATAAACATCTTGACCACCACTATGCTGTCAGTGGTTAGCAGATTCGGTGTGTTTTGGCTGAATTTCTGAAGGGGAAAACTGTGACTTGCACTCTAAATATTTTTTCTGGAGAATGGATTCCTCAACAGACTATGGGTATCTTGTACAAAATACAAGTAAACATTCGGAAAGGAATTTAATGCTTCTGGCGGGTGCCGACTTGCCAGCCTTGGAAACCAAAATCCTTGTGACCTGCAGCACAAGCACGGCTCCGGCATTGTGCGCTCCGCAGACCGGCCGGGTCCCCCACCGCGCCACCGCTCCTCCTGCGCGGCTGCAACGATGAGGAAAGAAGTAACGCCCGCTACGAACAGGCACGCGGCTTGCTAGTATTTGCGTTTCTGGTGAGTGCATTTAAACATCCTGGCCATGCTTTGTTCAGAGATTCAGTTCGATCGAGCTAGTATTAAGGTAAAATGTTCTGAAGCAGGGATGTCGTAAGAATTTTAATTAATATTTATTACTAGCATATTTTATTAATATTTGTAGAATTTTGGTTAATGAATGTAAGTAATTTTGAATCGCTGCTCTTCTTTTCTTATTTCCAGGATGCTGTAAAAACATCTGCTGCAGCTGGATCACAGATGTGAGCAGCCAGGGCAGAGGTTTGGGCCTACGAACAAGAGATGCTGCTTTTTGATACGTGGGAGGGTGTCGAAGGCCATTGAGAACATTAATAATCTTACTTCATGTTTCTACAGTGCTTTGCCTGCTTACCGCACTACATAGGCTACTAGTAATTAGCGATCAGGATGTTTCTGAAATGATCAGCAGTATCATTTAGATTGTCATTAAAATACAATTAGCAGCCCTTTGAACTGAGCGCTGTAGTTCAGAACAGTCTAATTGGTGGCTCGTGGGCCAGATCTGGACAACAGGAGGACTGTGTCTGCTTTTCCTCCTCTCTAACTGCACCAGCTCAAGGAGCACCTCGTCCCAGGAGTGGCGGCTGTGCCCACAGGACAGACATGGAGAGCCATTATGCGACTGGAAAGGCAGCAGCACAAAGTACTCCTTGTGTCAGCCCACTGTGTTGAAAAGCCTGGATTTTGTAGAGCTCGTTTCAGCCTGTGTGCAGAGTCAAGCAGGCACGGCCCCACAACTTTATACTTTGCAATTCAAATCAATTTAATTTTTCTTTTTTTTTTTTTTTTTAACTTGACTTTTAGAGCACAGCTTTGTGCAGCAAGAGTCGGAGGCATGAAAGAAGGGCAGTACGTGGTAAGACAAATAACTGAGCTATCTACATCTACGGATGACGCGCTGGTATACCATGCTGGCATGTGTTTGGGTAAGATGAAGAATTTAGTTACTGCAGCAGACTGGCTTGGATGGTGTTCCCAAACCTGGCATCCATATCCCACACTTAGGTAGCTAAATCTGTCACTTACATGCTTTAGATACTTGTGTTAATTGCATAAAGGCCAACAAAAATGACATGTTTTTAAAGTGTTAGAAGAGTAAATAGCTGCTCTTCTGAAATGGCCACAGTATGTATTTTTAGCTCCTATGTACTATTCCGATGATACCACTTGCAAATGTTATCGTATTTGTTGTAGTATCTAGCTATAGTAATGTATTAGTATCTGTTTGTAATACTATTGATTCTCCTGCATAAAGCACTGTAGAATATACTTTAAATACTGGCTTTTTGTACGTCTCACACAACTATTCATTAATACCAAGGGAACAGCATGCTACTGTTCCAGGTTTTCTAAGAACCAGTGCTATTGCTCTCCACCAGCTCCTGTTCCCTGCTTCATAATGCCTTTATTATTTATGCTTTCACTCTTGAAAATTCAAATTTAGAACTGAAAATTTTCATGCTTTTGTTTTTCAAAAATAATTAAAGGCAGCGAATGGACCTGATGTAATCTGTATACTGTGTGCCACGGCTAAGTATCCACTGCTGTGAAAGCACTGCTTGTTCTCTGAAAGGAGGAATTCTTTCAGACGGCGTCACTTGCCCCCTCCTCTGCGAGGCCGCTTTTCCCATACACTCGGAGGACTCGCTGCCAGTCATTTTCTTGCCCTAAAAGTTTGCTGGAGCTGTATTGTCATTTACCCAATGTTTGCACAGGGCGTAGCTCCTAACAGGTTGGCCTCTAAGCACAATCACAAGTTTTGCACTTGGGTGTAGCAGTTGCTCTACTGAAGTACGATGGCTTTTTAATAATCTTTTCTTTGGATTGGTCCTTGGACTACATACTGCTTCATCTTAACGTGGGCTTCACAGCAGGCTTTTGGAGAAGTTCTTTTCTCTTCCTCTGCCATTCACGTAGCAAGTGGCGTGCTTTCAGATATGTCCCATCTACAAAGGATTTCAGAGTTGGCCTGGCGTGTTTTACTAGTATTTGAATGGCCTAAAGAAATTATTTGGAAAGCAGCAGATGCCTCTGGAAAAGAGGGAAAGAGGAGAAAAATAGACTCGAAGAGGATATTAACGGGTCAACTGGCCCAAGAAAACAGAAAAAAAGTGCAACTCAAAAGTGGTTGCTAACAAGCAGTCTTGTAATACCCACCCAGGAAGGTAACGCAGCTCCTCGTGATCCCGGTTTTGTGGTGTTACGCCTTCACTCCCTCTCTCTGCGTTCACCATTCTATACAAGAAACGTAAATTGTTGCTGAGTTCATTCAAATACAATACACTTCCTAAATCTGCTTTTTTCAAACACACAAAATACGTGTTGTCTCAGGAGGAACGAGAGACCAGGTACTCAAAAACGTGATGCGGGGTTTGTCACAGCCACAAGTCTCAGAACAGGCGCTCCAGGAGAGCCGCTTGCTAGCGTTTTGCATAGGTTATTGTTAACGATACTAAAATAACAGTCTGTCTGCTGGATAACGGACAACACACCAAAACACAGGCCAACAACCGTAACGGGAGAAAGTATTACAAGGAGCTCACAGCAAAATTAAGCTGCCAAGTGAAATTCCCAAATAATACGAAGACACTGAAAAAAAGTCTTTGTTCCACCACTGGTGTCTTTGCTGGGCTTCTGCCCCAGTGTCAGCCATTTGGATTAGCCTCCTCTTTATGGGAAGCTATCAGGGACAGCATACAGAAAACACTCTGAATATGCAAGAACTCTGGAGGATTTAGCAATTTTGGGAAAGACTGACAGTTCTTAAATAACTTATTGCAATTAATGATGGGCCAGAAATGTGAGAAAAATCTCTGAAGAATTAATCAAGAATCAACAGCAGTTTGTCTTGAGAGTAAAGGCGGACATGTGAAATAAAACAGCTTACCACAAAATGGCTTTTGACTAAGAGTGAAAAATGTAATGAGGAAGAACACGCTTTGGATAAATCTACATTCCGTTAAGGTACATAAAAAAGCAAATGCTAGTAGGAGGGGGAAAAAAAGAAAAGACTTCTTCCTGTACGGTCACCCCTAGCGCATATTTGCATGAGGCACGCGCAAGGAGAGCAGACTTCCTGAGTGCCAGAATAGCACCCCGATCTCAGATGGGCAACGAAGAAGTAGGATTTACCGTCAACTCTCACAAAACATTAAAGGTCTGTTAGGCCAGCTGGTAAGGGAGAACGAAAAAAAAAAAATCAGTGGACTGCAGTTTCTTGTGCATCTCTTACACAAGCTTGAGAAAAGCACAAATTCTACGTGGCCAATGCAAGAACAGCACTGAAAAGCAAGTTAAGATGCTGCAACGCGACCAGTCACCGAAGCTCATAGCCGCCAGTGAGAAAGTGCAGAAGAACATTCTACCCCCTAGCACCAGGCTCCTGCAGAAGTTCCACGCTGTAGCAAAACAGAGTGGATGCGGACACAGCCAACAGAAAAGGCTTGATACCAGCAAAAAGATGCAAGTCGTATTCACCAGATATCAGTGCAACTAGTTTCTCACAATTTGAAGTTATGGTGGAAGCTGAATTCTAATTTAAGTTGAAATGTTAGAGCGGAGGAATATTTGATGGGTGAGAGCAGATCAGCCAAAATTTCAGCGAAGTCTTCTTTGCAAAGAGAAAATTTTACAAAAGAAACCATGAGCACTGGTATTACCCAATTGTTGCTGGAAGAATAATACTCCTTCTTGCAGACTAAGAAAAAAATTAACTGATAGCAATAAATCTATTTCAGCTGACCAATCACCTATGGGTTTCTGCAATCTTATGTCTTGCAGAAAGCTGAAAAAGGAAGCAGTTCCAGAAATAGACTGAAACTCCTCTAAGAGCTGATGCTGATAGAGACTGATAAGCATTTAAATGACTCAGTCAGGTGTCTCCCATATGCACATTCTTCTGTCCTAAGAGGAAAATGTTCCATCATAGGTATCACCGATATTTGAAAAAAGTTATTGTATGCTAAAGCGAGATGGTGTTTGTAGGTGTTTTGGAAGGCTACAGAGAGGTACCTGAACGTGGAAATTCTTTAGTTGTATAAATTTTGTGTGATTTTTATATGGTTTAATATCACCAACCTAAGCTACAAGAAAGGGATGTCTCACCTGGTAGCAAGTACTATGATACAAAATTAGAGCAAGACTATAGCGAGTGACAAATTTTGTCCCAACAAGATTTTTTAAACCAAAGTAATTTTTCTTCAATTTCTACTATTTTCGCAACTATTTTAGACTAAGTGGCAGGCATGCCTATAACTTAAAAAAAACGCAAAAAAACAAACCAAAGGAAATCACTTGAGATAACATACATACTGAGGATGAAGGTAAGCCAACCTGCAGAAGCGTCCCGGTACAATTTTGCTGGTTTTGTATAAATCGCATGAAGATTCTGCAAGCTTCTGTAAGCAAAATTTTTAATAAGTAGGTATGCAAGCAATATACCATGAGAGAAACAAGGGTCAGGTCTATTGCTGCGTGCTATTTACCCCTACTACAGTCAAATGCTCTAGATGACAGGAAAGGGAAACAGGGCAGCTAATAGTCGTAGCTAACAGCAGGATGTTAACATTTATTGGATGCTTATTTGCAAATGTCTGCATTTAAATTTAGTACTGAAATAATAATATGAGACATATTTCACTTTGAGTGCTGAAGTAACAATGCAGAAAAGTGTCTTGCCCACAGGATGAGCCCGTGGCCGCTCGCAGACCTGGCAGTAAGGAGGAGGGCTGGGAGTTTTCCTCCTGCAGCAGCAACAGCTGGGAAGTTCTGGGGCAGCAGCTCCACGGTGAGACACACCAGGGTGAGAAAGGAGGTGAAATGTTAAGGGAAATCACGTAAAACAAGTGTTTCCCGTGGATAATATATGTATCAATTATTCCCAGGCAAACGTACCTATCAAGGTTACTGTGGATAGCCTATTCCACAGCCTATGTCCATATTCATCTCACAGTGGGACTGCGTTTCGTTAACAGAGGAATCAAGACTAAAATGGTAACATTCATCCCTATGTTCTTGCCCTGACATGGTTATTCATTAGGAGTTCTTCCTAATGACTATTCAGTTCCTTCCTTCTAGGGAGCCACTCCCAATTCTCTTCTATTCAGGTTGGATAATGAGTCACTGACTTTAATATTAATCTTTATTAACCCTTCCCTTACACAACCAACATCTGGGAACAGTGAAACGTGTTGTGTCTCAGCGCTGAGAAAGCAAGCTCTTCAATGCCTTGTCCTCCATTGCGCCATTTCCCTATATGCAGATAACCTGATGATTCCTGCACGCCTTCTGCCGCCGGTTGATGAAAAAAATACCTTGTTTGTCTTCATGCCTTTGGTTAATTGCTCTTTAAGTCTATCTTAGTCTACCTGTTTTCCAGTGTAATTTTGCTTTCCATAAATTACACTTCTTTTCCGTTGTCTTCTTGCCTGGCCAAAGTTTTAGCTGCAGCAAAACAGCTATTTGTGTCAAATAACTGCTTGAAGCACCCTGTCTGCCCTTCTGTTTTTCCTCTCTCTTCTCTCTTCTTTTCTTTTGGAGATGGAGGGTTTTGCTTGTGGATGGGCACACGAGGCTGGCAGCATTCAGTTCTGCTGTGTCTGTCTAACTCCACGGGAAGTGTCAGGATGTTAACAGCCAGGTTTCTGGTGGGAGATGCTTTTGACCAGTTTTCCTTCTTAAACAACAACAAAACAAAAAAAACCAACGAAGTAACCTCAGGAGATATTTTATTTATACATGATTTGCCATTCCTAAGACTATTGAACCTAAATATCCTGTGAGATAATTAATGACTCGAGTATTGAATTCTTCTTGAATCAACCATTGCTTACTTCGTAAGAATAATTAGAGAATGTCCTGTCCTGTTTTTGATCAAACTTTGTACTCTATTTGGTTAGAGCGTTGCATACACATAGGTATGTCTGATCTCCTGCTTTTTATGCACTTCATGTATGGCAGTACCTGTTCTTTGGACCAAATTTTGGTGTGTTTTGGGATATTTGGAATTCTAAAGGTCTTTCTCCTTGATCCTCTGTCCTTGTATTAGCACCGTTGGTCTACTACCATGTTTTGCGTGTCTTTCAAAGTGTTCTACAGTGTTTTATTATTTTGATGTTACCATAACATGTGCCTACTCTTAAAAGAAAATCTAGGAAGTCTAAGGGAGAAGTAGTTTGGAAAGAGATCCGACTATTTACTTAGGAAACCGCACTCTCAGATTATTACAAAAACAGATTTCTAGGAAGAAACGTGCCTTTCTCATTGACTATTTCCATAGCTTTTTCAGTACTCTTTATTTCACCACCCTTATGCTGTAGCAGACGGTCTTGGATACAAACATCCACCGAGCAGCCTCGCGTCAGCGCTGCACTGCCTGCGAGCGAACCAGCCCACTCCCTAAGAAACAGCTATTCCCCAGTGGGAATATTTACTGTAGGCGCCGATCCAGCCTGACTGAAATCTCATTAACAATACATTTTTTCCCGATTAATAAAATATTAATGTGAATATACAGCATGCGCCGCGTGACATTTTCGTGACACCTGCATAGCAGAGAACTACTCAGAGGCTACCTGATTATTTCAGTGACAAACTGCACGCAACTCCTGAAGTTTGGGCACAGTCCTAATCTTGGCCTTTTAAAAAATAAATTTCACCCGGCTGAAACTGAAGAGAGATAATTCCTCACTGCCTGTGGGGGAAAGAACGGGGTTTTTCCCCCAACAGTTTATATTTACGCTCGTTTACCAGTCACGGCAGGAGTTCAGCTAACCTGCGGACGGCAGGCCTCGAGGTGGAAGCTGCCGCTTTATTCCAGGCGGAAAGGCCACCAAAATCATCCGCAAGCTCTACCGGCAGCAGTAAATACGCAGTTGCGGGCGAGGCGAGGATAGCCTGTAATTATTACTCGTAAATAACGGCCACGACTGCCATTTCTCTCGAGAGGGGAAGGAACTCGGAGTTAGCAGAGCCGCTCGGACAGCCCGAGGCCGAGGGCGGCGCGGCCGGAGGGCCGGGTGCTCGGCAGCACCCCGGGCCAGGCCGAACCGCTGCGGGGGCGTTTCTGCCGTACACGGCAGCGCCGCCGCTGCTCGCCGGGGCCCCGTCACGGCCGAGACCCCCGAGCCGCGGGGCAACAGGTGCCCCGGGGCGCCGCTTCCCGGCTCGGGCTCGCCATGGCGGCGGCCGCGCCGCGCCGCCCCGCCCCGGCCGCCGGCGGCAACGGGGCCGAGGGGAGCGCCGCCGCCCGGGAACTCGCGGCCCGGCCCGGCCCGGCCCGCCGCCGCGGCCCCCGAGCGGCGCCGCTGGAGGGGGGGGGGAAACACACGACGAGATGGCGAGGGGCGGCGGCCGCGCAGCGCCACGGCCGGGCCGGACTCGCTCTGCCCCGGCCTGACCCGCGCGGGCCCCCACCCCCGCGCGGCTGCTCGCCTACCTCCGCCACTCCCCCGCCTCCCCCCGAGCCCCCTCCCCTTCCCCGCCACCCGCTTCCGCCCGCGCTCCCGCGCATGCTTGGGTTATGCAACCGCCGCGGCGGGCGGGCTGCGCGGGCCCCGCCGCCCCAGTGCCGCAGGGCAGGGCAGGGCAGCGCGGGGGGCCGTGAGGGCGGCGGGCACCGGGCCGGCGGCGCGGCGCTCGGGGCGCGCTCCCCCCGCCCGCCCCCCTCCGGCGCCCGCGTGCGCGCCCCGCGCCGCCTGTGAGTGGCAGCGGCGGCCGCCGCCAAGTCCCGCCTGTTCCGCTCTCCCTGCCGCAGGCGGCGGCGGCGGCGGGTTGGCTTCCTGCGCGCTGTGCCGCTCCCCCTCCCCCCGGCAGTCGGAGCCGCAGCGGCAGCAGCCCGGATCCCCGAGCCATGGCTCTGTGAGAGCAGCACATGGCGGCCGCAGCAGCCATGAGCCCCCCACTAATCCATACAACTCCCCCCTGAACGGCCACCGACGGCAGCCAGCGCTCCCACCCGGCTCCACCGCTCCCACCGCCCACCCGCAACTACAGCCGCCGCCGCGCCGCCCGGCCCGAGCCCAGACCCCGCTGCCGCCGCCGCCGCCGCCGGGCCCCCGCTCGCCCGCCCGCCGCCGCCGCCGCCCGGTCCTCACCATGGGAGTGCAGGGTTTCCAGGACTACATCGAGAAGCACTGCCCCAGCGCCGTGGTGCCCGTCGAGCTGCAGAAGCTGGCGCGGGGCAGCCTCGTGGGTGGGGGCCGCCAGCGGCCCCCCCAGACCCCGCTGCGCCTCCTCATCGACGCCGACAACTGCCTGCACCGGCTCTACGGCGGCTTCTACACGGACTGGGTGAGCGGCGGGCAGTGGAACCACATGCTGGGCTACCTGGCGGCCCTGGCCAAGGCCTGCTTCAACGGCAACATCGAGCTCTTCGTCTTCTTCAACGGCGCCCTGGAGAAGGCCCGGCTCCACGAGTGGGTGAAGCGCCAGGGCAACGAGCGCCAGACGGCGCAGCAGATCGTCAGCCACGTCCAGAACAAGGGCACCCCGCCGCCCAAGGTCTGGTTCCTACCGCCCGTCTGCATGGCGCACTGCATCCGCCTGGCCCTCATCCGCTTCCACATCAAGGTGAGGAGGAGACGGGCCCTCCCGCCCGACCCGCGGCGCCCCAACCCCCCCCCCCCCCCCCCCCCCCCGGGGACACCAGCGCCCCCTCCCCGCTGCTCTCTTGCGCCCCCGCCGCTCCCCTCTAACGGCGCCGCCGCTCCAAGATGGCAGCGGGGGCTGCCCTGGGCCTTGCCAGTGCCCAGCCCGGCAGGGGAGGGAGGAGCGGGGAGCACCCTGCCTCTCCCCTCAGCGCCTCAAAATGTCGTCGAGGCCCGCGGGGGCGGCCCAAGTTTCGGCGGCCTCAATCCCCGGGGGATTTTGCTATTTATACGGCGCTGCCGGTCGCCCCGCCGCCCCGCGCAGGCCTCCAGCCTGCGCGGGGCGGCGGGGCGACCGGCAGCGCCCAGGGCCTCCCGGATTCCCCTGGCTGTGAAGCCAGGCCCAGCAGCAGGGAGGTTTTTGCCTCCATGTTCTTTCGGGGCCGCCGCTCCGTTGACTCAAAATGTCCCTTCTTGCCCAGGGCCGCCCCCCCACCCTCTGCTGGGGAGGGTGGTGAGGCTGGGACTTTGGTACGGCAGGTGAGAGCGGCTGGCCGAAAGCATCGTAATCTAATTAATTATTAAGACAAAGGGGGGGGGGGGAGAAAAAAAATTCAGTTTAGTTCTCACGCACGGTGGCTCTGCAACAAGTTCCCCACTGAGGTGAGGTGTTCAAACTTGTGCTGAAGGTGAAATCGCTTGCTCCAAAACACAGAGGTTCGAGTTTTGTGTTTATGGAGGTGAGGGGTTTGCTTCAGCATCGCCCAAATGTATTAATGGGCTTTTGATCAGGTGTAGAATAATTCATTCCTTACTCCGTAACAGCAAACGCTTCTAGTTTGTGGGGTCAGGAGCACCGATCTGACAGTTCTTCGTTTGAACTTACTTTAAAGGGGAGCCTCTGTTTTCTGATAACGTAAGCAGCACTTCAGGCAGGAGCTGGGGTCCGTGGTGATCTCACGCTGACACCGAGACCGCGATTTCAAAGGTTGCAGAGTATAAACGTGTCACATCTCTCTGTACGGCATTCGTGATCTACGATCGTTTCTGTTAAGCCGAGCAATTGTGTATATTGAAAGACAAGATGCTAGGAAAACAAGCCCTGGGATGAAGCTGCAGTTTTAAGAGTTGCTTGCTGGCTTTCCCGCTAGGGAAGGAAGAGCAGCGGGAGTGAAGTGCATACTTGTAGGCTTTATTATCGTAAATTACTTTTGGGTGTAGAAAAATATTATGCAACCTTTAGAGTTGCATCCTTGATCACTAGCAGCAGCTTAACATTATCTGGCTTTCGGTGCTGCCCTTTCGGCAGGTTAGAAAAATTCTGGCCGGGTTGCAGCCCTGGGGTAAAGATGACTCTCTCGAAGGAGCTCACCTAAAAGGTGACTTTGGGTGAAGTTTGTCCTAGTTCTGCCAACGGGGAAAGAGTTGCTGTTGCTCCCTCTTAGTGCCCTGCTTGCTCGGCCAGACCCGTCCTTGGAGGAGCGCGTTCCCTTCAGCTCCCTGCTCGCCGGGCTGGTGTGAAGCCACCCTGCCCTGGGCAGGCGGCGGGTGTCCAGCCCGGTTGGCGGTGGTAGTCCCACCCTGCGGTGGCCCCGGCCACCGTGCCGGATGAAGCGCGTGTGGAAGCGGAGGCGAAGCTCGTTCTTGCAGGGCACGTCGAGCTCTGCTGAATGCGATGTCTTGGGCTTGGCGCTTGGTTAAAGTGAAGAGGTTATGGCCGTGTCTGCTGTAGTAATGTGTTTTCCTGGTCAGCGTAGAAGCAAAATCGTGTACGTGTTTTGGATATGAATGATGGTGGGAATTTGAATGATAGCAAAAACATCCTCTCGTTTGAACTTTTTTTTTTTCCCCCTGTAGCTAGGAAATACTTTTATTCTTCAAGCAAAAAGTTTTAGGGACCATGCAGTGAAGGTATTTACCTTGATCTGGTTGCGGGTGCATTATAAATCTTCCTTAATTTGTTTATTGAGACTTAGAGATCATTAGTAAAAACAATGAATGGAGTAAATTAAGAAAATTTTTTTCTTTTAATGTGTTAAGCCTGATACTTTGTTTAATGCAATATTGAAATGCATAGTACACAATAGGAAGCCACCTGTTTTGATATCGATAGGAATTTGGTATTTGTAATAGTCTTCTGGCATGTTGAACTCACTGTTAGTAGTTTAAATTCATTCTCTCAGACATGGTTCGTGTCTGTTGAAGTACATTACATCTGAATAAAGTTGCCACATTTGACAACGGTGTCACCTGTAGCACTTTGTTTACTTTCAAGCTTAGCTGCAGCATTAGCTCCTTTACGGTTTCTCAGTAATAGGCTTTATTCTTAATCTCTGGAAACAGTTTTAGGAGTGAGAGGACACGTCATACTGAGTCCCTTTTCTATCATTTAAAAAAAAAACCAAACCAAACACACACAAAAAACCCACAGTTTTGATGGGGAAGATTTGAGGGGCGGATATTTGTCTGCTTTAGGTTAGCACTGGGAGTTAGCAAGTGCTCGTTACCAAATACTGGGGGGTGTGTGGTGGGGGGGAAGTTTGTCGCTGTTAGGAACGTTGGTATCACTGAGCCACCACTGTGTGCGTCCGAACTGCGCTGGTTCTCTGAACTGGTCAGCTGTCTTGGGGATGGGAAGGATATCAGCAGTTCCCATTTGATGCTTCATTTGTACAGCTGTTGAGAAACTGGGTAGGTCTGTTTTTAACTGATTCATTTTCAGGTTAGGAAGTATATTTCATGGTTATAGTGGTAACATGCGTAATACACGTTAAAGATGCTGCTGAACTTAAATCACATTCCCTTTCTGCTTTTCTTCTTCTCTTACACAATTTATTATCTTTCTAAATCTGCTTTATTACATATATCTTTCTTTCTCTAATCCTTACTCCAGTTTTATTCATATTCTGCCTCATGCTCACTTTCTAGCAACCCTCCTGGTGGGCAAAGAGCAAATGCATCTTGAAGGTGGGATTTTTGTTTGCATGTATGGGTGATTTTTTTTTATTTACATACGCATAAGACAGTTGCCAAATTCTACTGTTTTCTCACCTTGTTTTGAGAAGTTGGCTTCGAGAATAGTGATTAACTTTAAATATGAAACTGATTTTCATGTTTTCAGGAAACATTTGAGTCTTGAGTAGAAGGCTTCTGTGCAGAGCTAGGAACTGGCTATGAATTTAATCTATTTTGGTAATTAGAGGGGAGAAAAAGAGTAATGTCTTCCATCCAGAACAATTATAAATCACTTGCAGATGGTTTCAGCAGGATGTAAAAATAACAGGTTCCTCCAAGTTATAACAAATATCCTACGGGTTCTTAGCTTAATTGTGACCTGGTATTTTTCTGTTTGGGGGAGGGGGGAATAATTCTTAAAAGAAACTTTTATGCAAAGCAGGTTTACTAAAATTTAAATGTTTAAGCAGTGGAGACCTTAACACTTTGGTGAGACTTTGTTTTGTTCTCAGTATCTAAACGTGCATGTGCTTGTTTACTCAGACAGGATTCTCTCTTTCTGATCCAGCATCATTGATGTTTATACAAGGTTTAGGCTTGAAAATGATTCCAAACTCCTGGCTGTGATCTCCCCCACGTCCCCCCTCCCTGGGTTGATTTTGAAGTGTGCGTGTTGCCTGGATATAGGTGCATCTTCGGACTCTCTCCTTTTGTGAGAGCTGTAAGCTATTTCTCTGACTCTCATCTTGTTGGAGTTTTATGTTGTGGGTTAACTGTACCTTGGTAAATACAGCTCTTTTCTCTGTGACAGTTCAATTATTTGAACATGGATTCTAGTATTACCTAAACATACTGCAGTTTCGTGCTCGTAGCTTGCTGTGTCAGATAGCTCTATAAAATGCAGAGGGAGGGAACTGGAGGCTGTGGAGGTAGAAGAAATAGTTTGTAGGAGATCAGAGCGGACCACTCACCGAGTTTCCCCTTGTATTATCTGCGCACCCATGTCACACCTAGTGCTGCAAAGAGAGTTCTTACTTTGTTTTTTATAGATGATATGTGGTTGTCATGCATGCAAAGATGTTAATTTTAGATATATGTACATAATTACAATCTATCTACCCTTAATAAAAAAACATCTGGGGGATTTTCCTAGTTTAAAACATGTAAAGACTGGGGGGGGAGGGGAGGATGGCAAAGCCTAAATTGCCCCTCTTGAGTTAGTAACTGTACAAATCTGATATCTTTAAATTTTTCCAAAGATGTTTACAGTCTCTTCCAATTCTGTGTACAGCAGACACACATTATGCTAGGTGACAGTAAAATTATTAGAAAAATAAATACACTTGTTTTTCTCACAAACAAAAGTAAATTTCAAAAACACTCTGATACAGTCCATCAAGCACATTTCTGAAGAAGTAACATTTTCTTAAGACTATAAGGTGGTAGCATTAGGAGTAGAGAGAGCTTGGTGAGCTGGTTATTGATCGTAGGAATATCTCGGAGAGTGAGGTGCTGGCTGTTCAGCTGCTCAGGATTTTGCTTGAAAGGGAACATCTCGTGAAGCTACGTGGGAAAAGCAAAATTTTACATACCTCACCAGAAGACCGTAATTCAGTGTCAGGTTCAGAAAGTGTAAGGCGTGAGTAGAAAAGGAAGGGTCACTGTAAACTTGCTGTTGGACAAAAACTCTTTGCTGAGAGGCAGATGACTGCGGGACCGTTGGAGCAGGCTGTAGAGGTGTAGGACCCTCGCTCATGTTCTGCAGGGCTTCGGCTGCAGAGGAAATAAATAGCATCACTGGCACTAACGCTGTAGTTATTCATGCGTACTGTGGAGACTGAAGCTAATAGTTTTGTACTAGTCTATTTTGGGATAGCTTGCTATCTACATTGTTATTAAAATTGAATGCTTGGTGAGGGTAGGTTATACCAACACCCAGCTTCTGTGGGGTTTTCTGAATCACTGAATGTTTAGTATGTATGTAGATGGTAAAAGCGTTAGGCATCAAAAGCACTCGGCTTGCTTTATTTTTGCGTGCTTGTATGCAAACTGTAGTTGTAACAGTTCCTGACAGCGTGTAGAGATGCAGGGCTGTAGGTACTAACCTGTCATCGTGGGGTTTTTTGTTTTAGTATAATCTTCTTGATAAGAAAGGGTTGCTTTTATATTTCCAACGTTAGAAATTGGCCCATGTCTCCCCTGCACAACATGTCTGTTCTAGTCATCTGATTGCCATAGCCTAAAATATGCGCTTTGCTAGGCAACGTGAGTTGAGGTGAAGTTTGGGCTATAAACTTGAAGCAGTTTGCACCATCAGAGACAGCTGTGCCTAAATGAATAGGCTGAAAGTGGAAAGAGGAAAAAATTTGGCTTAAAATGGCAAGGTGGATATTTGAAAGGTCAAGAAATTTACCTCTGTTCATCTAGGGTCGTGTTTGTTTCTTTTCAAACAGGGCTGCAAAACTTTAAAAGGGATCATGTGATTGCTTTTTAAGGGGGCATCTTGGCTTGCTGAACTGCTTAAGTATCCACAGCCTTAAGGTTTTTCCCATGAGTTAATACAGACATTGGTGTAGTAATATGTTTAGAGTTTGAGTGTTTCTGTTAATAAACAGTTACTTCAGATGAGTTCAGTAATACATAATGCCACTTCAGTGTGTAGGCTTCCAGAACTTCGTATTGTGTTTCCGAGTGCTCCTTACATCCTGTCCGTATGTGCTGTGTCATTGGATTTTTTTAATTACTTTAAATATACTGCAAGTGTTTCAAATGCACATATATAGTTCCAGAAAGACCCAATATATCGCAATATGTGTGCTAAGTCAGTACTGCAATTTAACACTGTAGCTAATTACTCTGTCTTCCACTATAGGTTGCACAGAGCATTGAGGATCATCATCAAGAAGTAATTGCTTTCTGCAGAGAAAAAGGTTTCCATGGTTTGGTTGCATATGACTCCGATTATGCATTGTGCAACATCCCTTACTATTTCAGTGCCCATGCCCTAAAACTGAGCCGTAATGGGAAAAGTCTCACGACAAGCCAATACCTAATGCATGAAGTTGCCAAGCAACTGGACCTGAATCCAAATCGCTTTCCTATTTTTGCTGCTCTTTTAGGTAAGTGAAGTAATAAAAGAACTCGATGCTGCTAGTCAGACTTACGATTTCAGTTTCTATTAACTGTTTTAAAATATGTGTGTATAATTTGACAAAGCACCTTGGGAAAGACATCCCTTTGTTGCAGACATTCCTACTATACTTGAGGTGGGCCGGATGCATTTTTATGAAGCCAGACATGCTGAATTTGTAGAGACCTGTGAGCGATGCAAATTGTGGCAGTCTAGAAACAAGAGTAGAAAGTAAGAATTCGGCAAAGCTCTGCCTAGCCAAAATGTTCTCAGTGGGTGGGGAGGAATCGGGATTGTTGTGGTTCTACTAGTTTTGGTCTTACATAGTATATGAGGTCTACTTTTAATAATACGCTTTCCAGACTGGGAAAGCATACTTCTGTCCTGTTTTGTATTCTACCTAAAAATAACGTATATGGAGTGAAGATGTTTTAATTGCAGGGGCTTTTTTTCCCTCAGAAATGAGTATTGGACAAATATGACAGGACATCAGCTGCACCAGAAATACATGATACTATATAATTGAGTGAAACTCCACATTTCTGAAAGCACTGGCGACCAGCATCTTACCGTTATATTAGTTTTGTTTGGATAGTTTCTTAGCACTCTTGCTTGTAGTGCTAAACGGTGTAGTATCTTTAAGGAGCATAGGTAGGAAGCACTTCAGTTTCACATCTCTGCTTAAATGGGACAATTATAACACACTCTATTTCCACAGCAGTGGTAGAGAATAGTCGTCACACTCTCTCAGATGGAAGAGTGAATTAATTGCAAATAAAGTTGACTCCAATGAGTAAGACCTATTTAGAACAGCATTCTAACTTCTTTTTGGGTAAATAAGCACGGAGGAGCCATGTTCTTGATCTCGTACTGAGCAAACAAATTAAGAAAACTGGATTTTCTTTTTGTTTTCTCACTGACTTTGTGTTTTAGTATGGGTACATGATAGAAGAATACAATTTCTCATTTGAAAGCTGTGAATGAGAGAGGCTATGTATTATTGCTTTAGCATACTAATGTTTTAGTAGTCTCTAATATTAAACTGTTTCTAGTCCAGGCAGGTACCTTCCATGTTAAGAAGGAAAGAACCAATGCATCTTACAGTAGAAAGCCACAAGGATTTGACTAGTTGAAGTTGCTTTTTGTTAGTGTATGGTTTTTCATATCCTGAATGGTTACCTGCCTGCATGGCTGTATGGAGGAATGGCAGACGGTTGGCTAAGCTGCAATTTAGAACAAAAACTGTATAAATTGCACGACAGACTACTATTGCTAGGCTTTGTTTTGGAGTCTATAAATAAGTTGTTGCATGCCAATTCAGTGAGTAAGAATTACTGCTTGAAAAGCAGTTTCACAGTTGCAGATATGCTTTATGGAATTAACGTGAAGTACATGTGAATGACATCGTTTTAACTTGTCACAGAATTACAGCTGCATGGCCAGTTGAGGCGTTGCTTGGTTATATTAAATGGTAGGTGAAAAATATTCTGGTAAATTTTCTGAAGGTTTTGCAATTTTATGCAAGAAACTCTTGAATATTTTTCTCTCGATATCTTACACGACAAAATATTTTTCAGCTTGCTCTTAGGAGGAAAAACTTGTGGTCATTTCACATGATTACTGGAGAGATATTTTGTAGCTCCCCCTCCTCCCCCCCCCCCAAATTGGTACCAAGGTAAAAAAACCTAGTTCAGTTACAAGTTTAGTTTTGTGTATTCTTTTGCATTTCTTCTGTGTGTGTATTTAGTAAGAGTAAGCAGAATAGAGTAAAGTTTATGGAAGTCAGGGTTAGAACAAAAGATACTTCAGAGGTCTTCCTGAGATGAGGGTGGGTTTGTTTTTTTTTTTTAATTAGTGAATATTACAAAACCTAGGTATTTGGTGATATAAATAATGATTCTATAAGCTTACAACAAACAGATACTGTTTGACTAAAAGTACTGGCAACACTTTTTAACTTTTGCAGCCTTAGGAATATAGTAACTTCAGGTTTTTTAATAAAATACTGAATGCGTATAGGCACATAATTGTGTGTAGTGTGGCATATGTTTAAAGCAGGGTAGCTCATTCAGATCTAAATTTTTATATTTTTATTTAATATCTGAGGGCTGGTCTGGCTTCACAGGTTATTCTGCCCTTGCTCCTGTGGCCTCTTTGGGTCTCTTGAACCTGATAAGTAGGATGAAGAAAATCACGATGGGAAAGAATAAGTGAGTGCTTGATTACATGGGAAGGCATATGAATCTGTTACATTGCTCTTCTGTTCTGGGTACATCAGCGTAACTCCCCATGCTAGTACTTTGTTTAGGAATAAATTAATGTGTGCTGAAATAATTGCAGTTAAGCTGCTGGTTTAATGTTTACAATTACCAAAGACCAAAACTATCACAATAGCTGTATCAGCATTCAGCTTTAGGTCTGCAAATCTGATTCCCTGTATACGGAAAACTCAAACTTCCTTGTTTTCAGATACTTTCTTGTCATTAACTTCAAGGGTCAATTTGGGGATGCTGAAAAGAAGAAAATCTTGAATGATTCAGCCAAACGTTCAGCAGTTGGCGGAGCCTGAGGAACACCACCTAACTGGTCAATTAAAAAAACATTCTTAATGGCAAATTATTTAGGATTGAGTTATGTTCAGGGATAAAGTCTCTATTGAAGTATTCCAGCAAAATATTTTTCTGACTGTACCAACTAGGCAAATTTTTAAAGATTACTTTCTGAGAAAGTTATGTATACGCTGTGGCTGGTTGGTTTGTTTTATAGCTTTTTCCTTCTTACACCTTTTCCTGCAGAAGGGTTTTGTAGTTCTAGCTTTTTGATATAAGGAGTATCCTTGTCATGGATAGTTAAAATGTGGCCAAGATACTGTGTCCTCCGAGAGTGTGCTGTTAAAAAGTTCTGTCCTAATTGCTGTTGATGTAAACAGGGAGTTGATTTGGGTTCTTTGTAAATTTTGACTCAAATACTTCAGAATGACTTTAAAAAAAAAAAAAAAAATCCCAAGCTCCAGCAGTAGAAAAACAAACACAGTGTGAGGTATAGGGCTGTAATTCGGTAAACTCTTTAGAAAGGGCAGTGGCTTCAATTAGTATCTAATTGCTTGAAAAAAACCTAAGGCGTACACTATAGTAAGCCATTAAAATGGGAAAAATCAATATATGTTGAGGTTGTTCAGCCAGGTCAAGAAATAGAGGTTGCTTATGTAACGTTGATCTCTTTCCCACTGTGACAGTACTTTGTAACATGTGTTTAGTTATGTAGTCTCCTGTTTCTCAGTAAAATTTTAGAACTACGTAAGGTAAGTACAGGCATCACTTCTTATTTGAACCACAGAAGACACTGCTGCACTTCAACATCCTAAATTCTACAATTCAGTATGCGGTGAGAATTGATCAAATGGTCAGACTGTCTTATGTGTGTGTTCAAGGGGATGACATTAACTGAAATGACAGATGGAGACCAAACAAGATTGAGGTTTTGGTGGAAGGGAGAGAAGCTCTGACTATTTTAAAAGGTAATCTTAGCATCTGCAGGAGTTATTGTTAGTTATCACAAAACTGTCTAGTGGCCTGGCTGTAATTGATATTTTTTTCTTTAAGACCTGCGTTATAAAGGCTGTCTAATCCTACCTTGATTAGATTAGTCAGAATGTGGCTGTTACATACAAACTTGTTGAATCTTTCTGATGTGAGTTTAAAGTTTAGCTCCTAATGAATAAAGATTATAATGTCTCCTTGCTGGAGATCTCGGCGGTAGGTGAAGTATTGATTGGACACGGAGACTTCCCTCTCTAAGAGGGCATCTACTAGTCGCCAGGCAATGGACATCTTTCTTGGTTTTCACATGTTAAAGAGCATTAAAAGCAAACTAAATTATTTTACAAGCAAAATATTAAGAAAGTAAACAATTGTCATATTCAAAGACTGTTGTCATATTCTTTATGAGTAGGTGGGAGTTCAAGATGTCAAAAAAAAAAAAAAAGCTTTAAATATATTAACAGCAATGAGAACTATGCATTCACTGCTAAGCTGCTGCTCTATAGAACCAGATATTGAAAATATCCTTCAGTTTTCTACCAGAAGTGTAGTAATACATTCTGTTTAGCTCTTCGTAAAGTTTGGATCCACAGACACTGAACTCTGTCAGTGGTTGATTAATTAGTCTTTGATTAATTCAAATGTTTGAAATATTTCCTAGTAAGAATTTTCTAGGTTGTTTTGAGTGTGATGTGCTTTGGGAAAAAAAAAAACCACAACCCAAATAATTTAAGTGATCTTCCATTTGGTATGAACAGCTTGGTAAATATAGGAACTATCTCTGTTCGTTGAAACAACCAATAATTGGTTGTTACCAATTATAACCATAATTTCCCAATTACTTTGATGCTGCCAGCCCAGGCTCCTGTCTGACCTGGTCAGGTCAGCAAAAGAAACTTCAGGAACCTGCTAAGTGTCATCGGAGCTGCCCGCGTTCCTGAGGGTTAGATAAATCTGCCTGGTGGCTTGCTGCTTGACCCACGCTGCATGATGGAGCAGAGCGCAGATTCCAGAGGCAGCTCCGATGTGGATCAATAACGGCATGTGCTGGGATGCAGGAAGGGCTTACCAGCTTGTGTCGGAGAGCAACAGGGTGTGTTCTTACACTGTTGCACCTGCATTACTAAATCCTGTTGAGGATCCCCTAATAGGACATGCCAGGTTGAGGTTGACACCATGTGTTGTGACTGGCTCTGTTTCTTTGTAAGTGAGCTGGGTTTCATGGAAGAGTGCTCCTCGGAACAGAGGGAAGTGTATCTTGCTGCAGTGGCAGCATGCAAATTAGGTTTTTCTGGAGTAACAAAAAGATATCTGCAAGTTTAATCTCTCTTTGTTAATCCTACTGATCGGGAATTGAGGGCTGATCGCAAATTTGTTTTACTGCATGTAGAAGCAGCATGTAACATTTTATGGTATACATAAATAGTTCTGCATTATGTTCTAGGTAATCATATTCTACCTGATGAAGATTTGGCTTCCTTTCATTGGAGTTTACTTGGTCCAGAACATCCACTAGCTTCACTTAAGGTACAAATTTAATATAACTACGAGCAATTAAGCTAAAATCAATTGTAACAGTTAATCAGAGCAGTGTAATAGGTTAATTCACAGCAGCTATGCAAGGTTCTTGTTCTCGGTCACCCTCTGGTGTCCCAGTCCCTCTCTGTTCACTGCAGAGGATACCTGGGGCGATTTGCCTTATAAGGCTAAACTTAGCCTTTGTGATCCCCCTCAGTGCCCTTCAGCTACATGAGCCATATATTTTCAGTGTGGTTTGGCTTTGAGAATGTAGCTTCTTACTCTCTTCTTTTTTTAAGAAGAGAATTTTTTGTTTAGTCATGTTCCTCAACTGTCAAAAATAATTAGCTGGATATCTTCCTACCATATTGTTTTATTTTCTGCTGATCTGAGTTTGTGTGTAATAGTCAGTTTTCTGTACTTCTTGAAGTGTAAATATGCTAGAGAATAGGTTGCACAAGAAAGCTAATGTGGCCTTCAGTAGATTTTTTTTTTTTTTTTTTGAGACAGGTAACTTGTGTCTGGTGCTCTTAGTTTACAGTATGTCTGTTCTGCTGCTTCATCACACTTGCTTTGTGCATCTGCCAAGTAGACAGCTATAAAAGGGAAACTGGACACATCAGAGAATGGGATAATAGTGACCTTTCTTTCTCTCTGCCACAATAGACATATCTTTTTCCCTTTCTCCTAAGGTGTACCATGCAGCAAATCAATTTTCTTTTTGTAAATTCTGTAAGACTGTTTTGTTATATCTACAACAAAAATAGATGGTTTTTTTTCCCCTTCTGTTCCAAAAGTTTATTAAGCATTGAAAAATTGTAACTTATTTTGCTGAAGGTAGAATTTAAAAACAGATTCAAGATTTTCAGCAGAGTTTTTAAGGCTTGCACGTGCATTGCTTAGTGAACAGCTGTGACAATTTGATGTTATGCTCATCCCCTATTTCGCTGCCGCTCCTGTGTTTAGAAAGGTAAGTGTCAGCACATTGTAGTGGCAAAACAAAATATGCATGCGTGTTTGCTACTTCCTTGTAAAACTTGAGATGGACATATGAAAGACTGCAAGAGTGTGCCTGTATTTTCATTTTTGACTAAAAAGGTTAAAATGTAGGACTTCTCTCTTAGTGATTGATAAACTTTCTGATGTTTGGAATACTTTTCTGTGGTTTAGGCTGAGTAAACTTCTTTTACAGCCAGTTCAGAATATGATTTCAGGCACCTAGACCTTCTGAAAAGCCTTCTAAATATATACTGAATTACTTGACTAGAATGAAAATTAGATATTTATCATCTTTGCTTCTAGATTTACATTTTCAGTGGAAACACCAATTGGGCTTTGTAGCTGGCATCCTAAGGAAATGAAACTTGTTTCCTTAGAGCATCACTGGGCTATCTTAGGCAGTCCTCCCTGTATTTATTTAATCTGTTGGCCAATGTTAATCAGATTTGAAAGCGGTTCCCATTTGGCTGTTACAGGCTCGGTGAAAACTGATACATTGTTATCAGTGAAAAAGACCCAAACTAGTGCCCTTACTGAGGGAAAAGGCTAGCACAACATGATTTGTTTAATTTCACAGCAGCTTGCTGGCCAGTTGTTAAGTACATAGTCCCAAACTAACCGCAGTGTTTCTGTCTCCTGGCTGATAATGATGCCAAAGGGAGAGAGAGAAGAAGGGCTAAAGCCCAAGGAGACAAGGCTGCAGGAAACCAGTCTTCGTTAGTTACCGGTCATGGAACAACTTACTGGTTTGTTTTTTTTTTTAGCTTCAGTTTCAACAGTGCACATGATTTGAAATTATAACTTGTTTCAGTAGCTCAGTAATTTGGTTTAATTTCATTGGACATACTAGTATGTCAATGATGTCATTACAGCGCTCTCTGTAGAGACCTCATCTGCTAATTCTAGACATGCAGAAAGCAATATTTCTCGTAAATTTTACAAATGCTTAAAAAACTGAAAGAGGCGTTTATATTAGCCACAAGCTTGACAGCAAGAAGTAGTTGCAGAACAGTTACAACAAGTGCAAGCTGTCATGAAAACTGGAAGGTGGGGGGTGAAGTTGTTGCCCAGGATGTCATCCCTGGGCTATACTTAAAAACTTGGCTTTGTTGCATCTGTTTAGAGTTACTGTTGAGTATTCCCCATACTCAGGAACCAAGGGCTCTGATTCCACACCTCATTCAACTCTGGATTTAGAAAACTTCTTCTCATTGCGTAAAGATTTTAATCTTTCTTTATCTAAGACAGTATGGTCTTGAGCATCAAAGCTAACAGGTTCAGTTCCCAATGGCCTGATCTGTTGCTTTTCAGTGAGACCTATGACAGTTAATAATGTACAATTTATTTTCTGCATTCTTTCTCAATCTTCTATTAGGATGTAGCAAAATGGTTACTCTTCCTACAAGAGAAGCTTTACTAGTTCACCAATTAAAAAGTGTAACTTAGAAAAGAAACTGCCAGTCTTCGCTGATAGAAAATTGGTGTATCTGCCCAGATGTCAACATAGCGAGGTGAAAAAAAGCAAAACTGAGGAACCTGTACCTCTGTTTTAAAGAGGGACATGCGGGTGGTGCGTTCATCTAGGAACAGCTGAGTAGAAATGGGAAAAAGGAAGGGAAATGGAAACCTGAACGAAGAATCTGTATTTCACATCTAGAAGGAAATGAACCTAACAGTCAGGACAACATCTTTACATGCTGGATAAAAAGCCATGCCTTTCAGAAGACACCAGCGATGACCATCAGCTCAGCAAAACTGTTAAAGTTCCATGGACAAATTTAAATGAAGAGATTTGAATTTCTATTGCTGCAAAAGGGGAAAAAGAATCAAAAACTGACACTGCAAGCTGTTCTGAGTCAGGATCTTGTCTGTCTAAATGCCCCTGTGTAAACAGATAATGCATCTAATAAATGTGTAGATCTGTGCTTGCGTCCTGTTACCTGACTGAGAACAGAGTTCACTGAAATGACCGCCTGAATCAGAAGTTGAAACAAGAAAGGAGTTAAATATAATTTGACCGCTAGACCTTGTTTGGAAACTAGCATTATACTACTTTTTATTTGTGTGCTTTGGGATTTATCTTTAAGACAAAGACAATTTGGTTCTTATTCTGGGAAAGCTTGTTACAGTATGGATCTTCAAGATCAATGTGTATCATCAGAATGATATTAGGAGGGCAGTTTCTTATCTCTGGAATGAATTAGTACCTATTTGGGAGCACATACCACTGAAGAAGTGCTGACTCTTTATTCAGAAGGTAACCTTAGAAACAAGTCTTAATGCAATCTCCCTTTTTGAAAAAGAAGAGTATGCAGGGAAACTTTATGAGATTTTGCGATGGATCATCTTCCTGTTAGGATGGTTTTGGAAGGATGAATTCCTTGGCCTGTCTTTGGCAAACTTTTGATATGCCCACCATCCAATACTCCACATCTGTTTCTACCTGGCAAAATTAGTTAGCTAATCTCCTTGGTTGTTTCGTCTCAGTAGAGAAGCAAAGAGAGATGCTTCCAGAAAGCAATCCAAAATATGCAGGTTAGGCTCCTTCTCTGAATTGCTCTAGGAAATTCCTGTCTTTCTCTGTTTGTTGACTTCAGAGGGTGTCTGCCAGAGGGAGACTAATATGCTAAGTAGGTGCTTAGGTAATTTGCTGCTGCTCAGATAACAAAGGTGGTACTCTTAAGATATGCTTAAAGTAGGTGTCTGTTGGTTGTTTTGGGTTTTTTTTTTATGCTAAGGGTCATCATAGGATGATGCAGGTCAGAAGGGACCTCAGGAAGTCATTTAGTCCAACCTCCTGCTAAAGCATGGTCAGCTTGAGGTCAGAACAGGTTGCTCAGGGCTTTGCCTAGACTAGTCTTGAAAATCTCTACGGTTGGAGACTGCACAACCTGTCTGGGCAGCCTGCTCCATGGTTTGACAGTCCCAATGGTAAAAATGTTTTGCCTTGCATACAGTCTGAACCCATCTTGTTTCAGGCTATGTCTGTTCTCTCTTGTTCTTCCACGATGCACCACTGTGAAGAGCCCTGGCTCCATGTGCTTGATAACCTTTTTGTAGGTATTGGAAGGCTGCTGTTAGGTATCTCCAAAGCCTCGTCTTTACCAGGCTGAATAAGCCCCATTCCCTCAGCCTCTTCTCATAGAGCAAATGCCCCAACTCCTTAACCATCTTGATGGCCTTCTGCAGAACTAGCTCAACTTTTTTGACATCTGGCTTGAGCCCAAAACTGAATGCAGTGCTCTAGAGGTGATCTAACGAGCACTGAGGAGCAAGATCCCTCAGTCTGCTGGCTATGCTCCTGCTACACAGCCCAGGGTGCAGCTGGCCACCTCTGCTGCCAGGGCACCCTGCTGGCTCATGTTCAGTTTGCTGTCTTCCAAAAGCCTTAGGTCCTTTTTGGCACAACTCCAGCCTGCAGAGTAGCCAGGGGTTATTCCTGCCCAGGTGCAAGACTTTGCTTTTGTAGTTGTTGAATTTCTTAAGGTTCCTGTTGGCTCATTCCTCTAGTTTGTCTAGGTCTTTCTGGATGGCAGCCCAGCCCTTGAGTTCATGGTAATGTGCAGGGTTATCACGCAGGTTGTCTCTCATGAAGTCGGTCTGTATCACATCTTTGGCTTGTGTTTCTGCTCTCCCCTTTTCTGTCTGACATAATTTTTGTTCCTCTGTTTCGATTTGGTTTTCTCAGAGTTCTATGTGTATAAATTGTCAGCAAATGATCTCCATGTTGCGTGTATTCTTGTTACCATCAAAACATGCAAAAGTAGAAAGAGGTCAGTTTCCCAACCGGAATGGAGGGAGGAGGAGAGAGAATTTCTAATTAAATAACCCGATCTTCAGGGAAAAGCTGAGGTTTGCTGGTTTGAGAGGATTTTAAGTCATCCAGGGAACTTCTTGCCTCTTCAGAAAGCTTGTCATTATATCAGATGCACTACAGGCTCATAAGATCAAATGTTTTTAACATTCAAAGGCTGATACAAGATCCAAACAGTTTGGATGTGATCTCTAATAGAAATTACTAGACAAAAGTAACAAAACCCAGGCAATTTGTTGTAGTGTTCTTCATATCTTCAGCCTTTTCTCTTGCCAGTGGAAAAAAAAATGTTCCCTATGTGTCACCTCACAGTAACTGAACGTTCGAGGTCTCTTTTTTAATGGTTTGAAAATAAAACTAAACTGATTATCTGTTTCCAGCAGGCACAACAGTAAATGCTGGTACTTGTGTTGATTAGCCTTTAAAGGCTTCACTTCCTGGAGACAGTGGGCAACTGGAGTTGTCCCAGAACTGGGGAGCTTTTCCCAAGTGTGGCTTAGGTACCTTCTACGGTATCCTAATAATCCCGTGGAGTTATGCATATGTGAGTCTATTCTCTTTCAATAAAGCATTTTTACAAGTTTATGTTGTCAAAACCAAGACATTTTTATCTTGTAGCTTCTGGGCTTGTAATGTTGCTCTCTGCCTCATTTTGACAACTACCTATGTAGAATTAATTTGTTTTCCCCACTTAATCTTTTCAGAGTGCATTAATAGGTTATTTGAGATTTTTGTCAGTGGTCTGTCATGAAATTGAAGTAGTCCTTTTACAACTAGCAAGGAAACCGTGCCGTTTTCAGATGCCATGCTTTCTAACCTGATCACCTCCAAGTGTGTGATCCACCTCCATGTTTGCCTTTCCAAAATTGATTTTTCCATGTTGTTGCTTGTCTGAAACTCTTCTGTAAAGGATAAGGAAAAAAATAGCTTCTAGGAAGAAATCTCTTATAATGAGAAATTGGTAAAATGTGATGCTGATTTTGCTCTGAAATGCTTTGTGTGCAACTAAAAGTAAGTTTGAACCATGAACACATTTTCTGTAACTTTTGCTGTTAAGTCTTAATTTTTCCCATACCTAACACTTAGTAAGACTTAGCCTGTATTTTAATGCACACAGTATTAGAAACATTATTTATGATTCAGTACAAAATCTACAATTTTTGATTTCTGGAAAGTTCTAAAATGAATGGAAATCTTTTCTTCTTTAATATCAGGAAGGTACATCTGATTTCTCCACTTTTCATTTCTGGCTTCTGTGTAGGTCATGACATTTTTAGTTTTGAGGGTGTTCTCACATCTGGACTGGATGTCTTTGAAACAGAATAAAAGAAGATAAAAGCCGAATATCTGAAATGTCTCTAAATCTGTAATACATACTTTCAGAAGGTCGCACTTCAGGAATTAAGAATATGCTCCAGTGAGGTCTTTAGGCTGTTTGTTTAAAAGCAGCTAAACTGGGGGCGATACACATAGTAAGCCCTTAATATGTCTCACTTGAGCTTCATACTTTTAGGGTCTGAACTGATATTAGTGCTGGAGTGATGTGATGTCTTCTCTTGATGCTAACTGCTTATGGTTTATTAAATATTAGTATCTTAGAGATCACATAAAACTAATGATAGATTGCTTGCTCCTTTTATCCACTGAATTTTCAAGCAGAGATTGCAGAAACACTTAGGTAGTAGCGCAGGGTTTCTCCAAGGGACTCTGCAGAGAGCACATCTAACATGACACAGCCATGTTATGATTCAGCTGCTTTAGAGATGTGTAATTGTTACACATACAAATAAAATCGTAGGTGTTCATAAAACGATTTAGATTACCAGTGAGAAGAAAATCTATTGCTTCTGCTTGCAGATTGGGTGCAAAATTTTATCATCAATATTTGTGACTGTAAGCTTACATGCGAATGTGATCTGTATTTAGCATTGTTGTATATATTCAGAATGCACACTAGTGAAAATTTAGAATTTACTATCTGAAACAGAAATAATTACCATGCCACTGAGTACACTAAACAGAACTGTTCTTAATTTAGGCTCATAAATGTGGAGCTCATCTCTGGTAGGCAAAGACCAGGTATAGACAAGCAGACATTAGGAGAAGGAAATTAATAAAAATGGGAATCTAGGCAAAAATCCCATGGTCTAAATATGAAGAAGGCAGTCTAAGAAGTTGCGTAATAAGTGGATCAAATAAGGGCAGAAAAGAAAATAATTACATGGTAGACTCCATATAGAATAAAAAGGGGTTGTGGTACAGAATTTAAAGTTGCAAAGTACTAATAGTAGAAGTACTAATCAGAATTTTGCCTAAACATTTCTGACAAGGCTGAATTGCAGGATTTTCTGTTAAAGTGTGATACCTCTGTGTAGAATGCAAGCATAAGGATTTTTCACATTTCCTCATATCTTAAAAAATAGAACTGTTTAATAATAATAATGATCTCTCAAGTCTTGAATTACTGAATTTTGCAAATAGGCAGATTAAAATATGTTAAAAGCAAAACCCTAGCTGCTCCAGAATTATACAGAGGTTCCAGACAGAATTTCTGGAAATTCCTCAGGCATCCTCTAAGATTTAGGACACGTAGTTGGAGACCTCTTTCCTGCCCCTCTGAGCGTGCGCATTGTGCAGCACAGAGGGAAAGTAACAGAAACTGCCTACGGTTGAGTAGTTCTTCAGACCCAGCTGGCAGCACCGCTCACTGCTTTTAATTTCGCAATGGTCCTTGATGGTTGCTTGACCTGAAGTTTCTATACCCCATATAGGATCACGCAGTGCATGTAAGAGCAGTAATTCCCATAATCATATGCTGAATAATCCTCAGTTTATTTTCAGGAGGAGCCTATTGAGAGTGTTGAGATGGAAGTCCAGGGTTTCCAGGACTATCCAGTTCCCCTCCTTTCTCCATGTGGACACGAGAAGGGATCAGGCCAAAGAACTGACTCTAGAACTTCCTGGTACAGCACATCCATCTGCAGCTGCCAGTCGCTGAGCTGCGGGAGCTTCGTCTGTAGGGGCTTTGGACATCATCCCACAAAGTTCTTCCAGCTCTTTCTTCTTACTACAAAGAGACGTCTTTGCTACAAAGTCCCAAGTGTTTCTTATCTTTTCAAACCCATGGCCTGAGTCAGTGACCAGTGAAACAATGGGAATTCATCATTTTCCTAACATCTTGAGTAGACTGTACCGTGGACTCTGATTTGTAGACAAATCTATGATCTGTATGGGCTAAGGTCATTAACTCGAGGGAAATTCTTAGCATGTGTTTAAGCGCGTGTTTCTCAGCCATTTAAGATAGTTGGTGAATATGAGAGGTCAGACACATCTGTCATTGGATGGTGAAGTTATTTTAGTGCCGGAATATTGAAACTATTTTATCAATGGAATTATCTTAAGAATTTCCTCTGTGTCTGCAAAAAGAGTAACCAGCCCTATAACCATGTTGATATTCATATGCTTGAAAGAGAAGGTAACTATGTTCACATCGTAGCGACAAGAGAAATCCATACATCATTCTTTGTCGATGTATAATATAAAAGAAATAAAAATAATTTCTTGCCTGAGGTGTTATGTATAATGTGAAGCTGTATGAGTATATTCTACTACAGATAATGAAATACACAAAATTTGAAAACACTAATTACTAAACTATGTAATCTTCAAATAATGATTTTTAGACCAATTTCTGTAGAATCTTGAAAATAAGTTTCCTTGAGATAGTCCTTTTCTGCATTTGTTTTTCAAATCCTCCCTTTTCTGTGTACATAGAGATCTTCCTGTTCCCAGTGGATCTCTTTCATCAGTTCTGATGCCACTTCACATTCAGAATACAAACTGTGTCAAAATAAAATATTTTCTGGCATATAGATATGTGTGTATATATATAAAATGGATGTATCCACATTAGATAAAGCAGTTTGCACTAGAGGAAATGTCCAACTAGAAAGCAGTAAAATAATTAGCATTGTTGACCTTGTTTGTTGTTGGAGCTGATATTTAACCAGCAAGTATTTACAGAGGTGAGGTTTCACATATATATAAGTATACCGTGGATGACAAACATATGAGTCACTGTTTAAGGGGAAGTCTTAAAAACAAGGTGAAAGGCCCGAAAATATTTAGTTGCTAAATCTGACAACATGGAGATTGTTGAATATATTTTCAGTAAATAAACAGTTTAATTCTCTGCTATGTAACTGAAGTATCTTGGGCTACCCTGTTATTTCATACTGGCATGTGTGTTTGTTTGCATAGGTACGTGCTCACCAGTTAGTTTTACCACCTTGTGACGTAGTGATCAAAGCCGTAGCTGACTACGTCCGTAATATTCAGGACACCACTGATTTGGATGCCATAGCAAAAGATGTTTTTCAACATTCACAGGTAAAGTATAAAGCAAAATATTGGTCTGGGTTTTTTTTAAACCTATTGTGCTATACGTTTGTGTTGAAGAATTGCATTCTATAAAAACAGTGTTTTGTGTCAGCTGATAATAGGAATCTGTTAGTATATGCCATGTCTCAGATATCCTAATTTCAGTTTCCACACTTTCCGAAGGTAAAAATACTGCATTTACCCTTAGTGCTTTAAAGTTAAATTCTTGATAACCAAAGGGGTTTTGTAGTCTGGCTTTGTGTACTGTCACTGAGAATCAGTGGTACATGAAGACAGTATTTTAAAGCTTTATCCTTACATGGATTGACATAATATTTCTTGCGCTGGAGTAGTGCTATAGTCCTCAAGTGTCCATAGGCGTTAATACTGTATGTGATATGGTATACGTTAACTACTCTACAGTACGTTGCTGACCTATAGACGACATGCCTGGATTTGCTTCTGACAGATCTTTTTTTTATTTTAGTCTAGAACAGATGACAAAGTTACTCGATTTAAGAGAGCAGTTGCTTATTACTCAGCAACTAATAAACCTATGCCATTTCATCCACCACATTACCTAGGTAAGTAATTAAAGAAATAAGGCTTTTCATTTTAACTAAAACCTGGCATAACCCTAAATCAGAAACAGTATTATTAGCAGGATCTTATAAAAATGTTTATATTCTCTGGCAGTTTTCACTGACACTTGAATATGAGGTTTCAAAAGAAGGTTTTCATAGGATATGTGCAGAGGTTGTGTTCTTTCCCCAAAAAGAGGAGAACAACCTGGACTGATTTTCCTCTTAACTATTGCTGCATCAGTTCTAGCATTAGGACACTTGTGAGTATGGTGCTGTACACAACTGAATTCTGGTGACCGGTTCCAATCACGATGACAATTTCTATTTCTATTCCATAAAACATGTTTCCTGTTTCTCACTGGACTTACCTGACATGTTTTAGAAATCCCTTGATAGTCTTTGATTTTTTGATGTCATAACATACCTGCTTAAATTGCAGCCATGAATTGTTCTGGCATTGCAGATTATTCTCAAGGCTTACAAATTAACTGTATGATCACAGGATTTACTACGTATACCTCATTCTTAACACAAAAACATAATTTGAGCTGAAATTTTCTAAAGATTTTCAGTTACCATACTGGAATGCTAATACAGATTATTCCTTCTCTTTTTTGGAGGGTGGGGTGCCTTTATTTACATTTGAAGACCTGCATTAAAGGGCATTAAGGCTACTCTAGGTCAAATATTCAAATGATAGAATGTGCCAGCATTACGTGTCTGTGTGACATTGTTTTTGCCGGCTTCTTCATTATGACATCTCTTGGGCTTTTTTCTTTTAAGCTTCCTTTGATTCCAGGTAGAACAGAAATGTGCAGTAAAGAGAGATACAAAGAACTGAGGGAAGGTGAGACAGGTAAAATAGACTTGACAAGCTACAAAGTATTTTTATTAAAAGGCAAAAATGAATAAAACTGATTTAAGGCGTACTAGAAAACAGTAATGCTAACAGAACAAGACTAAATAAACCATAGAAGCAAAAGGATAAAAAGGGTAACATTTGTGTCAAATAGTGAGCATTTTCATGAGTGTTTGGGTTTGTTTTTTTCTCTCCCCCCTCCCCGTTTGCAATACAGCAGCCAGACCAAATCAGTTTGGTATGCCTGGGATAGTGCCACCATATGTTCCTTCTCAGATGCTTAACATTCCACAGACCTCACTACAAGCAAAACCTGTGGTAAGTATAGCCCTCTGCCCTTCTCCTTGGGAGAAACCTGCTGTGCTCATCACATTAAAATCTAGGTGGGAAAGGTATATCTAACTTTTCTAGCATGGGCGTGCACTGCTTAAGTCTGGAACTGTAGTGGTGGTACAGACTCTGGTAGAACAATTTTTGTGGATGTCCAAGATGGCTGAGATTTAATTTGTACATTTGGAAAGTGCCACTTGATTAAATAATGTATTTTGTTTTAAAAGAAAAGCCTTCTTGTTACTTTCACTTAAGAAAGATCACTTTATTTCAGGCCCAGCAGATGTCCAATCAGGGTGGGGCCCAAGGTCAGGGTCCATACCCGTACAGTCTCTCTGAGCCAGCCATCACCTTGGAAACAGGTGGAAAAAGTCTTTCTGAGCAGAACAACTACAGCAACATTCCTCACGAAGGAAAACATACACCATTGTATGAACGATCTTCTCCAATAAATCCAGCTCAGAGTGGGAGCCCTAATCATGTGGATTCAACCTATTTTCCTGCCTCTTCTACATCTTCGTCCTCTGACAATGATGAAGGCAATGGAGGTGCAGTGAAGTAAGTTTTTCATGAGGATGTTTTTTTACTCTGCTTCTGTTAAAATAAATTTATTTTCAGAATCGTTCACCAGTATCCTGAAAGTAAGAAATCTGCATATTAGTGATATGATGGACCTTCAGAAAATAGTTTTAGGTCACTATGACTGCAAACATGTCCATGGTTCACTCTAGTCGCCCTGTTCCTTAACAAGCAGAAATCCAAAACCAAATAATGCTGGGTGTTTTTCCACTTCTGCCCTTATGTTTTATTGAAAGAAGGAGAGAGTGAGATTTTGGTAAATGTCATAAAGCCTTCGAGTTCTTTACTTTGTATAGAAGAAATATTCCTACTTTACAGTATAATTCATTAAAATTTCAGTAGCTAAAAACTATGAAACTTCACTGAATTTGTAGTGTTTACACTGCTAAAATTTTGGGATAATGTGGCTTCGCAAAGAAACCTGGTGTGAATGTCAGAAATTCACCATTTAGGACCGTGACTTAAGAGCCCTCATTGACAGGCTATGCATGGAACAAAGCAACAGTGAAATTGGTTTTGCTCTCTTCTATTAATGTGCCTTGTTTAGTGCAGAAGTATTTCTGACTTCCGCTAGATCATATGTCTGTCCTGGGCAATAAAGTTGTGCAGACTTTCATTTAATTACTGCTTGCTGACCTACAAAAAGGAAATTTGAACAGAGGCAGTTTGTGTTTGCCTTTGTCTTGTTAGGTGTAGTGGCTTACTGTGCAAGAATCAAAGCCTGGGGCTTTAGCAGGTCTGTGATTGCCTCTAAAAATTTGGGGTTATGTATGATGTATAAGTATGTTATTACTTGGTATTAAATTCTGAATGTGTCTACAATTATGCGTGATGGCTTGGACTTTGTTTTTTTGATGCAGTCGGTCAACTTCAAATGTTATCATGTGTTTTGCTTAGTAAATCAAATAAGCTTGCGTGGTTTCCGTGCAGTGTAGAACTGGAAGTGTACCTGCTCTAGAAAAAACAATATTTTTCAGCGTTTTTTATAGTGTTGCCTTACACATTTTATGCAATAAATTTTGAATAAATTTAGAAACTGAAATCTAGACAGTGTCATTTATATCACGGTTTGTAGAAATAGTCTTCTAATTGAGGGAGATTACTTGTCATAGTGACAAATATTTAAAGTTCAATCAAGAATTTTTCCTGCATGAACGTTATTTAGTCATTGTAATATACAGCTTTTAAATACAATCCAAATGTTGACATAGTGTAAATGAATAAATGTCGATATTAAAGTCTCTTCCAGGCTCCTACAAATTGACATTTCTAATACATAGCATCCCTTAAAATCAGAGTCCTCTCTGGCCCATAGTTCCAATAAGTCACCAAGAATTTATCCCATTGTCTCTTAAACAGCACTTTAATACTATGTTTTTCTTTATGTTGTCCTTCAGCCATGTCAGTGGGAACAAAATGGGCTGGGAAAAAACAGGAACCCAGTCAGAAAGTCAAACGCGTGGGGAGCTGGGAGACCAAACAAAGGTAATTCCTTAAGTTCCAGACATCACAATTTATTATTTTCTATTAAAGCTTTACAGCGAACTTGGAGTAGAATTTTCAATATTGATCTGTAGGATTTAGTGTAATTTTTTACACCTTTTTGTGAATTACAGAACAACAGCTTTAAAGTACAGTAAGATGTTTTCCAAGGAAAATTGTAGCATATACATAAAAATGAAAATTAAATAGGATGTTTTAGAAAATACTAGATATAAAACAGAAGTAAACCAATGAACTTGTTTACTCCTTAGCTAACAATCTCATCCTTGGGTATTGCTACCCGTGTTTACAGTAGTGCATTACTTTGGTTTTTACTGAGGAGTATAGCAGTCTAAGTGTCCGTGGGTTCAGGGTCCATGTCATGTAACCTACCGTGTAGCGAGAACAGCTCCTACACACACTTCAATGTTAGCCACAGACCATTATAGGTCTGTATTAAAGCTCAGCTGAGGCGTAAAAGTCCTTTATAATCGCCTGGTGTGCATTTCGCATAATACATATTAAAGTAGCTCTGTGGGACCAGTTAGAATATATTGCTACTTAACTAAGCAAGGATGGGATAACTAAGCCCTTGGTAAAGATTTAACATTGTCCTATTAAATTTCTTCAAGATCTAAAACCATTCGAATCAAGAGTATGGTGTTGCTGTATTCCAAGTCTGAACCGTGTTTAGAAAGAACAATCAGAGCATTTGCACTTCATATCTCTGCATCTTTGTGATGGAATGGTACACCAACTGTTAATTTTGTGTCAGAAAAACCCAATCACGAGTTACTTAGGCTGTAGACAAACAGAACATTTTCCCTGTACCTTTGGCATAGAAACTCCAGTAAACTTGGGCTTTGTGCTTAAAATATCAAGCTGATGATTTCATCCATCAGTGGTTATTATTTTTGCAGACTACGCCCCGTACGATAACTGTATCTGCCTGCAGATTAGTCACCATATGCAAATGCTAATTTGACCTATTACATTCCTTTCTTCTCTGTATTACGGGCCATGTATGAAGCCCGGTGCGTCCCAGCTGCAGCCCTGCATGTGTGCTGCACAGCCCGATGTCCTGCAGGGCAGGGAAGCGGAGGGGGGGAGCAGCCAGAGCGGTGGTGGTGCCGCCCCTGGAGCTGGGCGGTGGGTGGGTGGGACATGCTGCACAGCGTGTCTGGCTGCCTGTCTTCGTACACACGGAATTAGAGCTGCATAAGCAGTGATTAAACTTTCCAGTAGATCTATGCATGCAGTCCAACTTGGATGCATCCAGTTGAATGCATGAGTTTTACTTGCCTATTTTTTTTTTAATATCAAACCACTTCTTTAGCCTTCAGTAGCAGGAGAAGACAGTTGCATCTGTTCAGCGCAACAGGGAGGATTATGAGTACGTTTTGTAGATGAACTCATTTCCTAGAGAGGTATATATTAATGATTAAGAAAAAAGAAATAGTTCCTGAAGATTTCAACTGAATGAGCTATGTGAATTTCTGAGGTAATTTAAAGTGCTGAAAATCTAGCATAGATCAGACAGGTAGCAGCAATCTTGACACTCGTTTCGCTTGACTTAAATGTCAAAATTCCTTGCTCGTAGTTGTCTCACTGCGTGATTATACATGACAAAGGTATGCTCATCTCTGATGTATATTACTAAAGGAAAAAAAAAACCTTTTAACTGTGGTAGTTCCTCAGCTTAGGTGTTTGAATACTGCTGGAGCAGGTCCAGGAAGAACCTGGGTAGTGGAAACGGGGAAAGCATTGCTACTGTTTGGGGCGTTTTGTCTTCTTCCCTCCATGCCCCCAGTAATGGGCGGTTCTGTAAACTTCTCTTAGTGGTCCAGTATCACTGATTTTTAGTTGTTGGGGTAGTAGAAGACGGGCAAAAATCTTTAAACTGATAAAGAAATATATGTGATAATATAACATGGATTTAATAGAGCTGTGATAGCTCACATGTTTATAAAAACATTCTGTATCAGTGTATTGTGTCAGAAGTGTTCTGGTTTACAGGTTTTAATCATTTATTCTGTATATTTTCATTTTTATAACTAAAATGAAGTCTGGATTACCAACTCTAAAATATAATCTTTCAGTAACGTCCTCTTTGATTGTGTGCTTAAAATGTAATCTGAAAATAATGTTGCCCCTTTGATATTTTGCTAGAGCATGTTTTTACTAATGTACACCTTCCTGTGAAAGGTTTTTGGAGGTTGTGTGGGGTTTTTTTGGTTTTTACATGCAAGCTTGTATTTTTCATAAGGCCATGAAGTGAACAAGCTGAGCTTGTTCGGGCCTATTTTTTATGTTACTTGTTCTGTGGGATTTCATGGCTTTGGCCATTTCTGTTTCAGCTTTGCTTTTAAAGTCTTATGAAGCATGTGAAATTTTCTGCACAAATTGTGAAAATACTCATGCTTGATGTATCATCAAGTGAAAAAATTAAATTTCAGTCTCAAAAGTTTTAAATATTACTGTAACAGTTCATAGACACAAAATTAGTATGAACTTTTAAGCTAAAAACAGCTTTCAGTTTTGAAGACAAGGATTTTTAGGAATGAACTCTACTTTTTTGGTAGTATCTATGAGAGATACAACATAAATGCTTACAAAGGGCTTATTCACCAGGAGGTTTACAGTATCTTTTTGTGTGTCATGTTTTTCTTATGAATGTGAACTACATTTCTAGAAATGGAATAAAATGCCACTTTAATCTTGCAGTCAGAAAGTGTTGCCATTTTCTCTTACAATCTTCTTCTCAGGGAAAAGAACTTTATGTTAAAAAAAAAAAGAATTAAACATTTACAAGACTTTTGCGTTCAGACACTATGTATTTTAAATGTCTTTAAATTGAACTATGTAGTTTCTCCTGCTTCATTTAGAAATGCAAACTGTGAAGGGATGTGTTAATGGAAGTCTAGATAAATTATAGACTTTGTGACTGTCAGTTAACCCATTTAGTTGGTATTATCTTGGAAATACTTAGTTAAGAGGTCATTCACATTTCATTAAGAGGTCATCAGTCCCCCTTTTGTATTGGGGGGGGTATTAATATTCTAATTAAAAATTAAAGAAAATTACTGTTGCTGTTAATAAGTTAAAGCTTTACCATAATATTTATTTTTTTCAGTAATTTGCTTCTGCTAGCAAACAATGGCTGAAAGTTTACATTTTCTGAAAATCTTTTAGCCAGCTTTGGATAATGTATTCTACATACTGATACAACATGATGTATCACCCACTATTTTCATTGTGGGGGAAGAAGGAAATTTGCTGTTTCTCTTGGCTGGTGTCCTGGTATGTTTCCATACGCATTCAAAAGTGCTTTATTTTGTATGTTCTGTTATAGGCAGAAGGTTCCTCTAGTGCTTCTTCAGGAAGTCAGGCGGCTGATGTCAAAGGGAATCAAACCAGTAATCCACAAATCCCATGCCTGTTGTCAATGCCCACCAGAAACCACATGGATATTACTACCCCTCCATTACCTCCTGTAGCACCTGAAGTATTAAGAGTGGCAGAACACAGGCACAAGAAGGGGTTAATGTATCCCTACATCTTTCATGTCCTAACCAAGGTATGACATTTCAAAATCATGTATTGTGAAATAATGATTCTGTAAAGGTAATAGTGTTTACTTACAAAATTATTCATTTTTCATGCATATATGTAGATATTTTTATAACGTTATGCATGTGTGTGTATGTTTGTGTATGTGTGTATATATGTGTGTGTGTTTTTATAGAGAGTCCATTTCCATCTAAAACCTCCTGCGTATGTGCTTTGGTGTCTGTGCCAAGTCTTTTCTATTTTCAGTGTTCAAAAATACTTAGATTGTTTTCCCTCACAATTTGATCCCTCCCATCCCTGGTAGCTAGCCCTGATAGCAACATAGCAGCTCTAAGAAATCCCTTTTGTATAATCCTAAAATGTAATTATAGGTGAACTCGATGTTCTGAATTTTTGTTCATTTTAGTTTGGCAGAACATTTCTGTTGGCTTTTTTTTTTTTTGTTTGGCTATTTTATGTGCTAGCCTTCTAATCCCAGGTAACCTGCAAACATTTTCACACAGCCTAGGACTGTCTGCTCAGTGTGTCCAGTAAAAACGTCTACCTGAATGCAATGGGAGAGCTTCTTACAGAAATAGGCAGAGATAACCTGCCTCAGTGTGTCTGGAAGCTGCTGAAGTCTGCTTTGTGTTGAACTGGGAAGGAGCCAGAGGAGTGGTGTTCCTGCACAATTCTCTATTTGACTTAATCTAGTCTCAAAAGACATAAGTTCATTGTTCCTTCTAAGTGCAAACAGATGAGTCCCAGAACGAGACAACTTTAATCTTCTTCCTCTTCAGTGTTCAAAACGCTTAGTACTGGTTCTCATACATCAAGCCCATTCAATGTACATATTTGTACAGCATCTAGCAAAATGGCACTGTCCACATTCCTGTTAACTTGTATTCATCTTAAAAATCCGCTTTAGGAAAATAAAGACCGTAGGCGGGGATCTGAAATCCATAAAAAGAGAAGTTTCTGATCAGGGTTGAGCTTTGGATTTCCTATTTCCCATGTGTTTGTTTTGCACCATAGCTTGTATTGCTGTCATGTTCTTACACTTCCCTTCTTTATCGAAGAAAAGTGGGGAAGAATCACAAGGCGTATGAAGACCATTGATGCCAGTTCTGTTTCGTAGTTTGTGTAGCCAAATATTCTTAGTACATTTAAATACTACTAGATATTTAATATCGTGTCTCACAATGGGAAGAAATGAATTAAATGCCTGCATTTGAGAAATCCATTCCCAACAGAGGAAAAAAAAAGTCAACCTAGAGATGGCTGCATCAAAAATAAATCACTACTGCTTAAGACTGTTTTTCTTTCCCCACTATCTGAAATGCTTTTGAACAAGTGTGCACAGGGGACCTAAAGTATGCCGTGGGTATACTGACCAGTATCTTGTTGCATGATTATGGGATTCTTTAGAAATTGGCAGGTAGAGGTATTCCAGGTTATATTGCTGTTAGGTATAGAGAGAGGCCTTTCAGACATACCTTATACCTAAAGTAGCATTGTCTGAGTCAAACCTGACAATATCCTAATGTAATCGCTCCAACCTGTCACCTACAGTATTCATTACTGGGACAGTTTAAATGTTTTTTTAATTGAAAGTAGCAAAACGGAGTGCTTGCTTGTCAGTGTTGAAAACAAAGGCTGGTATTTGGGAGCAATGCAGAGAAGTCAGTTGTTTTCCAAGAAAATCTTAACGTGGTTGGATGTGCAGAGACAGAAAACATAGAATGTTGCTGCTGTTTTGAGAGAGAATGTTGGAAGGTTCTTTCATACTTGTTTCTGAAAAAGTATAAAATGCTAAAGCTTTATTTGTGTACATTCAAAATCAACCTGACTTATGTAATTCACAGTTACGATTTTTTGACCAGGTCTTCTCATAATGTTTTTTACAGTGAGTCCCCAATACTGTTTCAAATCCTTGCACCAAAAAGTCAGACTGCTGTTTTTAAACAGCATGAATATTTTTTTAAAATAACTGTCTGAAATCTAGATCAGCTTCAAATGTGCTTTGATTACATATAAGCACATTACTGTATTTTCATGTGTACTATTTCACTTCTCAAAGTATCCATATTTGAAGATCAATGTTTAGGTAATCCTCACCTGCAGATAGTCCAGACAAAAAAAAAGAAAAAAAAGGTGTGTGATGGAGAAGAGAAAGAGGAGAGCAACAGGGATAATCAGAGCCTGGAGACTTATTGGAGGAGAGCAAGTAGATTGTAGGGTGATCCTCCTCTGCTGTTACCTTCACGTACATAAGATCCACACTGCTGCTGAATCACATTTTTCTTGACTAGATGAGATTTATATTAGAGCTAGGTTGAGTTACCATGCATATCTAAATACTTTCTGTTCACTATAACATGTCATATTTTTCTGCTTCCTTTCATGCAAAAGGGTGAAATCAAAATTGCCGTTTCTATAGAAGATGAAGCCAACAAAGACCTGCCTCCTGCTGCTCTCCTTTATAGGCCAGTTCGTCAGTATGTTTACGGAGTCCTGTTTAGTTTGGCAGAAAGCAGAAAGAAAACTGAAAGACTTGCTTTTAGAAAGAACAGACTTCCACCAGAATGTATGTACTGTAGAACCCATTCTTTATTTCTCTTCCCTTTGCTGTGTTTTCATATCCATTTGTACCGTGATTTGAATGAGAATAGTTGCTAAGATTTCATCGGTGTAGCTAACGCTGGAGGAATTTATGGCTTATTTGATCCCATGGATAATAGAAAAAGATGTTGTTAATTTGAAATCTTATTTCCTGTAGTAGTTTAAGAACTATAAATGTTACCATTTCAAAGCAAGCTCTGGGGTTTGTTTTTTAAAATGTATGCTCAAGCCGCTATCGGGCTTGCTGTGCAAGTGCTGTCAGTTTGTGATGTTATTTTCAAAGTATATGGCAACACTTGGTTATAGGAAACTTCTATTCTGTGCATATGCGTACAAATTTGCACGCTCTTTTCAAAAATGAGAGGTGCATATGTTAACTTACCCTGTCTTCCCCTCTGTCTTCCCAAATCTGTAATTAAACGTACTTCAGTGAAATTTGCAAGTCTCTAGTATCTTTCAGGTATTGGCATATAAAAACTTGGTTTAAAATCCACAGAATTCAGGTGTAATGAAAGTAAAGGTAGACGTGGGTGAAGACAGATTAAACTTTTGCAGACTTGTCAAAAGATCCTTTTGCTAATTCAGAGGGATGAATGTTAATCTTCATATTAATCTGGAAGTTGTCTTTTTAAGTCTTCTGCTTCCAGGAATTGCCATCATTCCAGAAAATTCAACCTCCTCATTTTAGAGTGTTTTTCTTATAATGAAATGCATACAAGGAAATGATTGAACTTTACAGTAGCATCTTATAAAGGTTAAAAGAATGCTAAAGCATTAAGTGGATGGCAGCAGCAGCAGAAGTATTTATATATAGGAGTCTGCTGTCACTATAGACTAAATTTAAGAATCAGATATCTAGAATGTATGAAAGCATCATTCACATTCTTCATGTGTAAAAGGGTAAAAATAAGAATCAGTTGTAAACTTTATGTTCGTTCCCTTTTCTCTTTCCATTTTTAATTGTGAAATGTTTTGTACATTCATAGTGAAGATGATAATCCTCCAATGAAGTTTGAAAAACTGTTTATCTTAGCCAGTTATTTTGTGGGAATTAATATTTACCCTGCCTGAATAATATCTCAGCACACATAGTCGCAAACTTCTTAATTCTTTGAACTCGCACAACGTAGTAGTACTTCAGGTTACAAGGTTATTTCAGGATTAAAATAGTGAAGTTATTTGCAGTATTCATTTATCCTCATTAGACATCTGTCCTTAAAAGTGTACTACAACGTTTGTAGTGGTGAAGTAGCTGAGTGCTGAAGGTCTGCTTCAGTTTTCAGAATGTTTTTATCTTGTAAGCCAAGAACGTTCTCTCTAGGCTACTAGGGATACCTATATAATCTCTATTTTCTCTTCATTTATACTGCTTTTCTGAGGTTTATTCTCAACAGAGGCTAAGAACGCTACTGCTGACTTGGTTTCGTTACAGGAGCTCCGGCAAATCTTGCTGCAGGACACATTCAGCTACTGACCTACTTCTAACTTAGGACTGACCGCATTCTTTAAAAAAAAAAAAAATTTTAAACAAAATTTGAGCGTCTGCCCAAAAGTTAGTTGCTTCACTGCAAAGCTAACAATGCTGGTAAAGATGGATTTGAGCTAAGAGGCAAGTCTGTGGTTTCAAAGGGCTATGCTGCAGGAACACATTTATTTTGGTCACCTCTTGTAAGTAGCAAGAATTGGGCAGGCTGTGTGAGAGGGAAGGAAAGAATAGTGTCTTAAGCGGCAAGAGCAGATTTCTCAGATCGATTAGTCACACTCATTAACCCTTGCTAACTTTTTTGAGGACCCAGGCTGTAATGAACTAGTGATGCTGATTCTCCTTCAGTGTCTTAATTTTTTTGCTGCTCTCAAAAATGAACAAGTTATGAAACACGGTAATTAAGACAATTAAAAGAAAATTTAAGAATTAAGAGACATTAAGAGAATGAAGAATTAATTTCTAAAGAAATGTATATTGTCCTTAATATTTATGTAGAGCGTTAATGAATATATTAATATGTAAAATCCTGTCATCTTTGTTGTACAAACCATAACACTGGAAACATAATAATTGTGCATGAATAATTTGCAAGTATATTGCATGCGAGGATTATAGGAGGCTATAAAAAATATGTGATAAACTGACACGTCAGTATTATTACTAAACATATAGACAGCAAGATAATGGATCTTTCATAAAATGGATGACTTCCTGTCTTTTAAATCGTTATTATTTTTATGTAGTTGAAAAGCCAATAAAAAACAACGGATCTGTTGGAAGAGGTAGTCAGTGAGGTTCTTCAGCGATAATTGTCTGCTAAGTAATGCCTTTGCTGTACATGTCCTCATGTCTGCTCCCAAAGGATATGAAAAGCTGAATCACAGAGTTCTTGATGGTGCTTTTACTGCCAAGGGCACAGCATTGGTTGTGCTGCCCTTCCTTCTGAGGAGATGGAAACTGATTGTCTGACTTGCTCTTCTTTTCAAGCTCTGAAACAGGTTATTTCTCATGTTCTGATAAATACATACGTGTAGATGAAACCATCTGCCCTTTCCACTCTGTGGAAAAATGCACACTTGTACAAGCTGTCATTACACCTGGTTGGATCCAAAGGTTTGTTATTTTAAGCCTAGCCACCTTGTGATGTACTGTTCTCCATCAAGGATGTATTCAGCTGATGCTGTTTCTGCCAAAAGGAAAGCTGTATCTTGGGCAGCAGCCCTTCTGCAAAATCAAGCACGCTTAGCTCAAGCTGTGCTGTCAGTAAAGATTATAAGGTTAAAAATGAGGCTTGATTAATCGGCATTAGCTAGCTGATCTTCTAGTGGTATTAGGTACCTCATGCCTCACGTTCAGTCCGTGGAAAAAAAAATGCAAAGAGAATACCAAAATCACCTGAGCTGTAGTTAGCAACAAGGGCTCTAACAGACAGCTTGAGCATGCAGGTTGCTGTTGCTAATGACTTTAGAGCCTGTAACAGCGTTCACATGTTTATCAAGCAGGTTACCCTAGTGCAGATTGATGCTGACCCTTTTTACTTGGATTGACCTTAAAGTGTCGTGAGGGTAATGTTCAAAGCAGATGTCAATATATTCTGCAGTTGCTTAGGCTACTTTGGGTGTTCAAATCTGCTGATCAGCAGCAGAAGGAAGTTTAGTATGAAAAACAATATAATTAGCACTGTGATGTTGTGGCTGAACACGCTCTGATCCTGAGCATTTGTTGTAGCTAATGTAGTCTTCAGGGTAGACATTGCTTATCTCCAAGTGGAAGTCCTGGGAGGAGAACACAAAATGTTCCTCTGAGGACAGAGCTCCTCAGCAGCTGAGGAAGACAGTGTTTTTGGCAGCAGTCCCAGTACAGAGTTGTCAAAGGTGTAAGAAATGCCCTGGAGAAGTAAGTGGATATGGACAAGTCCTAGATTCATCTGTTATATTAAATGCTAAATTTGGGTGAACAGTGCTACAGTTACTTGTCAACTGATACAGCTGTAATTCATAGAATCATACAATGGTTTGGGTTGGAAGGGACTTTAAAGATCATCTATTTCCAAACCCCCTGCCATGGGCCGGGACACCTTCCACTAGACCAGGTTGCTCAAAGCCCCATCTAACCTGGCCTTGAACACTTCCAGGGATGGGGCATCCACAACTTCTCTGGGCAACCTGTTCCGTGCCTCACCACCCTCATAGTGAAGAATTTCTTCCTTATATCTAATCTAAATCTACCCTCTTTCAGTTTAAAACTATTACCCTCTGTCCTGTCACTACAGGCCCTTGTAAAACGTCACTCTCCAGCTTTCTTATAGGCCCCTTTCAGGTGCTGGAAGGCTGCAACGAAGTCTCCCCAAAGCCTTCTCTTCTCCAGGCTGAACCACCCCAACTCTCTCAGCCTTTCCTCACAGGAGAGGTGCTCCATCCCCCTGATCATTTTAGTGGCCCTCCTCTGGACCCGCTCCAACAGGTCCATGTCTTTCCTGTGCTGAGGGCTCCAGAGCTGGACGCAGTGCTCCAGGTGGGGTCTCACCAGAGCAGAGTAGAGGGGCAGAATCACCTCCCTCGACCTGCTGGCCACACTTCTTTTGAGGCAGCCCAGGGTACGGTTGACTTTCTGGACTGCAAGCGCATGTTGCTGGGCCATGTTGAGCTTCTCATCAACCAACACCCCCAAGTCCTTCTCGGCAGGGCTGCTCTCAATCCATTCTCTGACCAGCCTGTATTTGTGCTTGGGACTGCCCCAACCCAGGTGCAGGACCTTGTGCTTGGCCTTGTTGAACTTCATGAGGTTCGCACAGGCCCACCTCTCAAGCCTGTCAAGGTCCCTCTGGATGGCATCCATTCCCTCCAGTGTGTCCACTGCACCACTCAGCTTGGTGCAGTCTGCAAACTTGCCGAGGGTGCACTCAATTCCACTGTCCATGTCGCTGACAAACATGTTAAAAACAGCGCCGTTCCCAATAGTGACCCCTAAGGAGTGCCACTCATCACTGGTCTCCACTCAGACATTGAGCTGTTGACCGCAACTCTTTGAGTGCAACCATCCAGCCAATTCCTTATCCACCAAGTGGTCCATCAGTCAAATCCATGTCTCTCCAATTTAGAGATGAGGATGTTGTGCGGGACAGTGTCAAATGCTTTGCACAAGTCCAGGTAGATGATGTCAGTTGCTCTTCCCTTATCCACCAACACTGTAACCCCGTCATAGAAGGCCATCAAATTTGTCAGGCACGATTTGCCCTTAGTGAAGCCGTGTTGGCTATCACCAATCACCTCTTTTTTTTCCATGTGCCTTAGCGTAGTTTCCAGAAGGATCTGCTCCGTGATCTTCCCAGGCACAGAGGTGAGACTGACTGGCCTGTAGTTCCCCGGGTCTTCCTTTTTTCCCTTTTTAAAAATGGGGGTTATGTTTCCCTTTTTTGCAGTCACTGGGAACTTCACTGGGCTGCCACGACTTCTCAAATATGATGGATAGTGGCTTAGCAACTTCATCCTCCAGTTCCTTCAGGACCCGCGGATGGATCTCATGGGGTCCCATGGACTTGTGCATCTTCAGGTGCCTTAGATGGTCTCGAGCCTGATGTTCTCCTGCAGTGGGCGGCTCTTCATTCTCCCAGTCCCCACCTTTGCCTTCTGCAGCTTGGGCGGTGAGGCTCGAGAACTTGCCAGTGAAGACTGAGGCAAAAAAAGTCATTGAGTACCTCCGCCTTCTCTGTGTCCTGGGTAACCAGGTCTCCCGTTTCGTTCTGGAGATGGCCCACATTTTCCCTTGTCTTGCTTTTATCCCCAACGTACCTATAGAATCTTTTCTTGTTGCCCTTGACATCCCTGGCCAGATTTAACTCTATCAGGGCTTTAGCTTTCCTAACCTGATCCCTGGCTGCTCAGACAATTTCTTTGTATTCCTCCCAGGCTACCTGTCCTTGCTTCCACCCTCTGTAGGCTTCCTTTTTGTGTTGGAGTTTGTCCAGGAGCTCCTGGTTCATCCATGCAGGCCTCCTGGCGTTTTTGCCTGACTTCCTCTTTGTTGGGATGCATCGCTCCTGAGCTTGGAGGAGGTGATCCTCGAATATTACCCAGCTTTCTTGGGCCCCTCTTCCCTCCAGGGCTTTGTCCCGTGGCACTCTGCCAAGCAGATCCCTGAAGAGGCCAAAGTCTGCTCTCCTAAGTCCAGGGTAGTGAGCTTGCTGTGCGCCCTCCTCAGTGCCCTAAGGATCTTGAACTCCACCATTTTGTGGTCCCTGCAGCCCAGGCTGCCCTTGAGCTTCACATTCCCCACCAGCCCCTCCTTGTTGGTGAGAGCAAGGTCCAGCGTAGCACCTCTCCTCGTTGGCTCCTCTACCACTTGGAGAAGGAAGTTATTATCAACGCATTCCGGGAATTTCCTGGGTTACTTATGCCCTGCCATGTTGTCCCTCCAACAGATACTGGGGTGGTCACAGTCCCCCATGAGGACCAGGGCTTGTGAGCATGAGGCTGCTCCTATCTGTCTATAGAGGGCCTCATCCACTCGGTCTTCCTGGTCAGGTGGCCTGTAGCAGACCCCCACCGTAATGTCACCTGTCCCTGCCTTCCCTTTAATCCTGACCCATAAGCTCTCGGTCGGCTCCTCATCCATCCCCAGGCAGAGCTCCATGCACTCCAGCTGGTCATTGACATAGAGGGTGACACCCCCTCCTTGTCTCCCCTGCCTGTCCTTCCTAAAGAGCCTGTATCCCTCCATCCCAACACTCCAGTCATCGGAGCCATCCCACCCCGTCTCCGTGATGCCAATAAGGTCGTAGCCCTGCAGGCGTGCGCATGTCTCTAACTCCTCTTGTTTATTCCCCATGCTACACGTGTTTGCATAGAGGCATTGAAGTTGGGCCCCCGATGAAGCTGTCTTACTGGTTGAGTTCCTTTGTGCTGCTCTTCGGGTGCCCTCCTGCTGACCTGTGTTCCTTCTCCAGGCTCTGGGCATCTAGTGCTGGCCCTGGCATCAAACTGGTAGGAGTGGGATGGATTGAGGTTCCCCTCCCCCGGCATCTCTAGTTTAAAGCCCTCTTCACCAGCTTGGCAAGCCTATGAACGAAGATGCTCTTCCCCTTCTCTGGCAGATGGACCCCGTCAGCCCCCAGTAGACCAGGTTTCTCAAAGCGAGTCCCATGGTGTAATTAGCCGAACCCCTGGCTGTGGCACCAGTCCTGTAACCATTTGTTGAGTCACCAGATTCAGCTGGCCCTTTCAAACCCCTTCCCTTTGACGGGCAGGATTGATGAAAAAACTACCTGTGCTCCCGAGTCCCTTACCGCCGCTCCCAGGGCTCTGTAGTCCTTCTTGATAGTCCTCAGACTGCTCCTGGCTGTGTCACTGGTGCCCACGTGAAACAGCAGCAGCGGATAATAGTCAGTGCACTGTACGAGGCTTGGTAGTCTCTTGGTGACATCCCTGGTATGAGCCCCCGGTAAGCGGCACACCTCTCTAGAGCGTGCGTCCGGTTGGCACAAATGGGTGCCTCCGTACCCCTCAGAAGAGAGTCGCCTACTACCATCACCCGTCATCCCCATCATTCAGAGAGGATACTGTTTGCCAGTCCACTAGAGTGACCTTCATATTAAACTGTTCTGCAAGAAGCATGGTTACCTTTCCCATAATAACCATTACTTCACAAAATTTTGAAGCCAGGATGGATCTCCAGTGTGACCTCTACAGGTAGTGTGTTACTGAAGGCGGTATGTTTTGAGAGCAAACTGAGGTACTCTGCCTGTGGCCTTAATCTTACAGGGTCGTGGAAGTTGTCATCCCCAGATTAAAAGCTTTGAACCAAATTTGAATGTTGAAACAGGATTGCAGGTAGAAAACATAGACATAAAATATTCCCTTCTAAGCTTGAGGTCTTTCTTTCACATATATTTCACATATAAACAACAGTGAAACATTTGTGTTCCGTACAGCTCTTTCCTTGCTGTTGTCTGCTGTTCCAGGAGTTGTAGAGGCTGAGGAAGTGGTCATCTGAGGGTGCTTAAATGTGATCTGCATATGGAGTTTGCATCTGCTTGCCTCTGGTGGGGCATCCAAACCCAGAAACTTGAGTGTAGCTAGGAGTATCGCCGCCATTGTCAAAAAGAGGTTGAAGGAAAGAAAAAAAGAACTCCAAAACACAAACAACTATTTTATGTCAATTGTCAACAGTTTGGGGTTTTTTTTACTGCTAACAGATTAAACTGTTCTGCATAGTAGCCTCAAAACTAAGAAGTTTTGGTCCAAAAGTATCTCTTGCTTCTGAGACCTAAAGCAATTAAACAAGTCTTTGAGAACCTACATAAAATACATCCTTTTATTTGTTCATGTTTGCTGTCCCAGGCCTAAACAAGAAGCGAAAACGGGTGTGATAAGCTGTGCGCAAATAATGGAGTAGCTCTGCTGGCTGTTAAAGCCCATCTTGTATAGCTTGGTGGCATATAAAAACTGGTAGCAACCAAAATAGAACATGATTTTGTAGTGAGGCTACCAACTAAATATATCAGAATATTTATTTTCATTGCTCCATGTTATCTTTGTAAAACTTACCCTGAGCTCTATGACATGTAGCTACAATGCTAGAGTAGTTTGATTCCAGAAAAGCATGAGAGTGCTTTGGGATGTTCCAGAGCTGCTTTTTTTAATCCACATCATCTCCTCTGCCATGGCTTCCCTGCCCCTAAATATAAAATTACTTGTAAGGCTGATGTCTGATTGCTGAAGGAGACTTCGTAGCTGTAAGGGCTATCCTGGCACCAGTAGTACTCTCCTCTCGATCTGTAACAAAGATTTCTAGCAGAAAGAGCAGGTCTGTGCTCCTGCAGTGAGTCTCTCTGGGCTGTGTAACCTGAAGCTTCACTAACAAGTTCCTTGAATCTTTCCACGCTGCGTAACTGGGCTCTGCGTTGAGAAGGGTGCAAACAAATTTTGAGCTGTGTCAAACTTGGGTCATTCCAAGGCCAAAGGTATCATTTCTCAGTCTTGACTTTTTTTTTTTTTTTTTTAAACTTGCGTTCTGTTTTGGTTGCCTTCAGACATAAAAAAGAGAGGTGATTTAGCAGCAATGTAGAGTTGAACAGTCTTGATGATGATGAAAGGGAGCGTAGCAGACACAAAAATACTAACCTCTTAATAGCAAGCAGTGCAGTAAATTGAAAGGCTTATGTAAAGTAATGTTTTGTAAAAATTTTTAGGCAAAAAAACCCCAAAACCCAAACCCACCCATATTTGAGATCTCGTTCCATTGCAGTAGTTGAACAACTACAAACAAATACAGCATAAGTTTTAAATCTGATTTGAATAAAATCACTAGGATCGTATTGTTCTTAAAAGACCACATATAGAATATATTTGTATTCATGTACTATTTTTATTTATCACTGTACATTTTTGATCAATAACAGATATTTTAGGGGAAAATTGCATTTTCAAATCATGCTGTTTGTTTTAGGAAAATATATGTAGTTCCTTTATGTGGTATATTAATTTGAAAATATTAATGTAACACTCCTAGTGTACAGTTGGTTGCATGCACTTACTTTGTAGGTGATCACAATTGAAAGATGGTCCGGACAGAGTTTGGTTTACCAATTTGGCAATGTAATCCAGAACATCAGTATCTATCGCCATCTCAAAGTGATGCTTTTTGGATCAAAATCTCTTGCACACAAAGTTTTAAATATACGCTGCTTTTTAACTCTGCATTTTTTTCTTTCAACTGTTGCCATTTTGTAGTTTCACCAGTGATAATTAAAGAATGGGCTGCTTACAAAGGAAAATCTCCTCAAACCCCTGAGCTGGTGGAAGCACTTGCGTTCAGGGAATGGACCTGTCCTAATCTGAAGAAGCTGTGGCTGGGAAAAGCAGTAGAAGACAAGAACCGAAGAATGAGGGCATTTTTGGCCTGTATGAGATCAGATACACCAGCAATGCTCAATCCAACTAACGTGCCCACTCATCTTATGGTGCTCTGTTGTGTACTAAGGTCAGTGTTACCTTAAGGTAAAACAGAATGAAGGAAAGGTTTTACCACGTAATCTTTCTGACATATTTAACTTTGTATTAAACTGTGAGTATGGAAAGTGTTAATTCACATTTGCAGCGTCACTAGGAGAAGGGGTTTGTTTCGTTTTTAGAACATCGCTGCTGTGAGTCTTAAAAGCATGCTGTATAGTCAACGTTTCTTTCTTCAGTCTCTAGAGGACTGAAGGGAAGAGAAAAAAAATGTTGGGTTGCAAAGAGGCCGCTGCAGCATTTGAATTAGTTTACCCTTACTATACTCTAGTCTTCAACTTCCTAAAAAAACAACATTTGGGGTCTCAGAGGCTGTGTTGGTGAAGTTGCAAAGCAAAAGAGAGAGTTCTTCAGAGGACGGCTGCAGAGCAGCTTATCGGGATGCAAGGTTGACGTGCATGATACTCTGCCTATGATGTGTTAGATTCCCTGTGTTCAAATTGCTCATCTAGTTGAGACGATGATAACCAACAGTTGGAAGTATTAATTCTTACACTTTGGCTTTGCAAAGAGAAAGTCACAAGGTCCAAAATACTTACCTGTTTCAGATAGAAAATTGACTGACGAATTGAGAGATGCTTACCTTTTTGGAAAGGGGTGATTATTTCAATACAACTGGCTTATAAATCTGGCAGAATCCAAGGTTAGCATGTTGCACATGAAAAATTTTAAGCCATTTTTGAGAGCAATAAATGTAAATTTGTCTTCAGTTCTATTGTACTTTGTCTTGCCTTTTGAGCACTAAAACTCCTTTGTTTTTCTCCTTATAGAATAGTAAGTGTACAAAAAATAGTCCAAATGGTATCTTAAAGTAGAGCTCCTCTTTCATTTGGACACCATGTTTCTCTCCTGTGACATGGAATATTTAAATTGTTGTTCATTAAGACGTGATGAGCATAAAATTCACTGACTAGATAATTTCTGAGTAATGTGTTATCTGGAAACCATGTTCACAAAGTCCTTTTACCATTAGTCTTTTTTATAAAGGCCGTGAATCTTTATATTTTTAGATGTATCAGAATCCACTTAAGTTTTAAATTCTTCTTCACTGGAAGCAGGCTCTTGCACAACAGGTTTTTTTTGTTGTTGCATTTTGGTGGCTTCTGATCAAATAAAATACCACTTGATTTACCTGTTAAAGGAAGCTTCTGAATAATTATGGGCTTCCTCTGTAGGTATATGGTACAGTGGCCGGGGGTTCGTATACTTCGTCGCCAGGAACTTGATGCTTTTCTTGCCCAAGCATTGTCTCCAAAGCTCTATGAACCTGACCAGCTTCAGGAACTCAAGGTAATTCTTGACTATAACTTTGATAATTTAAGAGATTTATTCCCAGCTGATCCATATTGTTAACTGTAGTGGGTGATGTGTATGTGCCTGTCTCACTAAAAGCCTTCTGTAATTACCTATACTTTCCAAAATATTAATCTTAGTATTTTAAAGTGTTGCAAAGGTTGATAATCAGTTCTGTTTCACTGGTTGGATAGATAACTAAAATCTTAAATGCATTCTATACTGCGGAACCTTTTCTCACAATTTCTTAAGTAGTTGTCTCTTGGAAGTTTAAAACAGATGTGCTTCCATTAAAAAGATTAAAAAAAAAAAAAAGAAAAAGACTTAATCCTTGTGTGGCTGTTCTTAATTACTAACCTGGGTATTTTTTCATGATTCAGCATTCAAAAGATTTTTGCAGCTAATTGTAAAAATGGAGAGAGACTTGCATAATCTTGAATGGAAAAATGCAGGAGAGAAAAAGGGAAAACAGTCACAGAATTGTAGAAATAATTATTTTGAGGATTTTAAAAGTTAAGATCTCAAAGTTTCTATTTTTTTCTAATACAGTAGTATTATATGAAGTAAATAGAGCTAGCTAATTGATAGAGTTGCTTATTGTGGTATCCTTATTGTAAATACAGAATGCCTGTCAATCTGTGCAACTTCATCTTACTCTGGGGGATTTCCCCATTTAATCTTCATATGTTCACAGTGAAATTTCCTCTTCTAGCCTTTGAGCTAAAATATGCAAGATTTGGTTTTTGCTTTTACCTTGTTTGCTCTTCAGAATTTGTTTGGAACCTACTATGAAGTTCTCTGAATAAAATGGTAGAATTTAGTCCTTTTATTTTTTTAAGCAAACATTTTTCTGAATGGAAATAATTTTAGATACTTTTTTCTACATAATGTACCTTAAGCCCAATAGTGTATTTGATAACTGGAAGCTATGGGAGGTTTTAGGATGTATAGGGAATGCACAACTGGAAGTGATCCATCTTATCTCCTGTCTGCACTGATGATCAACATAGCGAAGGAGGTGAGATGCTGATCGCCTCTTCATCGTGCAACCTCGTGTTGAAGAAATCATTTCAGATAGTCCTTCAGGTACCGTAGGGCTCGAGTCAGGAAAGTCTAGTGACCAGTTCTGCTCCCAGCAGTGCCTGGATACATGCTGTCCTTAGTTAAATCAGCAAGGAGAAGGTGGTACTTGTTTCCCAAGTTTGTTCATATTCATAGGTGCACGCTGCAGAGGGACACAGACAAAAGCAGCAATCCTAGCACCGCTCTTCTCAGAAGAAACAATACTTAAGCTCACGCAGATTTCAGCTATTAGGCTTTTCTAAGGAATATTTTGCCACTAATACAAGAGCATTCTCAAAGCCAACAAGTGACTTATTTCTCTTCTGTGGGTGACGAGCAGAATCTGGCTTGCATTCCTGCATGTAGCACCCTGGCAAGGACTTCTCAGTCTCAATCTATAAACCAAATCAGTCTGCTCGTGGAAACCGAGCACTTAGCCATAGAAGTACTAGTAAATGTAAGGGGAAGAAAACAACTGAATCCACTTTGGAATCTATTTGAACTTACCACACAGCAAGTAGAGAATTCACATTAGCAATCTTAATGGCAAAGTTAACAGAAAACCAAAATCCTCTTCCCATATACCAAAGAATGAATGCCAACAGCTCAAATAATAAATAAAGAAATAAAATCCAACAGGAAGAAATTTATTTGGCTTTTCCCTCATTGCTGAAAAAGATGTGAAGAAACACAGGATGAAGACAGCTATAACGAACAGCTGATGAGTTCATGCAAGACTGCTTGTTTGCTCCAGCACTTAGGACTGAATTGCTGCTGACATGGATTATAAGCGTATTAGACTCCTGAGAACAGCATTTTTGAGTATTCCTCATTGTAGCTAATTCCTTAAAAGCACCCTAAATGTAGATCCTGTCCGTCAGGAGAATCATTCAGGTGTTTGCTGGAACTCCTTTACAACGTGTTTACTAGACGTTCAAGCTGGAAGCCCTGTGTGCTTACTGGGCCTTTCAGAACCCTGGAGATTCTGGTCCAAAGAAGGTGACAGTTGTCTGCGTTGTATGAAGAGCAGTACTTTGTCTTCAGGGAAGCACGTGGCCAACCTCTGCCAAAGGAATGAACTGACAATGAGTTACCCTGTATGTTCAGAAGAAATGTACGTAGCTCATCTGAGGTGACGAACATTGGACTCGGTGGAGTATGGTGGAGAGCCTTTTAAAGTCTCATGAGAACCATGAGAGCGTGGTTCAAGACATCTACCCCAAGCTCTCCTGAAGTTGAGTAATTGTACCTGTGGGTATCGGTGGAAGTTCAAATGTCAGTTTTGTAGGGAAGGCTGGATGCCTCAAAGACCTGCAGTGTGTCAGCCACTTAGTCTTCAATGTCCATTTTCAAAACACAACACAATAAACAAATAACATCATGGGGTAGAGATTTTGGCAAAGGTATCTATAAGAGTTATCAAAGTCTTGCCTCTCTCTTAAGATTTGATGCAAAGAGGAGGAAACCCCACTGTGAAAATTGCTGGTCTTAGAGATCTAAGAAAGGAATTCCCAGAGAAAATATTTTTTCCATTCCAACACAAAACGAAAGGCAGAGACAAGGCAAGTGATAAACAGCATACGATATTTTTGTTTAATAGAAATTGTTCTCCAAATTTTATTTTTAAATCACATAAAGAGTAATATGGGTCGTTTCCATAATAGATGTTGGTTAACTGAAAGATGCAGTATTTCATGCAGTGTTGTTACTGTCTTCATACGAAGCAGCTGCTTCTCTTTTTGTTGAAGTCAGACAGAACGAGCAGCTGAGTTTGAACCCAGCTGCATTATCTGCAAAACGATCTGGATAGTCTTTTGGATCATAAAGGTTGCTTATGCATAAGGAAGGCAATGTAGTTTAATTTTAAAATCTAATACCAAGGTCTTGCAAATGTTCCCAAGAAAGGGCTGATATTTTCAGAAGTATTTTAGAGAACACTAGTAGTGATATTTTCTTATGCCAGGGCTAAAAACATATTTGCTGCAAGCAAATCCTTCTTGCTTCTGCCACCAGCTATTATTCACTATTTAATTCTACCTTTGTGTATCTATCCTGCATCCTAAATAAAGCTGTTGTATGCATAAACATTGCTTCATTAATAAGAGACACGTTCTAACAGCAAAATCTCGAATCAAGCTAATAGAAAATCCGTTATAAAGGAGTTGGAAGGAAAATGGGGTATGTGGGAAGAAAAATTGAATGCTAACATTGAGCTCATTCCTGAAACTTTCTACAAAAAAAAATCTCAGAAGCACAAGATTATTTGAAATAAATTTTTTAATGACATTTTCTACTGCTGATTTCCTGTAAGTGTCTTTAAAGCTTTTCCTTGCTATAACATGCTTTATCATGGTTTCAAAAACTCTGTACTGCATATTTATCAATGATCTTAATGCAGCTGAAGTATGCATCTTAGGTGGTTCAGACACCACATGCCACAAATTAAAGATGAGTATTTTACTTAAAGCTTTTTACTGACTTCTTGATAATGAATTGAGTTAAAACATTAAAATATGAGAAACAATTTCCTGTGCTTTGTTGTTGAGAAAATAGAGTTTTTTGGGTTTATCTCTCACCTCTCGAGTGGATGGATGGGAACAACAGCCTTCCTGAGTATTGCAGTTTTGCATGCACAGGCAATAGATTCTGGTGCGTTCTTCTAGTCAAACTGGCAATTATGTGTGAAAAGTCTGGACAACCTTTTAAAATCGCTCTGTTTTCAAGAGTTTTGACAATAATGTAACTACTGGAATAACTTTGAATTACATCTCATTATTATCTTACTAAATTTCCAATTTTTTTTTTTAAACAGATTGAGAATCTTGATCCCCGAGGAATTCAGCTGTCTGCTTTATTTATGAGTGGTGTCGATATGGCACTTTTTGCAAACGATGCTTGTGGACAGCCAATTCCATGGGAGCACTGCTGTCCGTGGATGTATTTTGATGGAAAATTATTCCAGACCAAGCTCATCAAAGCAAGCCGGGAGAAAGTTCCGCTCATTGACCTCTGTGATGGTCAGGTGTGTAGTTTCAGAAGCGTGACAGAGTATCAAGTGTGCCAAATTTTCAGAAGTGTGAGGTGTGGTTGGTTGATCAGTCATTTACTTCACGTATCATCTCTGTACTTTTAAAAGGGAAATATGAGGTGAATGGCTAATGGGTATTTTTCAGCTCTATTTACTCTCCTATCTCTTGTTGATGATTGAGATGGCATTTTGGTAGATTTGGAAAAAGTAAACTGGCGTAAATTTTCATTTATTTTTTTTCCTCTCTGGAAACGGAAACTTGAATGCAATTGTGATGTAATGAACGACTGAGTTGAAAACTCTCTCTGCTCATTGGTTCAAGTACTGTCTTTTTGGGTCAAGCTAGCAAGACTGTCACAAAGGACTAAGCTGCAATGGTTTTACAGTGAAAGAAAACTTGTGATTTCTATGTTATTTTACGGACTGTGAAGTCATTCTTATGGTCCTTAAGCTCAAAATCTTTTCACATTTCTTACGACCATCTTAAAATACAAATGAATTAGTTTTTTGTGGTATCCAAATGATGCCAAGTTATTATCTAAATATAAAAAGAAGAAACTGATAAAAATCAACAGTTTACTGAATGACCAAAACTGTTTTTTAACTTTTTGGGAGGTATGAAATCTTAACACCACAGCTTACCTCTTCTTATTTCTGACTCAAGGGAAACTGATCATAGATTAAATATTGATGATGGCTGTGGTCCCTCTCAGGCTTGGTAGCCTCCAGGCATGCTTTAGCCTGTTTACATAGATTTTGTTTTGCACTCCAGGTTTATGGTGATTATTCTGTTTAAAGTAAAGGGCTGCATTAAGTGTTCAGGAGACTATAAAAGGAGGTTTCTCAGTTCCTTTCTGGAAAGCCCTTTCTAACTTTTAAACTGTTTCTGTGTTACCGACTTCTAAACTGCCTCAGTATTTAGACTCCCATCTCTCTACCGATACATAAAGATTTTCTTGTGAACAATTTGAATATCACTGAACTATTAGTAGGTATGCAAGACAGATGACTGTAATTTTCTAGCTAGCTTTATGGAATTTGTTTGCAGTAGTTGTCTACTATTCTATTATTTTGCTCTCTTCTTTGAATTTGTGGTGTAAATGTAGCTTTATACAGTTGAAATCAGAATTTTAACATCTCTCTGTGACTTTCTCTTTATTCGTAGGCTGAGCAGGCAGCCAAGGTTGAAAAGATGCGTCAGAGCATCCTAGAAGGATTAAATTTCTCCAGGCAGAACCATCCTCTCCCATTCCCACCTCCACCTGCCATGCCTTTCTATCCAGCTTCTATGTATCCTCGACACTTTGGGCCAGTCCCACCACCTCAGGGCAGGGGGAGAGGCTTTGCTGGTAAGTGATGGGACAGTGGTGCGAAACATGTTGGTGTGGAGCGTTATCTTGTCTTTCACATTCCCAAGACTATGAACGGATTTGCTTGTTCGATTTCATAGGAAAAATACATGAAAGCAAGTGGTTGACGTGTTGTCATGTGCCAGTCACTGTATTTTGTTGTTACTTTCATTAGCCATAGCCTAGCAATATGGAATGTGTTGTATTGCTGCGTATTTCCATCAGGATTTTTAGTAACTGTGCCAGATCAAACTACTTTTACCGCCATTTTATGAATAGAAAAAAGAGGAATGGATCAACACTGGATGATTTGAAAAGGCTCTTATGTGCACTGTACATTGCTTCAAAACATTTATATTTATAAATATTAAGAATGCCTAAATTAATGGACACAGTTTAACTGTCAGGGTTGAAGACACCCTTTCCTCCTCCCCACCCCTCTGTGTTTTGCTACAGTCGTTTAATCACTGGCACCCTTGAGTGTGAAAACTGCTGTAACCATTCCAGGCTGTTTCTAGAATTACTCCCTTTCTCAAAATCTCCCCAGTACCAAGGCCCATAGGTGTATTGATACTGGACATTGGGAGTAAGATGTTCTTGGGGTGCCACAACTGTAGCCATCGGAGCTCATTGCCAAAAAATTGTCGCAAGCCTTCCAATGCTCATTATGCCGTAGAAGTCGGGATGCCCGTTCCAAACCCAGGTTAAAGGCCTGCTCTTTGGATAAGAGACCCCGTGCTCCCTAAGGCAGCAGGACTTCTTTGGCCAGGGCTTCCTCGGCGGTGGTGGCTTGCTCCCGTGCAGCATCGCCCGGGCCGGCCGTGGGCTGCTCCTGCCCGGCCTGCAGGAGCGCGACCCTCCCTGCTGACTCCGGAAGGATGGAAGGAGGCAGCAGCATCTCTGCTAGGGGCCTTCCCGGATGCCTGGCCCCCTCACAGCTTTTCCCCTGTCTTTCTTTACCCTGGGTCTAACAGGAGTCTATGGCTTCGGAGGCCCTTATGGGGAAACAGTAGCCACAGGCGCTTACCGGGCCTTCCGGGTGGCAGCAGCGGCAGGACACTCCGGAGCCTTCTCTGGCAATGACAGCAACAGGACTAGCAAGTTTCAGGGCGGTAATTATACCCAAAACCCTTTTCTTAGAGCTTCTGGCAACGGCTTCCTTCACTTTACGGTTTGGTCTGAGGCTTTCCTACTGACTGCCGGTCTCCCTTTCTCCCTAACTGTCTCAGCTCTCCCTCTCTAGAGCCTGCCCAGGCTGCTGTCTGCTCTGCTCTCCCAGGCACTCTCCCCAGGTCCCTGCCGCAAGCCCCTCGGCGCCAGCCTCTCTCACGCCTAGAAACCCTCCTCCAAACACAGGATAGCCGTAAAACCGAACGAGACGGTCTGTCTCCTGCGCTTCAAAATGCGAGAGTGGAATCTGTAATCAGCTGAACTTTGCTTGAATGTATTAACAGTTATTTTCTGAAATTCGGGGGCAGTTGAGCTTTTTGCAAAAACAACCCAACGTAGAAATGACTGACTTCAGTGTTACTGCTAACCTGTTCTTCGCTGGTGTCAATGTCGGCATGGACACAGGCGTGAGACTTATTTATCTCCCTGTGTGCCCATTGCTCGTCTCCTGTACGAGGTGGGACAGTGGAAACCTGTTAATTCCAATCCCCCGTTCAGGGTAAAATTTTCCCATATATTTAGCTGTCCTTTCTGGCCTCTGAGCTTTTGTCCTAAGAGCGAACATACCTCTAATGCTTCGTTGTGTGAATAACTTTGCCCCCATAAACAATGTGCATTTGAAGCTGAAAGACTTGTACAGGGAAGTATGAACCTTTTTGAATTTAATCAGTAATTTAGTTTCTAGCAAATTAACGTTTGAGGACTAATTGCGGCTGCATAAATGCTGTGTTTTGTAACCTTTTCAGTGCTGATGGTCTTACCAGTAACATCTGGCTCAGTTGCACTTTCCTAGATTTCTTGAAATATATGTTATGCCCTGGTGTTGATTTTTAAGGGCAAAACACAGGTATAAAGATATGAGCAACTTGAATAGAAGATACATTCCTATTTAGACAATTGCAGTTTTACCTGCTTTCTTGGTAGGGGAAGGATAAACCGACCTTTTACACCCAGATCAGTTTAATGCTATATTTTTATAACAACTTAGTGTTAGTACAGATAATTCTGCCTAGTAAGTTGTTTATAGCAATTATAATCTGTGTGTCTTATGCTGATATTTGGTGTTCACTAAAGTGCCTTTAAACCTGCAAAAATTACTTCTTCGTTAGGAATGCAGGAAAAAAAAAAATCTTCAGATAGCTTGTAAAATTTCACTTCAGTTTCTTAATGTTTATCTAAAGTATATTTTTAATTACTGAAACTGAAGTAGTCATGTAAGATCATTTTTCTTTTCAGAATTCATATCTATTTTTAAAAAGGGGGGGAAAGAAAGACTCTTGGAGTTACAATGCTTCTGAAAGACCGCAAAATGAGCAATAATCTCCCAGTATCAAAAGAGGAAACTGTATATGTGATAAAATCCGGGCAAACCAGTTTTCCATTCGTTCGTGACTTTAATGTTATGATTGTGAAGATCAAGGTTTGGTTTTGCTTTTATGTGCAGGAGTCCAACCTATTCCTTCTCAGGGAGGGAAACTTGAAATTGCCGGCACTGTAGTCGGCCATTGGGCTGGAAGCAGACGTGGACGAGGGGGTAGAGGGCCATTTCCTCTGCAGGTCGTTTCTGTGGGAGGACCAGCGAGGGGGTAAGTGCAGTCTTCTGGAACGTACTTTTCATATGTGGTTTAATGATTGGGGAAAAAGGTAAAACAGGGAAAAGTTGGAGGCATTTAGAAATTGCATACAACACATTTGAGGACACATGAGGTAAATTATACCCACTGAGTATTCAAGAAGAGCATTTACATTCAGCAGTAGAACCCTGTAATTCTGAATTAGTTATATTGCTTCTTTAAAGGAGTGTAAATGTTAGTCACTAGACAGTAAAGCTAGAAAAAAGATCTTCCAGCAAAATAAAATTTGAAGTAGATTTAAACAAAGCTGATACGTATTTTTCTTTCTTCCTTTCCCTCAAAACTTACAGGCGTCCTAGAGGAGTTATTTCCACTCCAGTGATAAGAACTTTTGGAAGAGGCGGAAGGTACTATGGGAGAGGTTATAAAAGCCAGGGAGCAATTCAGGTAATAAAGCCATGTGCCTGACTTCAAAACACTCTAGTTCACAGGCTAGTATGGTACGGACTTCCAGACCAGCTAATATTGACAAGCACAACTTTAAAAGATAAAAGCGTTTCTTAACAATGATCTTGCCTATGTGTTGAAGCTGTAAGCTGCACAACCACTGATGAATGACAGGCTAGTGCTGCATCTCAATTATAAGCAAACTTTGGTTATAAAGACAGACATGGAAAAATGTATTTTGATATGAAGGCTGTGCCTACACAGCTCTAACCAGCCGTGGGAGTAGGAGAAAATTTAGGAAAATGGGAGAAATACAAAGCTGAAACAAATTAGGTGTTTCTGTTCCCACCCCGACTCTTTCCCAGTTTCTTTTCTGGGACCACGGTCCAACCTCATGAAGAAAAATCAGTAGCAGTAGAAGGCTCTTTGCTGCTGCATGGCTCCAAATGTAAGAACTTACTCTAAACTTCTAGGAAATGACAGACCAGTCTTTGCCCCCATGAGCACACAGTTTCGTTTTCGGGGACAACGTATGAAGCGTCTGTGGATCATGGTTTTTGTCTTTTCCATGGATCCTTTAAATATAGCTGAAGCAAACTGCTGTTTCGTGTTAAATGCCAATTGCTTCAGAGTTATGTTTTCCTCCCTTTTCCATTGTTCTTGCTGCCATGCAGTTTTGAGCGAAGATGCGAGTCCCAGTGGTAATGGGTGAGTGGGTAGTAAATAGGTGGAAAACTTTCACAATAAATATATCATATGGATCTGCAATTTGTCATGGAGACATTAGTATATAAGAGTAAGGGGGTGTTTGCAGGTATCAGACAGTGAGAGAAGGGATGTTCTCCAGTGGATAATGAAGCAACTGTTAACTTAAAGTAAAACTTGCTGCGTTCTAGGTGTAAAAATTCAAATACTTCTCTTCCTTGCTAAATTTCTGTGTATACAGATTATATATGTCTACGAATGTACCTATGTATTTAAAGCTTTACATCTTTTACTTTAAATAGAAGAGAAACCACTATGTTAATTATATAGTATCTAATTTCCAAATACTTTAACCTATGAAATAAAGGAAGCCCTGAGAAGGAGCTCCCAAATATTCTGCGCTTACTAGAGGTTTACATATGTAAATGTAGTTCAGATAGTACCTGAAGGTGGATGGTAGACAGTCTTGACAGACAGTCAGCAAGTTTGGGTATTCATATTTTTATTAATGATATGCAATTTGGATGGTAAATACTTGTGGTCACAAGGATGTTGGTCTAAAATCGTGCCTGTGATAGGGAGAAGAAAGATAAACGGTGGCATTTTCTATTGACTGGTCCTGAGCTCATTGGATTTTACGATCACCAGTCACTGTACTCTAGAGTATGTTCCTTTTACAGGAAAAGAAAAAAGGTGAATTAAAATGCCTGTGGCAGGGAGAACTTGGAAAACTTAATGCATAACAAGTAGATTTTGATACCCAGTTAAGACTAACTGGCAACAGTGTCCTTCCCTGTCTTACAAACCCGGGCGGTTAAGGAAAGAGTGCCTGGGTAGGGCCAGATTCAGACATGCGTATTTACACCAAGCAAGATCCTGCCTGCGGTGGCTTTATCGATACTCATTATGAGGCGGTATGAGCAAAGGTTGGAGAACCCGACTGAAATAAGCAATTTGTATTTAGCAAACATTAAGACGTGCCTATTTTTTCACCAGATGAGACCTTTCACTCTTGATCTGGAAAGAAACAAAAGCGTGTATTTAATCTAAGACTTAACACTTAGTAAAGCCTGTGAAGAAGTACATTTACACATGTGATACAATACTCATTGCCCTCATATGCCAGTCACAGACCTATGCAATGCTACTGCAGAATCTTTTGTGATTTTCTGGAAAACAAGGTTTGTGGTCCTGATGCTAGAGAAGAACAGTTCTTACCCACCTGCAAAATCTTTCAGCAATTCAGGAAAGTACTAACCATGCTGTTTCTAGTATGTCAAAATTAAGATTATTACACTATGAAACTGTTTGCTATTGTTTGAGGCATATATGATGTCCGTATCTTAAGTCATTTCTTAGTACTTGACTTTGTTAACAGCGTGACAGATAAGAACGTTGCTTCTTAGCAACCCAACCTGCTGATTTTGGTTTGTTGTTTAAAGCCTATTACGTTTCTGGAACGCTCAGATTCATTGTTGCAGAGACTTAAAAACTAAACATACGTTCTAATGCTGCATAAATCTGGTTTTTATTGTTATACTCAGTCTTGTAAGATTCTACTATATGCTTTTCGTATGAAGTCACTTTCCTAATCTCCGAAGCATATAGACTAGTATAGATAATATTGCATGGTACTTTTGCACTTCTTTACAGTTTGTCTGAAAAAAGCTTTGGTTTGTATTTGAATAACGTGTAATCATACCATTAAATTATAATGTATATGAACCAAGAAGCAGAGTTAAGCTGTATATTGATTCTCAGTTTTGGTGTTTCCAGCCGTTTACGTAGCTCTTACACTGTGCAGTAACCATCGGAGTTAGAAAGGGCATTTTACCGCAGGAGCGTCGGAAGGCATGGCTAGAAGGCACTCAGAAATGCTGACAGTTCTTTCTCATCCGTGCTGTGCTGTTTATTTTGTATGCCACTTCTTATTTCAGCAGTACATAATACTCGGTATTCGCTTGTCATCCTTCTGCACACTGCATGCTGCCTATTAATAGTGTCTTTGTAACAGATTGTAAATATATCGCAGTGGTTCTTCAGTAATTTTCTTCTTTTTTTAAAAAATAGGGCAAACCTCCTTATGCTGCTTCAGCAGAAGAAGTAGCCAAAGAACTTAAGTCAAAATCAGAGGAATCTAAATCCTCAATTGTGTCTTCAGATGGATCCCTGGCTGAAAATGGAGTTGTGAATGAGGAAAAACCAGCTTCCCAGATGAATGGGAATACAGGAGACATCAGGGCTTCCAATCAGTCTGAAAGTGCCTTGAGTAATGACTCTAAAATGTGCAATACAAATCCTCACTTAAATGCACTAAATGCAGACAGTGTTTGCCATAAAGATGATGCTCTTGAGGCCACTGTCTTAAAAAAAGAAGAGTAAACTTATTTTTTATAGAGGGTGAAGGATGTTGGGAAGGGTCAGGATTAGGAATATCTGGAAAGAAAGAGAGCCTACAGTTACGTACATTTTTTCCTTTCCGTAAGAGAAAAATGAGGACTTTGGAAATTCGGATCCCTCTTTGATGTCAGAGATTTAAACAACACATTTTTAGTTTTAACCAGTTGTAGTCAAAATGCTACAATAAAACAAAAAAGAAAGAGAATGAAGAGCATTTGACTCCCGCACTTAAAATGAAGTATACATAAAGTTTAAACTGGTTATGACAAAAGCTTGTAGTTTTGTTTTTTGAACTATAAAGAAAACAAATTTTGGCAGTCTTTAAGTATATATAGCTTAAAATATAATTTTTAGTACTTGGCACCATATGTATGCCATTATATTTGATTTTGCATTACTGTGTCACAATAAAGCTTTCTTTAAGGCTTTGATTTCATGATTATGGGGGGAAAAAGGCACAACCACAGTTTTTTCTTTCTTAAATTTCATCACCGTTGATGTGGTTCTTTTGTGTTAAAATGTGCAAACTATCGAAACTAAAAATTATAGAGTAATATTGCAGTTCTGCTGATTTTAAATATACATCATACATACTTTACAAGCAAGTTAAATGGAGATAAACTTGAAATCATAGAAGATGCAAATGACCTTTCAAAATAAACACAATGTGTTCTGAAACTTTTTGTGACTAATACCATGCATCCGTGATCAATGAACTATGTGGTTTTGAATCAGACGTAGACCATTAGTACTACTATTTGAGCTAAACTTCTGCATGGTTCATAATTTTTAAAGTGTGTAGTTAATATTATGCATGTTATTGTCCTCTTTCTTCCATTCTTACAAGTACTGTGCCCATTTGCAAAACAAAAAGCTAATAATCAGTAATAGTCCTATAAAAGATGTTAACTATGTTTAGTCATTGACTGATCTTGCTCTAACCTTAAAATTTTGTGATTATTGACCTCTGTTGCATTTATTCTAAAACTTAAAAAAAAAAAAAATTATCTAGCCGTTTTGAATATCAACGTTACCCTGGTGTACTCATTGCTGTATGCATTATTGTTCTCTGTTGCTGTTTTATGCCTTCATATTAGCAAATATGAAATTCTGTGAAAAACAAAAAAAAAAAGCTTTGATCTTCAAAAAAAAAAAGTACCCCCCTTCTGTAGCAGGAAACAAATGGCTTGTTCTTGAGAACTTTCCCATCAAGAATTTAGTATAAGCAAATATACCTGTATCATTTTGATGTTTTTGTTAGTGTTTCCAAACTTAATGTACTTCAAAATCAGAATCATTTCTTTATATTCGTTTTCATATAATTCTCCTGATGCTCTTCATCACACATTAGTGATCAGAAATGAGGTGTAATTCCCCATTCCCTGCCCGCAAGAGCTAAGTAGGTATCTTAATGTAAGTTGAAGGGAGTTCTGCCCCAACTCATGGATTGTGCAAGAATGAACTACTGTTGGGTTTGATTGGTTGTAGATGGATTGTGGTGTGGTGTATTTGAAGGCTATTGAATGCAACTTACAGTGCTTAATAAAAATCTTTATTCTTTTAGTATAAAATACTGTATGCCTTTTTTGTCAACTATTTTTTTAATTAACATGTTGTAAATAAAAGTTTTCCTATGCCCAAATGAAGTGACTGAGTTAGCAGACTACGTGATGTCCTCCCAAACGACGGAGAAGGAAAACGCAACCTTCGCACGCTGCCGCTGTTGGGGGAGGCCGCACCTGGTCGGAGTAATGCTTTGTCCTCTTTGTTTTGTGCAGCTGCTTCAGATGCCCGCGTGTAAATGCGAGATGGTTAATAAGATGCAAATAAGACAGAAATAACAGGGGCGGTTGTTTAAAGAAGAAAAAGACCAACCCTAGGTGCTCGCAGGGTTTTGAAGTATAAGACGACCGACAGTGCCTGTATCTCAGCTCCCCGTAGCTGAGAACAAATTATTCCGCTATGCGGGAGTTTTCTCTGCATCGTGGATCATACTGACATAACGTGAGGAGTTATAAATTTATACCTCGACTGATACCAGGAGAGCTCTTTGCCTGGGCATGCCCTTATTGTCTGCTGTCTCTATCCGAATGTTCATCGGTTTACGCTAGTGCCTGACACACGTTGTTAAAAGCAGGCTTGCCCTGAGCGGTTTTGATCTCGTCTCGTGTCTACATGAGCGGTGTTAACAGCTCTGCGCTCTCGGCGTAGATGCGGTTTATAGGAGCACAGCTGTGTTCTGTGCAAATGACGGCGATCCGTCTTCCCCTCTCCTCCTGCACACAAGCTGGAGAGGAGCGGTTGCGCTGCTGTCGGGGCAGCTCTCCGGGGGACCCCGCTGTTGAACTCTGGCGGGATCGTGTCCCTTCCTACCCTGCACTGACGCTGCGTTATTCACCCCGTGTTAGAGCTTGTCTATTCTGGAGATGTTATCCAACCTCTTGCTCTGGTGGAGGCTCAAGGCACCGGTTGCCCTCTTTCCCAGCAGTAGAGAGGATGTATTTTCACTTTTCTAGCGTAACTTGGTCACTGGCACGGAACAAGAAATAGCAACAAAAATAAATGTGCATGGGAGATTGCACCAATGTGCCACATCCTGCAAGCGTGATGACTTCACTCCTTTCCTCAGTGTAACTATGCCAGCAAAATTTTTCATGGGCAGCCAAAGGGTGACGAGCTATCCGCACAAGTGTGACTAAAATTAGGATGTGAAAGTACAGCAAATTAACTAGTTCATTGGCTCACGTGTAAGGTGCTGCATTTACTTTTTCCAGAAATTATGGTGAAAAAATTTGGCTTGCCTGGCGTACGTACCTGACCTGGAGCACATACTTGCTTCGTGGCCCATTTAAACCCCTGCCATTGCCCCGGGGAGGCCGAAACCCAGCTCCTTGGGCAGAAACTGCGCTGGGGCGGGGGGAAGATGAGCCTTCAGCTGTTGGTAGATGCTAGTGGAAGTAGCGGCGGGGACATCTTACAGGTGCCAGCGCTCCCTGGTTCCCTGACTGGGAACATCGCCGTCGAACCCAGAACCAACACCGAGTTTATGGTTTGCCCTCTCGGTGGGTATGTGCAGGTCAGCAACTGAGGGTTCGGGTGGTGCAGCGGTGGGTGCTCTGGTAGGCTGGGGGAACCGAACAATAGTCTGTGACTCTGCACCCCTTGAGGGCAAGCACGGGGCCGCCTGTCCTCCCTCTTGTCTTGAGTAGCTTCCTGCAGGAAACGAGATGCATTTCAAATTAATTTAGTCCTCTTCCAAAGAGTTAAACTGACTCGGGAATCGGTGATCCTACGGGATGACCAGGTATTGCCTGGGCTTGCTCCTGAAGAATGCCTTTCACACGTGAGTTTATACATCAGCAAGTACGTTACGTTCTGTTATACGCTATGTTACATGGACCGTTCTAGTGTGCTAACTAAAGCAGTTAATGCTTTGTAATCATCTATTACCCACGTGTAGACAGGTTGCCTGCATCTCCTGTAACAATACTGGGGACTCCACTTTGACAGCAGCTCAGCCCTGAGCGTGGAGGCATTGACGCTGCTGACTTGTATTTTGCCGGTGGTCCCCTCTAGCCGCATTCATCTCTGGGATCGGGAAGCCCGGGGGCTGCAGCGTGCCCGCTGTAGCCGGGGAATGGGGTGTTGGGCTTCTCCTGTTGCCTGAAGGTTTCCTGTTAGTGACCCAGAAGAAGGTCTCGGGCACCGAGTGTGGAGGCTGAAGCCGGCTCCTCGCCACGCAGCAGGTCTTTGCATCCAAGCACGCCCCTGCGGATGCAGCGTCTGGAACGGGTGCCCAAGGCGAGGGGGGGGGGGGCTATTGCTACTTATAAAGGCCAAAGGGCTCTATGAGAAGTGAGCCTTTTTATTTCTAAAGTGAAAACTTGATACGAATAAAGATGATGGCTCTCAGACCGCTCGGCTTGAATAGAACAGAATAGAATAGAATAGAATAGAATAGAATAGAATAGTTCAGTTGGGAAGGACCTACAACAGTCACCTAGTCCAACTGCCTGACCACTTCAGGGCTGGCCAGAAGTTAAAGCAAATTATTAAGGGCATTGTCCAAATGCCTCTTGAACGCTGAGAGGCTCGGGGCATTGACCACCTCTCCGGGAAGCCTGTTCCAGGGTTTGATCACCATCTTGGTAAAGAAATGCTTCCTATGTGACCAATATCTCATCATCCACCTCCAAGATGAGTTAAACTGGGAGAATCGGCCACTGGGGTGGGGACGTGTGGCCACCGTCCATCCCACGCCAACGGGCTTAGCTGTCAGCTGAGGGCAGAGCCCTGCCCGCTGCTCACTTGCAAGCAACTAAAGCCTCGATGCTCCTCCCTAGGCTGGCCTTGCTAATTGTTTAACTGTGTTGTTAATGACTAATAGTGATCTGTGTGCTGCAGTCAATCACTTTTAGTGCATTTTTTACATCCAATCTTCAGTGAGTCCTTAAACACAGGCAGGTGGGTAATTACTGACAGCGGAGAAGATTTAGGGGCCGGGGGGTCTCTGTGCAGGGGGAGCCCAGCGCGGGCAACCCAGAGCATTTTTTGTTCTCTGCTCTCGCACGTTAAGTGCAGCGTTGTGTTACGGACGGAGGAAAATGAGATGTAAGATGGTACGAGGCCAAAGAGCCCCCCGCCCACCGGGGATGGCGAGCAGCGGGGGCGAGGAAGAGCCGCGACCATTTTATTTCCTGCGCTCGCGGTTGTGCTATTTAAGGCGGTGGTTGCGTCGCTGGATGGCTGCGTCATGGGCCAGGGGGGCGTACGCCTGCCTGAGAGAGCAGCAGCCGCTGCGCTACCTTCCAGATCCTCTTTAAAAAGTCTTGAAGGGGCGAGTTTTTCAGGGTTGGGGAAAGCCCTGCGACCAGGAGAGTCCTGCAGCGACCGACGGCCCATCAGTAAAAGGTTCTGATCACCCCTCATGAGCAGGGTCCCTCACGCCGGTGCGCAGGATGCAGCCCCAGCGCCCGGTTGCGGCGAGGACGGGGAATGGGATAGTGCAGCCATGGCTCCTGTGCTGTGAAGAGGTGAAAAGTGAGATCATGGGCACGTTTTTCAATGCGGTCAGTGCTTGAGAGCATAATTGTCCAGACCTGAAGCAGATTACAGCTCCCTCAGTGAAAGTCTGTATAATCCTTCTAATTGCGTTGAAAACTCATAAAATGACCAGAGCCGAGTCTGGTCACGCCGAACCGCTGGGTAAGAGCGCGCAGGCGGGAGCTGGGGACGTGCAGCCTTGGGGCAAGGCGAGATCACCAGCATCTGCTGCCCCCTCTCCCGGGGAAGCCCCGTCCCCATCGGGTACCGCTCTCCCCTGGGAGCTGGCAGGGTCGTGCAGCGGGTTGGAGTGGGATGGTTCCCAATGTTAGTGCCCCACTGGTGTTCCCTGTCCCCGAGACATCCCACCCACCCGTGGGTGAATGCCTCAACTGCAGCAGCTCCCCGGGGGCGGCGTGAAGGGCCGGGGCCGCGCCAGCTGCAGGGATACACCCCCGCAGCCACCTGAACCCTCAGGGTGGGTTTTGCAGGGTTTAGTAGCCCCATCTTTAACTGTGACTACTACAAATTAATAAAAAGGAAGAAGTAGTTTTGCATTAAACATTCCCTAAAAGGCTGTTGTTTAAAAGACAATACGTTGCTTAAAACTGCTTGGTAACTTTAACGAAGGCAGTGGCAGTATCCATGCAGAGCAAGTGTGTAATTCTTTCCTGCCCGTGGTTACAGCAGGTTTTGCTCTGCTCCCCTCTGGGCACTGCCCCGAGCCCGGGGGGTTCTTTGTGACCCCTTTTTCCTCCTTGTCTGATGAGTTATGGGGGCTACGCCCTCCTTTCCTCTGGGCCAGTGCGAGTGCCTGCGGCTGCTCCTGCAGTCGCCTCCTCCAAACCTGGAGGGGCCGTGGGTCTCTCCCCCGACGCTCATCTGCTGCATGATCCTCACTTCTGCCTCGTCCTAGACCCTGACCTGAACCACGGGCCCGTGCTCTGCTCAACCTGCCATGCCCTGGTCCAGCACGCCGCGGCAGGAGGGGACTCGGCGGCAGGAGGGGATGCAGCATGTGCCAGCGCAGCCCAGCTGAGAGCAAACCCATGGCCCCTGCACGGCCCAGAGCCCCCGTCCTGAGTTTTGCCCTGAGACACCTCTCCTTGGACCAGGCGGAGGAGAGCGAGAAGCTCCTGAGCCCTTCCCCGGGGGCTTTGCCTTCCCACAGCAAAGCAGCAGGTAAGAGCTAAATACTGTCTCTCTTCATTTAACAGCCAAGTAGAGGACGCTAATGCCATGAGGGATTCAGGGGTTTTGGCAGGAAAAGGTGTATTTCTGAAAGTACTATGGGATTGTAATCTGCCCTTGGTTTGGCATTTAGGTCTGGGGCTTGCTGGTGTGTTTTGCGAGATAAATGGCTAGGGGGGTGCCCTGGTGTCTGGTTGAAATCGCGACTGTTCACACGTGGCTATGTGAACTAATACAGCAATTTAAAAAAACACGAAATGAAGGATGAAAACAAAGATATTAAGTAAAATGTGGGCAAGGTACCACAGAAAAGCAGGAACGTCACAAAGTACTGACAACATTCAGCTTAATTCATAGTGGTTCTGTTACAGTATTTGTAATAAAACATAACATTTAGTGACCTGTTATCTGACGTATTAAATGACTGCTGGGTGCGGCTGGTGAGCGCAAAGGACGAAGGATGCAGGTGAAGAACTAACCGAGGGAAAGGGGGAGGGAGAGGAACGAGGACATGTGCAACTGCCACTGCATGGATGGGATGGGATGGGATGGGATGGGATGGGATGGGATGGGATGGGATGGGATGGGAGCAGAGGGCCGGCCGGCAGGATGCTGAACAGCTGCTGGAAGGTGGTGTTGGAGACAGGCGGCTCTCAGGGGTGCTGGCTCGGAGGCGCAGCACCCACGGGTGCCCGGAGCCTCCCGGAGGGGACGAGGGCGAGGGCAGAAACCCCGGCCCGTGGGTCGGGCTGGGCGAGCTCACTCGCTGCTGCTGGGCTGGAGGTAGGCAGATCACGCTTGGTTTTCATCTGCCTTTTCAGAGGATGCATCGAGGTTGTGTCTCGGGGCGACGTCTCAGCAGGTCTGCGGTCAGCGGCGGATTTTGCCACTTGCTTCAGGCCAGGCAGCACCTTCCCTGCAAAGGTCCAAGAAGCGTGTCCCCAAGTGTCATTTCTAGTAAACCTCAGCAATGCAAATGGCCTTTTGCTTTGTGTCTCCCTGTCAGAGTCATGTTCGTCTAACATTTAATTCTGCTTTATTTATACTCTGCCTTCTGTTTTATAACAGGCTCTCAGCAAATTGAATGAGAAAACTTATAAACACTTTATAAAACTCTTTTACTTCGTAAACTTTGGGCTTCTTTGGCTTCATAAAAAATGAGCTTCCTGATCCCTAATAAAACACAGTGGGGAGAGGCGAAATAAATGTGAATTTGACTGACGACAGTGACGGGATCGTGTGCATCTTCCTCCTTTATGAAGTTCCAGACTAGAAAATGCTTCTGGTCCTGCGTGGACTACACCATGTAGAAGATGGAGACAGAAGGCAGCTCCCAGCACAGCAGCGTGCTCTGGGTGAAAAATAACAAAAATCGAGTCCAACTGCCAAGTTATGAAACCTTGCTTACAAATGGTTTAACTGTTTATAAAAAAACATTTTGCATGAGGCTCCACTGTGGCCACATTACTTGAGTAACTGCGGCCAAAATCCTTTTTTAAATAGTGTTTTTTGAAAGCTGTTGCCCGGGTTGGCAGCCTGCGTAGGCTGGGGAGAGCCACGCCGGCCGAGCCAGCGACGATGCTCCTGTGCCCAGCACCATGGAGCAAGCCCCGGAGGAGCCTGGCATTTCCCCCCTCCCCAGAACATGACTTTTCCCCCCGAAATGTGGCAACCAAGTACTGATTTCCAGAGATTGCAACTGAATCTCTTCTAACAGCTCTTCTGCTTGGTGCACCTCAGCCCTTGTACCTGGCCGGTGACTCCTGGTCTTACGACGGCAGTGGTGAGCAGCCCGGCTGGCCTCGCCCCAAGAACCAACCCTAAGAGAAAGGATTAGTAAGACACATTTTAAGAAATATTAACGTATTTTTCCCTTCTTCCTGCCTTTCGATTCTTTTTATCTGCAGCGCTGCCCGGGGACTTTGCTCTGGTTTTCACTTTGCATTGGCGCTGGTGTGTTCAGGCCGTTGTTCCTGGGGGGGCTCAGGCGTGGTTTGGGGGGGGCTCAGGTGTGGTTTGGGGGGGCTCAGGCGTGGTTTGGGGGCTCAGACGTACCGTGCAGCAGATGAAGCGAGGCCCTTGCAGGGAAGGAGCGGAGCGGATCGCTGCTGCTCTCCCCCAGCGGATTGGTTTTGAGGGAGGTCTCCTTGCTGGCGCTGCTGCACCTCTGTGTAGGTGCCACCTCTGTGTAGGTGCCACCTCTGTGTAGGTGGCAGCTCCGCCTGCGCTCCGGCGGCTCCTGCAGCCCTGGGAGCTGGGTCGCACTGGTGGCGGAGGTTGTTACCGTTTGCCAGGGGGGTTATTGTACCTGCTAATCTGGATTTACAGCTGCTGTGTACTGCCCGAATTGGCCATTGCTATAGAAAACAGAAGAGTTTAACCAGAACTTAAGAAAGAGGCAACAACTGGGTGTGGCATGAGAGGGATGCGCTGGAATATCATGTCTTGGGGGTTTTATTTTTTTTAATGTAAATGAGCGTGAATACCGGTGCTTCAGACGTTACATTTGCTTGCAGAGCCTGAAGAGGGCTGCCGAGCCTAACCCGATCGTGCTTGATGGGGAGGAGCTGGTGGCGATGGGGAGGGAGACTGGACGGAGTCGGGAGAGGGAAACACATACACATTTTCCTTTCTTCCCGCCCCCCCCCCCCGCAACCTCTATCAAAACACCTCCTAAGCACTGGGGATCTTCTAGCGTGTATGGAACTCGGGCACTGAGCAGATGATGAGGACAGTGTAATACCCGTGCTGGGAAACAGCGTAACTCTTGGAGCAAGTGTGCTCCCAGGAGCACCTTGCACGAAGTAGAGCCGATTCGGTAACAAAAGGCTCTGAAAGGCTCCGAGCGCTGCAGCCGTGGGTGCCACACGGGTGCTGCTTTCTGTGATTGCAAGTGATTCTCAGGGTCTGAGCGGTTCCCACTCGATGCCACCCAACGCAGGCGATTAGGGCTGGTGCAGGCCAAGGAGAGGGAGGGGTGGACCCCACCAGCGGGCCTGGGGGTCTCTGCAGAGCTCCCCCCGCACCAGCCCGGCGTGCTGACGGTCCCGCAGGGATGACCCCAAAAATAACAGCGGTCCCATTGAACCGCTCAGTGCTCCCTAACCACGGGCCACGATGGAAACTGGGACCAGTCCCAGGCAAGCCATGGGGCACCCCGGGGCGAGCAGCCCCGCAGATCCCGAGGCTGCGGGTGGCCGTGGCCTTGCCAGGGGCTGAGCCGGCTCCCACCATCTGTGCTAGCCTCCATCTCCTGCTCCCTGCTGCTTGCTTCACTGTTGTGCAAACCTCCTGCCATCCTACTCCGGCCTTATTTTTGCTCTTCCAAATGAGGCTCCGCTGCCCTTTTAACTCCCTGGGTGCAGCCAGGAGGCGTACGGAGGTTTTGCTTTTTTCCCTGGCCCCCAGCACGGAGGGCACGGGGTGCTCCTTGGGTCTTTTTTTAATTATTATTTATTTAAGTTATTCTCGGGAAGGTTACATTAAATGAAGAACTGCACACATAACATGAACGGTGAGTGAAAAGATGTAGCTGGCATGATACCTCCTGCCACATGGGCTTTGAACTTCAGGACCACATTTAATGGAAATATTTCTGCTGCTGAAATAAGCGTTCGCTTCTGTCGCTGAGCTTGGTGAAATGTGACAGTCATTTCACTGCTGTACACCCTGCTGTAAAATACAGGCAAAAACCGCTTCAGAAATATTTCTGTACTCAGCGTTCATTAAGCTGTAGGAGGCTTTGGTCGCCAGGTCTCGGCAGTATCACGCCCAGCCCCTGCGTGAGCCAGTGCTGGGCAGTAAAGCAGGCTGGCTTTGCTCAGCCAGGGCTTCCTGCGGAAAGCACCTACCGACGCCGCTGCCCACCCGAAAGGCTGCAGGGCACGGTCTGGGAGATGCTGCGGGGCCTCCTAAGGCTTTCATTCCGGACTGCCTAATCGCCCACACAGTAACGCATTAAATGTTTTCAATATTAAATGCAACGTCAATGTTTTAGACTCGGACCCGTTCGCGCTCTTCCTTCAATTGCGTGCTCAGGTGCAGTGAGCTAGGAGTAAGGTGCATCTCTCGGCTCATCCGCACACCGCGAGGAAGTGTTCTTTCCACTGCCGTAACACGGGGGAGTGCAGACATGTTGTTCTTGGTCCTCTTTTCCCCAAAATAAATATCGAAACATAATGACAAAGACGTACCATGAAGAAACTATGAGTCCACCAGCAGAAAGGAGGACTTCTGGCCTGCCTGCTCGCCTCGGGCAGTTATCCTGCCTGGCAGCCACCAAGGAGAACTGGTGCCCAGGTGGAGTTGCCGACGCTGCTTTCTACCGCGCTGCCAGCTGCTTCCCAAGGCAGGCTCCTGCCCTGTGCTCCTGCCTCTCCCCACGCCTCCTCTCCACGCGTGCCCCTGAGGCTACGGCACGGCAGTACGGGGGGGCCACTGTGAATTTTCTGAGTTAGTACAATTGTCTTCCCTAAAAAATAAAATAAAAAACAAAATAAAGCATCTGAAAATTTAAAATCGTGTAAGAGAAACTGGTAACTTTTTATTGACACCTGATAGGATGATCAAAGTTCAGATTTTGTCTGTGTACTCTGTACAGATCCTGGTGACCCACAATAAACACAAGATTTTAATGTCAGTATGACACTGACGCCCAATGAAGTCACTTCTCCATGTCGAGATGGTGCGTGACACTAGGTTGTGTGCCGAAATACAAGGCAAGAGAGAAGTGCTTAAGTGAGAAGGTGCATGTATGGACTGATAAATGCAAACTGCATTAAGAGTTATGAATGCAAACTAAATTCTTTAACTAGGTCTTTAAACTACTTTGCTACATGAAAGGCCCTTTTAAACCAGTCTCCTTTTATGACTTTAACCATTTAAAATCAAAAATGCAGTTTACATCCTCGAATGTCTTGCTTCAAACTGCACATCTCATTATTCCTCCTGGCTCGGGGTTTGCGTTTATTTGGGTATTTTGTTACAGCATTTGAACTACCCCTTTTGTGCGTTTACTGTGGAGTTCCCCGTAGGCCAGCCATGGGCTGATGGGTGCTGCTCGACCGTTGGTGCCAACCGAAACAGGACCGAAACAGGACCGAATACGGTGTGGTGTGAGATCGAACCAATTGCTGCAATAGGGAAATCTGGCGTCAGAGGGGAAAACTGGAAGGGACGTAAGCTGTCATCTGCTGACCCCTCTCCTGCTGCAGCTCAGCGATCCCTGTTCTTTCAAGGTTGGTTTCACAGATAGCTTCTTTGCAAACATTTACTTAAAGAGTAGATACGGTCAAGAGGAAAAAAGATAACTTGCTTTACTTCTCTACAGTAGCATGCAAATAACTATGGGGACAATGTGTCTAAAGCTACAGGGCATCCATCGTAAAACAGAAGGACCTTGTACATACCACTGCAGAGGAAATCAATAGGAAGAACACTAAAAAATGGTAAGAAAAACTGGGAAGCTCAAAAAATGATAGCAGTCCTTCCCTCTGCGCTGATGACCAAGCCTGAACCCTTTCTGAGCACCACACCAGAGGTGGGACTGGAGAGCTCAGTACTGTGAGCCATCACTGTTCAAACTAAAGGAGCAGATGGAGGCTCTTCCGAAGCGCCCACTTCAGGGCATCGCCGTCGGTGAGACTTCTCCTCCCAGGTCATTTAAATACTCCTGAAAAAGCCCATCCTCCCCCGTGAGCTCCAAGAGAGCAGCAGATCTCTTCGCGTGACGTAGCCGCTGGACTCCTCGCGCTGTGTCAGCCACGTGAACGTCCAACTGCTTACTGCCCGCAGGGTCTGCGACCACCATGCAGATGTTTTCTGGGTATCTGTTTGGGCCAACGCTGCTGATTTTTTTTCCAATTGGTTTAGAAGTACGTATTAAAAAGTCACTTCAAAATTTCAAAAAAGTTAACTCGATGATCAAATGATGTTTTGCAGAGGCAGCTCAGCATAGCTCCACCACTCGCTCCTCCCTGCCCGAGAGCAGCCAAGCACCCTCCTTGCGTGGCTTCTAGATCGAAATACTCATGGAAAAATCAGGACAATGAGACAACCTCACCAATTAGTTTATCTGCTAATCCCCGGCAAAACGATGAGTAAGACATCCGAGTTGCCAGAACAGAGCCACCAAGTCTCTCGTAATTTGTTTCCATGCAATATCAGGAATGTCGGCTCTAGCAGCCTCCAGCACAACTTAAGATAATCCAACTGACTTTGCAGAGGAAAGGAGTAAAAATATTGACCCCGCGAGCACAGCTCTGCTGCTGGATACAACCATCACCCGAGGAGCAGCGCGGGACAGCTGAGGAGCCTTGAACTGCTCCAGCCCCATTTGCAGAGGAGTGTCTGGCTACACCCTCGTACGTCCCAGCTGCCTTTTGTTGTGGTCACCAAAATCCCCGCAGCATTAAGAGGGTTTAGCTCATCAGCGGCTGCAGTGGAGACATGCTGACACTAGAATTTCGGGCGGTGCTTTGGAAATAGGGCTGTTTTCATGGAGATGCTCATGGGACTTGAGGGAAGGCAACGAGGACATAATTTTTCACAGCTCATATGGGCTTGGTGTGAGCAAAGCCCATAAAATAACTGGGAGGAGACGAGCACAGAACGTGGTACGATGAGCTGCCACGCTTGCAAGTGCTTCCGTGCTCCTTAAAAATTAAAAGGCTGGTTTTACAAAAGGAAGAAGGCACTCCGGCATGCATTTCGGGTGTGCAGAGGCAAGAAGCCCAATTTCTGGGTGACTGTCCCATACCAAAGGGCATCAAAATCGCTGAATACTCTGTTCAAACCCGTCCTGCAGAGCGCAGAGGTGCTGGTAGATGCACTTGGCATTGGCGAGCAGTGAACAGACTCTGTAAAGATGCGTGCGACTCTCGTGATGGCTCCCAAGCCTTTCCTCCTCATCCTGCTTTACTCCCTAGACTTGCTCTTCTACTTTCTGGTTGAAGCTCCGAGCAATTAAAATCGTGATAGATCGATTTAAACTTAAAAGAGGTCTGATTTTTAGAGGGCAGACACTTATTGCCGCTCAGCGCGATGAAGAAAATAGGCCCCTTTGCGCGTCTCGAGACATTCAAAACATGTCATTCAAAACAACTGAGTCACGATTTAAAATGCAGGCCTATAATCTTCCCCCCGCACTACCACACCTTGAGCTATGTCAGAAATTCAATTTCGCTCTCCTAAACATCCATGGTGGACCAGAGCGTGCCGTTTCTGACGCTAGCTCTGCACGAACAGCGGCTGAAAGTCATTTCTGTGGCATGTAAATTCAGTGGGCAAGGCAAGTAATTTTGACAGTCCCTCTTCAGTTGTCCTAGGCAGGTTCTGCCTTTACGAACAATGTGTATCTCTGTAGAAAAACCTAGAATTGAAGTTATTTGGCCCCTTGAATTTCCCTTGTCCTCCACAGGTGATTTCTGAGGATTTTTGCAGACTGATGAAAAAAGGCAGAGAAATGCCCGTTTTCTCCTTCTGCTCTAAGATAAATAGAAGATTTCCCCCCCCCCCCCTCTCAAATGAGATGGATTCAAGACGCTGAATCCCTCATAGCTGGAATTAAAATCACATCTCAGTTGGGACTCCCTTTGCGAGTACTTCGTAGGAAGCTCTCGTGCTTCTCAGCGAAGCGTGCCAGCGGCTATCGAACGCTCTTGGGACACAGAACCCACCGAAATGCCCCTCAGTACGATCGTATTCACCACCACACCTCTTCAGAGTTGAAGGGGGAGAGAGGTTCTGCATCCTCAATCTCGGTTCAAACTCGAGGGTTCCTCTTTTGCCCTCGCCGCCACCGCCGCCGACCCGTCTCCGTCTGAGAGGAAGCCGGTGTCTGTGGGTATGTGCAGTCTTGGGCTACGCGGACGTTATGTGCCTAAGTGGCCCTTCACAGCACGTATCCAGCACCCTCCCGCTTTGATTTGGTGCTTCGTAGGCACGAGGTATTTATTTTCGTCTCTTTGGTGCAGCAGCCCTACTTGCAACGGTGAAAGGGCTGCCACGGGCAGAGGTGGGTAACTTTAAAAGCAGTAATATAATTCTACCAACTAAAAAGGTGGGCATCTTTTTCTTTCTTAATGTAAATCAACACCCGTGCACGTTTATAGGCCCTCACCCGCCATTACCACCTAGAGACCAGACCATCAGGGCGTTATTTCTGCTGGTAGGGCAGCACGATACTTACAGCTACTTTTAAGCGTGCCTGCTCCGTGATGGCTTGTCATTAAAAGAGGGCTTTTGCGCTTCGCTCTTGCGGACACACATTTAGCATCACCCCGCGCTGTATCTGCGCGGAGGGGCGAGCGCGAGCAGCGCTACCCCCGCGCACCGGCGGCGGGGTCCGTCCCCCCCCCCCCCCCGCCCGCCCCACTGCCAGACACCCCCCCCTCCCCGGGGGGGGGGGGGGGGGGGCAGAGCCGCGCCCGGGCCGCCTTCTTTAAAAAACTCCCTCCTGGCGGCCGGGCGGTAAAAAAAAAATCCCCCCCCGCCACCCCAAAAGCCCCCCGCGCCCGCCGCCGGCAGCGCTCACCCTCCCCGCCGGCCGCTCCGCCGAGCCCCGCCGCCGCCCGCCCCGGCCCCGGCCCCGGCCCCGGCCCCAGCCCCGGCAGAGGAAATATTGCAATGTTGCAAGCTGACGTAAGGACATTACAAGGAAAGGGCTACATTTCGGAGTGTTTATGAAAAGCCTCGGTACTGTACTGTCACCAGGGGGCACGCAATAGAATGCATTTCGCCAAACATTTTGAATAATAATCATTTAACAACAACAACAACAAAAAAAAGCCCCAGTCCGGTCGGCGCTCGCAGAGCCGGAGGAACCATGCAGCCAAACTTTGGGAAGCCCTTTATTATTTTCCTGACATTGCTCGCCCGCCCTTGAGGAGCCGTAATTGCATTATCTTATTTTTTTTTTTTTCTCTTCCCCCCCCCTTCCCCCCCCTCTTTTTCTCCCTCTCCCCCACCCCGTCTCCTCGACATTGCAAATTCGCTGGCGTTTCGGCAGGAGCAGCAGCCGGAGCGACCCCGCGGCAGGAGCCGCCGCCAGCCCCGCTCGCTCCGCTCCTCCGGGCGTCCAGCCTTGTTTTGAAGGGAGCTAACATGGCGACGGTGCCCGTCTATTGCATCTGTAGGCTGCCCTACGACGTAACCCGCTTCATGATCGAGTGCGATGCCTGCAAGGACTGGTTTCACGGCAGGTAACACAAAGAGATCGGGCCTTTCCCCCCCTTTCGCCGCGGTCCCGCCGCCTTTCGCCGCCTTTTCTCCGCCGGGCAGCGCGGGGAGAGGCGCTGCCGGAGCCGCCGCCGTGTGCAGTTTTCCAACAGGCCTTTTTGGAGAGGAGGAGGAGGAGGAGCCACTCTGCCCCCGTCTCTCGCTCGCTCTCTCCCCGTTGTATTTGTTTTGTGTGCGTTTTGTTTTGTAAATTTTGCTGGATTCCCCGCACAAAGCTTCCCCCCCCCCGCCCCCATCCCCGGGGCTCCGGTGTCACCGGGGTGGGGGGGCCATTGTGCTTTCCTCGGGGAGGGGATCGTTCCCGCCGGCCGGCTGGGCGATGGCAGCGCGGCGCGGCGGCGGGCTCTTACGGCCGGGATGTTGTGTGTCCCGCGCCCCCCTCCCCTCGGCTCCACACCGCTTCCCTCACGGAGACGGGGCCCGGGGCGGCGGGGGGCCCGGCCGCGGCACGCCCGGGGGCTGGGGCGGACAGGGGGAGCGGGGGGCCGCGGCAGCGGAAGACGGGGCCCCGCCGCCCTGTCACCGGGCTCCGGCGCCTGGTGCGGCGGGCCGGGCCGGCCTCCTGGCCGGGGGGGGGGGGGGGGGGATTCCGGGCGACCCCCCTCCCCCGTCCTCCGCGGCTCCCCGGGGCGGCGGGAGCGGGGAGGAGCGGGGCGGGGGGCAGCCGGGGTGTTCCCCGGCTGACAGGGCTACCATCGCCGCGCAAGCCTTGCGGCTTAACCCTTGGCGGGGCGAGCCGAGGGCTGAGGGGAGCGCGGCGGGGCCCAGCTCCGTGCCCGCCCTGGCGGAGGGGCGGCGGGCGAGGGGAAGCCCCTCCGCGCCGGGAGCCGGGAGCCGGGAGCCGGGCGGGGCGGGAGAGCGCCTGCCCCGAGGCGGGGAGGGCCGGGCGGGGAAGACCCCGCTCGCCCAGAGCCCGCCCCTGAGCCCGGGCAGGGCACCCCCGCCCCGCGGGGAGGCGGCCGGCGGGGACCTCCGCCGCTCTGCCGCGCCTCACGGTGGGCGCCGGGCGCCTCCCCGGAGGCCCGGGCGGGGGGGGGGCGGCTGCCCTCGACCACCACCACCGCCCCCGGGCCGTCCCTGTCGCCGCCGCCGAAGCGCCCGGGGCCGGGGCCTGCCGTAGCGGCGACGGCCGCCGAGGGGGGGGGGAAGCGGCGGGCGGCGGCGGCGGCGGGGGAGGGGGAGCTTGAGCAGGGCGGGCCGGGGCGGAGGACTCCTCTTTTCGGCTCATTTCTCCCCAAACCGTCCTCGCGGAGCGCCGGCGCGGCAGACAATGGGAGGGTGGCTGCGCTGGAGTTAAGGCGGCCGGGCGCAACTTCAGGAGCATCTATTAATATTTTCCTCCTCTGTGAGAAACGGGGAAGTTGGTGACTGGAAAGGCGAGAACATTAGAATTCACCGAATTACCCGGGAAGTCGCTTCAGCACCGTCCTGCGGGCAGGCTGCGGGTCCCGGGAGAGCAGCGGCGGGGGCGAAGGGGAAGGTGCCGCGTCCCGAGCGGCGCGGCGGCGGCTGCCTTCCAGCCCTGAACGGGAGATGCTGGAGAAGCGGGGGTCTTCGAGGGGCTGTCGGCCAGAGGAGGTTCAAAGAGTAAACGACCGGCCGCGTACCGCACCTGCGAGAGACTCGCCTGGCCGGGACTCTCCGGACGGCGGTACCGGAGGGTCACCGCGGTGGAGGGGATGGTGGAAGAGGAGGGCAGCCGTGCGGGCAGGTTTTCCTTGCATCGGGTGTTACGGGGGAGGATGATGGAGCGTTACCGGCTTCGCAGCAATTCTCCATGAGTGATAAAAGTGTAAAAAGTTAAATTAAAATCCGGTAAATCACCTGGATGAGCGCTTTTTATGACAGGTATTCAGTAAGGTTAAACCGTAACTCTTTCATTTTAACCAGCTCCGATAATTGCCTCAAAATAGTTGGTGCAGGAGGTGAAGGCAAGAGGCACTGCCGGCTGCCGTTGCGGTTCACAGATGCCCGAGTAGGCCCTGGGTCAACTGCAGATCTTCCCCAAAACTACCCATGTGCACGAAAAGCTGTTAAAGAAACTTCTCTGTGACGTTAGGGATGATGTTCCGCCATTGATTTAAAAAGCTGTGTAGAAACGTGAAATAAAATACTGAAATAAATAGTTCTGGTGCCAGTGTTGATGGTGGGGTGCTCTACACGTGTGGTTCTGGACATGAGGCTTAAAGGACACGCACTTGCCCGTGTTGATTAAGACTTAGGCACGGATGACAAGGTGAGGCTGACTTAGAGGCTGGAGAGAAACTTCAAGTGTTGGGCACTTGAAACTTGGAAAACTTAAGAATGTGAAAAAATTAAGATTTTCATGCAAAGTGGTGGTAGAGTGGATTCGTGAAAAGCTGAGCAGCAAAAGGAGTTGAGCTGCCTGCATACAGTGGTGAATTTTGATTAAAACTGATGAAAAGTGATTAGTTGTAACTGATGAAGAAAATGATCATTTCGTGAACAGCTCAGGGGCAATACCTCATGCACGCACAAAGAAAGGTGTTTCGTTTTGTGGTGTAAAGGGACAGAATCGAATTGTAGCTCTGTCGCAGGGGTGTTGTGCTTAGCTTTTTGCTTAGCTCATGGCAGCATCCAGAGATGGATTTTAAAGAAAACTGAGAAGGAGGAGGCTTCTCACCTTGAAACTTAAGATAATTGTGTTGGAGAAGTACGTTGAGTCATTTAGTAGAAACCAGCTTATATATGTCCCTGTTTGCTTTTCTTGGTATTATATGAACAAATAAATATTCAACAAAGAAAAATAAAAATCAGGATTTAGTTGTATAAAATCATCCTGTCTCCCTCCTAGACGCTCAAAGCACTCGTAGTGTTAACTGTACTGTAACCAAAAATAAGCAAGTGTGCAAAGCTGCATACCATTAAGGCGGCTTGCCCAGTTTTTTAATTGTTTAATCTTACTTATGGCTCTTTTTAACATGACATACAGTGTGCATTTCAGAAAAAAAAGTGTCATTTCTATTTTGGTTTTGTAGAAGCAGATTAGGTGTTTTCATGCTTCCTTTCTGACAGTAGTTTCCAAATATTTAAAGAAATGTTTTTCATGGTTTTATTCACATAGCAGTCATAGTCTGCCTCATATCTGAGGTTGGGTAACATCTCTGTGGCAACTTCAGCAGTTCCGATGGTAAATTCATATTATAAAAATATGAAATGCATGTTAAACTTATTTCATGCAATTTAGAAGTTGGAAACGGGGAGATGGAGCCATCGGCACATGTCGGATGAGCGCTTTCCAGACCACCGTGGAGTACTCGGCAGTTTCCTGACGTTGCCGTTGACTACAGTTTGGAAATCACTGCTCCGTGTCGCTTCCCGATGCAAGTGCCAGAGGGATGGATTCGGGGTTCCCCGGGGCTTTTAGATTTCACTGATTGTTTTTATTATCTTTTTCAGGGAGGATTTCTTTTGTGAAACGGTGTTAGATCTTTCCGTAGAAATCATTACTTGATCCTGAGAAACGTCCAGGCAGTCCCTCACTGCTGGATCTGAGCTCCTGCCCGGCGGGGAAGGCGGCACCTCGGAGCGCTCGCTGCTCTTGCCTGGGTGCCTGTCATCATTGTGGTCTTAGGCCTGCATGCGGTGGAGTTGCTGCATTAGACCGTACGGCTGAGTTGATACATGTGCCTGATAGGCTTGTTTTGATAGACAAAGATTAGGCATCCGCGTTGATTTTGTAGGCCGGTAGCCTTTGGTAATCATGCCTGTGTGGCATTGCTGATCTGTGGGAAGAAAGAGTAAAGAATTTGTCATCGTTAGCTCTGTTCCTTTCTTTCTGAAAGCTTTCTGAGCCCCTCTGTTACGACTCCATACGTTACCCATCATCAGAGACCCTTGGACACCGTTTACGAAGCATGTTGAGCTATGCAGCCACCAGTATGTTCACAAAATGCTATTTGTGACTTCTCGTTAGATTGAGTTTCAGTCATTTCCGTGCTTTCTGTTTGCCTGAGCAGCTCGAGACAAGCAGCTTCAAGCTCTGTCTGGAGAGGATGGAGATGATCTTATAAGCAAAAGGAAAATAACGCTAAAGCAGACAGTGGGGTTGTTTGACTTCTCTGTTTGTGAAGACCGTACGTTCTTTGATGTGGATGTTTGGTCTAATGAAGTCCCACACACCTCAATTGCTTCTAGTCCTTTGCTTTCCTGGAAAAAGCCAGCCTCGGTGCTCCATGCTTTCCTGGCTCCTCCGTCGCTCTGTCATAGCGCATCTGTGTTACGTCCTCACCTCTTGGGTCTCCTACCTGATGAGGAGTTCCTGGCGTCGTTCTGCGTGTTACACAGCAGCAGGACTGCAGGCGGTAGCAATAGCTGGGGTTGTGGGTACCCCGCAGCTGTAAAGCCTGTTGGTATGGGAGATGGCTCTTTGGACTTGGGGAAGGCAAGGAGAGGAGGAGGAAGGAGTTTCATTGTGTGCTGATGAATGAAGAAGCTGAGAATCAGCAGGTGCCCAGGTGGTCACTCTGCTGCGTCAGCTGTAGGCCTGGCCAGACAAATGGCTTTGTGCAGGCAGCGCTGCAGGCTGACGGAGATGTTTTCTGTGCCATGTACTGGGCAGGCTTGCTTTAAATGATGTGGGACAAGGTGGTTCACCGGCTTGGTGGAGCGGTTTAGCCAAAGCTTGTTACACCTGTGCTGTGTGAAGAGCACTGCCGTCTCCTCTCCTTCTAGGTGATGATGTTGGTCATGATCTATGAGGTTGTTTGTGGTTTAGGAGCTGCCTGCTTCAGGGACACCCTCTGTTCCTACGCGCCTTTGTTGCAGTTGAAAGCAGCTAGGGTAGGTTTGCTGACAGGTTGTGAATGTAAACCGCTGAGGGTTGGAAGAAGTCATATTTAACAACGGGTCTCGAAGTATCTAATCTCTTATGGGAGTGTTACAGGACCTAATATTCAAGGCAAGGCAAGTCCTTTTGTACAAGTTTGTTCAACTAGAAATCTGTACTGGGTTATTTATTACAGCTGTAGGTGAAGGAAGGTAAATTATTTATTTTCTCTGCAGTGGGTATTTTGTTAACAGTTCTTATAACATGCACCTGGTGGTGTAGGATGGGATCATACAATCACTTGGTAAATAAAATAAGAGGTATTTTTGTATTTATTTTTCTACCCCATGTATATTTAAACTTTGAAACTTATTGCCCCAGGCATAGCTGAAGTAAATAACTTAATAAAATCACAAAAGGTTTAGTTATCTAAAAGCAGTTCATGCAGTTACCATAGCAGCATAAAATTATGATGGGTGTTAATCAAGGTGCCTCGATGCACAGAATGAACTCAAGCTGGATTAAGAAATGCACTTGTCTGTTACATTGCAAAACTGAAAACCCCATGTATGGGGAGACTTTATTCTTCTACTGGAGCATTCAGCATTGTCTCTTTTTAAAATAGGTCCGGTTTTGCATGGCAGCATCTAGTTCCTCTCTTTTACATAGGCTTACCGCTAGCTGTGGCCAAATGTGCAAATTTGGGTAAAATTTTAAGATGAAGATAATCCTAAAAATACAGTGCTGTTTGCCTTAGTATTATCACAGCAGAGGGAATTACTAAGGTTAATTGTAGTGTGCACAGAATGATTTCCTTTAGTGTGCGGAGTTCAGATAGAAATGAGGTACATAAGTTTTTCCAGTAACTACATATTTAAGATTATTTCAGGTTTTCCTGAAGAGTTAGTCAACATTACAGCCTCAGTTATACTGGGAGATTGACCAGAGCCGCTATCACAAATAGGCCATGCTAATACCTATACCAGAATGCTTTCCCTTATGGGTGCTCTATCCCAGCAAAAAAAGAAAACCAGGTTGTTTAGAAATGATTTTATAGAGCCCACAGAGCACGCTAATTATTCTGGATGAAGTGTCCGCATGGACACTTTAGTGGGTATTGTTTGCCTTAGAAGGAAAACAACCCAAACAAAAAAAAACCCCCTACTTTAAAAAAAAAAAAAAGAGTTGTCAGTATGGAATGTGAAGAAGATTTGAACTTAAGATAAAACTGTTAAAATCCTTCTTGTCTTCAGGTTGAAATCGCTGTCATTTTAATCTTCCTTGCAGTAACATAGCATTGTTTATTCTGGAAGTTGAAAGCTGTTCAGGGAACTTAAGAAGCTTTTTTCATTTCAAATCCATTTTATATCTTTTTTTTTAAATTCTTTTTAAATATCCAGGGCTGCATAGAGGTAGAAACACATGGCACGCTTGTCCCAGTACTGATGCTGGGTTTGCTGCCTTGTACTATTGTGTGGTCCCACAGTGATGATTGACACCAGCGTCCAGAGCATCGGGAGTCAGGCCAGATGGTAAAGTGAGTCGGTTTTGCATGTTGCCAGTCAGTGTTGTGTTCTTGGTCCTTTGGCATGGCTGAATTAACTTCTCGTCTTACCATTTCGCATCCGTTTGTGCTCTGAGAAAGAGCCTGAGATTCAGAATGGAAAATATGTCAGAGTTTTAGTATGCCATTAAAACTTTCAGTTGACCTCAGAGCGTCTCTTGGGCCGTTGCAGTATCAATCACAGCTGCAAGAATACTTTGCAACTATTTGTTAAAAGTATAGTCTCAATTTGTGTAGCAGACTTCCAAATACAAAGTTTTATCTGCAGTTTTATCTTGCAGAGAAAATATGCTAGAGGGTTGAAAACTTGTATTTGGTGCAAATTAAAAGGGTTGAATTCTTACTCAAAAAAAGAAGTCTGCGTGGAAATTGAGGTTCACCCTTAACTTTTCCATGGTGGTATTGTAATGCTGACATCCCCAGGAAAAGCACTTGGCACAGCACTCTATTGCTAAACGATAGGATAGGCTCCACATTTAGCTGTGCGTGCAAAAAATGCATCGGCTTCCCCGTTTCTGAGTCTTCTGTCCTCTTCTGCGCCACGGCCTAAGTAGCGGACAGGTTTTCCGTGGATGTCCATGCAACACCTAGGTCTACGAAGCTGGCTTTGAAGCAGAACGGACATTCCTTTTTTGATCAGTTCTTTGCTGTAGGACTGAGCATCACTATTAGACACCTCTAGGTTTACAGTGCCTGGGTGTCTTGTATTTAAACTTGCTTGTTAGAAAACCCTCAGGTTTCGATTTGAAAAAGGCTTTAACTGAGACATCGAGTCTAGTTGTGAAAAGAACTGATTACTCCAGTTTACGCAAATAGGAGTTCAGGTATCATGAGCGCTTAGCTGGACTGAACATTGAGGTTTTGATGTGTCAGCTCAGAAATCATGGAATTATTCTCCAAATTAAAGCACGCTTTAGAAAATCCAAGTCTAAGTAATACTAAGTGTGGACAGTTAACGTGGGAAGAGCTGGCCTACAAGTATGTTGTCTGGTACGCCGGTACCTGGCAGTAAGTATAGAACACAGAAGGGTGTTGTATATAAAGATTCTTTTAACTTCAGAGGGTTTTACCCAGATTTCACCTCTGAAAGGATAAAATGTTATGAATATTAATCACAATTCATGTTTAATTAAAAAAGAAAAATTTGAAAAAGAGTATGCATTAACGAGTGCTCTTCAGCAGCCCGAACCTGTAGCTCGACTGTGTTTGGTAAGCAGTCCTGCAAACACCCAGGTGCCTGTTAAGGTCAGTAGTAGCAGGACTGCACCCTTACCAGGTGCTGGCTTGTAATCAGAAAAGTTAAAGCAATGTCATTTTTCTGGCAAGAAAAAATCAGTTCTGCAAGTAAAGCGGGGCTTGGTTACCCACTGCTTTTTCCTTATTGCTGAATAGCTCGATAAGGAAATGGATAAAGATGTCCTGAGAAAAACTATCAAAGCAGTGTAACTATGTATAGGGAGAAACTGGTGAAGAGAAAAAGTGTTCCAGAATCACTATAAGGCTTTCTAAACCCCATCATCTTTAATATTACCTTAATATATTTTCTTCTTTGTGATCGATATACATTTTATAGTAGTAGTGTAGTATATCCACACTGAAAACTACGGGTATTTTTCTAGCCTGGGTAGCTGTCTCCTATATGGCAGCCTGTAATAATGCAAGCCTGGGTTTCAGCCCAGGGACAGTTCGTACAATTGCACAAGGAGTCTCGGTAAATACTTGGTGCCTGGAGCTTGTGCAGCTGCCCCGAGTTTCAAGTCAGCTTTGGTCTGCCATCGTGAATTTGGGTTACACTTTGGGATGGCACTGTGGGCATGTGCAGAGGCTGCGACAAGCCGCGCGCTGTGCGTGAGCGGTCTGCTGAGGCCACCAGCCTTTTGTCCGGCATGAACAGAACATCCTTTCACTGTCAAAAGCAAATGATCTTTTTTGCTCACAGCTTTATTAGCAAAATTTTATTACACTTCAAAAATATATTCGAATGCTGGGTCACAACAAATACAAAATCCCACTGCTAGTGTTACACTCTTATTACAGTATTATTCCGATGAACAAAACTCCATCAGCTAAATGGCAGTAACTTTCTAGTTGTAATGACTTATTTTCCTGTTCGCCAGAAATTTGTAAATCGAAAACATTTTGTAGTTCCTCAAAACATTTTATTAAACGTGGTTTGTGACTTTAAAAGTATCATATAAAGGTGGACTGTAGCAGCGCTAGAGGCTTGTTTGTGATATAGGTGTGCTAACTCCTTGAAATCAACTGGATTTTTCATAGTAGCCATTTTATGCATCTTATCTGTGGCTGGGAACACCTTCATGTGGGTGTGTATTAGAAAATCTTACACTTGCTGAGTGATATGAATAGTAATTCCTTTCTAGATTTTTATTTGAAAACAGTAAGACCGTGCGCAATCTATTTTAGGATGTGACCTAGCTGTTTGTTACATCTAAATACCTTCCATAGAGAATGTATTGGCAATAACAAGGTTTTTAGCAGATTTCACAAAGTCCCTCACGGGGATTCGTTCCTGAGGGGTTTTTCCCCCGCTCCACGTAATGACTGAGTGGCTCAACCCCTTTTGAAGAACGCTCTCCAAGGGACGGTGCTGTCCCTGTGACCATGCTTGCTGGGAGCGTGGCGTGGTCAGACTGCAACATCTCCCGCTTTGCCCCGGTACTTGGTGCTCTGCAGAGCTGGCATCCCAGCCCGGGGTGCATCCAGGGCACCGAGGGATGGTTTTCTCCTGGTCTCGGAGAGCGCACACCCCTCCTTGTTGAGCTCTCCTGGCCCTTGGGTGGAGCTGCTGGAAGAGGCTGACAATGTCTGAAGGATACCCGGCCAGCAGTCCAGAGAGCAGTTCCTCTCTTTGCTTCCTCCCAGGCACATCCCCAAAAAACAATGGGTGCTACTTCTCCGGATGATGCCATGGCTTAGTAATGTATTTACAGACTTGAGCAGATGTGAGGATACCGAGTTTCACTGCCGTGTTTGTGTGCCTAAAGTTGCACAGCTAACCGGTGCAGGCCTCTAACGGGATATTCAGCAATTTTTAGTATTTTATCCATTAGTTTTAGCAAGTAATTGAGACAAGCAGAAAGTTAAGCAATAGTATATTTTGACAGGAAGAAAAAATCAGAACTGTAAAAGCAAAAATATTTTTAAATTTCGTATTTGCAGTTGTTAATCTGATAAGCTAGTACTAGGTGAGAGCAGTTGGAGTTATGGTTGCCTTTATGTTTGTATTGAATTGCTTATGGATTTCATTGTGTTTTCCTCTATTAGCAAAAAATACGGTACGTTTACTCTCAGGGAGAGCATTTTTCCTTGAAGTTTTCACCTGGCAGACTGAAAGGATGTAACAAGTGAAAAAAAAAAAAGTTAGATATTTCTGCTAGGAGTCATTAGTTGAGATTTTTCGTTAAACCTCCTTTTTTGCTGTTAACACCTCGATGGAAGGTGATAGAAATGTGAAAATTGGCAGGAACACTGTTCCTATGTCATGTGTGCCATTCATTGGTCTGGAAAAGCTGGATTTGATATGGCCAAATTACAATGATTTAAAAAACCCCTAGTTAATACATACCTATTATTTAAAAAAATAATCTTCCTGTGCTCCTTTGGCGCAATGACACCATGTCTACACTATGTGTGGACAGCAGAGCGATCTGGTTGACCAGATGATGTCTTTGGTTTTCGTGGGATTTGCACGTGGAGTACGAATGATTCTAGTATGCATTTGTGATTGTTCGTGTGTATAAAAATACAGTCATTAAATGTGAGCCATGTGGTTGTGATTTACCCTTTCAGCTCGGATCTGTATTGTTACTGCTACGGTGCAGAACAGTATCTCATTGTAGATGCCTAGCGCTGGGCACTGCGCAGCCCTCTGCCTTCTGATGCCAGATAAAACAAAGACTGCAAATGGTTTTCATTATGTTTTTGGATGAACGCAGAATAACGTGGGAGCACATGAAACAGCCAGTGATCATTATTCAGGAATACAATCCCCATAGCCAGAATATAAGCAATATTTAATTCCTTCTGTTGAACATCTCACCAAAGTCTCCGGATCGGGGCAGGAGGGGGAAGCGAAAGGGCTTAGACTTTTGTTGCTCTTTCGCCTGCGTCTGAACAAGGAGATTGTCTCCTGGATCACCATGCTATCCATTTGTGATTTTCTTTCTCTCCATTTGTGATCACTAAATAACCTTGAATACAATTGCAGCAGTTGCTAAGGAATGTAAAATTGGAGAGTATCTAGTGTACTTTTAATTTTTTTAGCTAAAACGTGCAGTTTATTGGCTGGAATTAATTGGAAGCAGGACCACTTGTACATCTAGCTCCTTACAGACTACTATAGGTACAGCATATGAACTTCTATCCCAGAAATATTTATTGTGGAATTAAAGAATGCTGTCATGGTGAGGAATCCTGCTGGATACCTGAATGAATACTAATTGAGCGAAGAATGGTAAACTTGTAGGGCTATTAAGTATTTTTTCCATGGTCACTTCAGAAATCAAAGTCTCAGAAGTACCATCAAAAGCAGCAAGACCCATAGGATGACCAAATAACCTGAGGCTGCTTGCCCACTGTGTGTAATCTAGCTAGAAAAGCAGTCCATAGGCAACCTCTCGGCAGTCTTGGCTCGCTCATCCCTGCCCATTGTGTATGAAACACTAAAGCTTGTACTCTGCATTTAGTTGCTGACTAGGGATTAATCATTCTAAAGACTTGACTAATTTCTGGTCTAGAGACAAGGCTTCTCAGTTAAGGTTTACTATTGAAAGCCATAAAGATGATAGAGCATGTTAGAGAACATCTGAGAGAGATGAGGATGCCATTTCCTTACAGCTGAACGTGCGACTTTTGTTCTAAAATGGGTGAGCTTACCCTTGCTTAGATGGTTGAGGAGGTCTTGAAACACTCAGGCTTGTTCTGAGAAGATCCTATGAATTTACAGGTTTTAATGCCAAAATGGTGCTTGACAGTATTCTGAACTCTTACGTAGATCATCAACCAACTGTTTTTGCATGAGAACAAACGCATCAGGCAAATGAAAGCACCTCTACTCTTGAGGAAAAGTCAACAAATCCACTAGTGAGTTGTCCCAATGGTTTATTGTTTCATTATTGGAGAAATCACGTGTATTTCCAATCTAAGTTTGCTTATTTTCAGTTTCTAGGTGTTATATCTTATTATTTTGTTAGCTGAGTTGAAGAGCCCTCTTTCTCAGTCAGATTTTTCCATCAACATTTTGATGTCCTTCTGCTAGGAGAGTAATCTTCTTTAATTGTGAGATGATATAACTGTTCATTTGAGTTGTGAGAAGGTAGTTGAACATTTCTTCTGCAGTCCAAGAAATATGCTTAATTGTCTAGTTCTGTACAGAGACTTTTTAATTTTTGACCATATTTCAGTGAATGTTTTTTCACATATCTTCCACTCAACAATAATGTTTCCCTTTTGCTTTGTCTGTATTTGCGGTAACTTATCAGGCATAACCAGCAAATGTTTGTTACCAGCATTAAACTTATAAAGAAGCCAAATAAGGGTTTACTCGTTATTTTTTAAGCAACTCAGTTCTGAAATTGGTTTTTGACCTTTTGAATTAGCTCATGAATAATAGCAGAAGACTGTGCTCTGAGTTCATAGAAAAACCCTCTCCAATCTGGTGAACAAGCACTGATAAGTCAAAGTATGAGTATTTAAGAAAAGTGAAATCACTTGACAGTGTGGGCTCGTGTTGGATTTAGTCACAACCGTGGTGTCATTGTAGCAGGGTTACAACCCAATAGCTCTCAGCAGTTGTTGGCTGTGGGAACGGTTCATCATCAGCTCTGCAGGAAAGCTTGGTATTTCTCAGTCAGTCTGAGTAGGTATCACGACTCTAAAGCCATACCCAACTGTCTGCGTTTTTCAGGTGTAAAATGTTGTGGTAGTTGGGGAAAATTATTTACTGTTACTGCTCCAAGGGTTCGCATTCTCTGCTCAGTCTGGTCTGATGTTTAGGAGAGGGTAAAACTTTATGATAAAACTTCAAAATACAGCAGGGCATTAAACAGTCCTATAGGAGAATAATCCTTCCCGAGCCCTGCAAAAGGCACACTGGAACGGTGAAGGTGAAATGCCTCTGAAATACTTGCTTGTTTTGTAAGAGTCCTGTGTAAGCAATTCTCGGGGTTTCCAAAGAATTAAGGGAAACAATGTATTTAACTTCTTTAGAGCCTTCTTTATTAATTCAGAACAGAGCGTGTGTGTACCGTGCCTTCTGCACTGACTTTGTCTTCCAGTTTATGCTTTATGAACGGTATCAGAAATAGTAACGTTTTTTTCATCCACAGCTGCATTTCACCCTGCGGTATTATTGATAGTCCCCTGCAGTTTTACTCCCACGTCTTCAAGCAATCCTAGATTACTAATGACATCGCTGTATTCATTGAAACGTGCCCATTCCTTCCACAGCACCTATAGCTATCGTCTTCAGAGACCTTGGGGACGAAGTAATGAAAGCTGAGCAGTACTTGGATGAGAGGCCCACAGTGTTGGTAAAACTAGTAATGAGGATTCATTAAATAACATGCTGCCTTTGGAGTGAGTATTGAACCAATTACCCGGCGTCGTGCTAGAAGGAGCTGTGCTGTTGAGCAGGTATCCTCCGCGGTGAGCAGGAGGCTGGTGGTGTGGCCACATGCAGTCATTAGAGTGCTTTGTGGTGATTTGACCAGACTGGATCTTGTATTGCTAAGCTCTGTTCAGTGCAATAGCCTAAAAATTTATTTGGGGGAAAAGTTACGCATTTCCTCCTGCTTTCCTTGGTTCTTCAGCGTTTTCATCTGTTGCAGCACCTGTGGTGTTCTGGTTGAAATGCACAGTGCGGTGCAGCCCTACGCTGATTTGCTGCAACCGTCTCTGTCTCTGTTTCGTAGAATTGCGGAGGTAAAGATACTCTGGATTTCAAGTTGCTGTGTGAATTATTGTAGTCAGAACTCTGTGTTAAATGCTTGACATTTATATTTTCAGACATACTGGTGAAACACAGAGATTAATGCAGAGGACAGAGAGATGGGACTGCAAGGTTTCGCTACTGGCTTTGCTCCTCCTTTCCTCCCAAGTTTTTGTCAAATCAGTTAACCTCTCTGGGTTAACTGATGTGGTTGGGTTTGGTTTAACTCTCTCTCATGCATGTACATTAATTAATACATTAATATTTTAAATGTAATACGTAACATAATGAAGAAAATGAATGGTTTATCTCTGGAAGAGGAAGGGGAGTGAAAGTTGTTCTGGAAGACAGAGTCAGAAGAGGACCAGGAAGGTCTGGTAGGTGTGCCGTGGTCTGGGTTTGCTGGATTTCCCACCCTGACGGCTGGCTGACCACTTGAGTTGCCTCCGAATCTGAATTCGCTATTACAGCCATCCCCTTAGCTCCCCTTCTGCCTGGCACTGACTTAGACTGTGCGGCAAGTATGCATCGATGACCTTTGCAGTATTTCTATTTGGTAGAAGCTCGGCAAACTTGTAATGGTGTGGAGTCTTCCTCTGTTATTTGGTATCTTAAGAAAATTATTTCTTTATGGCAGAATGTGTGTCTTGAGCATACTGCGCTCCTTTGCAGCTTGGCAGTGATACGGCATAGCAGATAAGTGACAATCCACTGTGATTTTTCTGAGTGTGTGTCAGAATATTTAGCTCTTGTTATACGTGCTATTTGAATCAACAAATCTGCGTACAAGTTGCGGTTTCTGGAATGCTGCTATCAGAAATGCGGGTAATGTCATTTGCTCGCTCTTCTGGAGGTTTTTTGGATTTCAGTTTGAGTTTCATTTTTTCTCAGCAAAAGTTACCTGATTTTTACTTCTTACATAACGTAAAGGTTTGGTTTTGATCAGCTGTGTTTTCCTCCTGCATGTTCACTGCTCACTGTAACTGAGAAAAAATACGTGAGCTGGTTCTCAGGTAATGTGATTTTATTCTTTTGACTTTCACGCTGAATGCGGTCCATTGTCCTTGGTTGGATACCGTGGGTATTACTATAAAGTAGATGTTTGTCTTTCAGATCCACTTTTGACGTTTGCAAGCTGTATCATGTGGGGAGTAGGTAAGAAAATCGGTGTCCACAGGGTGGTTATGGTAGACATTCAGAGAAGCCATGAATTAAAACGTGCAGCACAGCTCTGAGGAAACCGAGTTCGTTGCTGGCAGAGTGCTCTGGTCCCTCGTACAAACTAGGGCTGCCCTTAACTCGCGTCAGCTGCCCACACCAGTCGAGGACGGCCCGAGCACTGGCACATCGTAGCTGTGTGTGCTTCGCTGGAGATGCCTTGAAGTGGTCCTGGGGGGTGAGGTGCTCTCGCTGCCCGGCCAGGGTCCACCACTGGCACTGCACTGAGCAGGGGCGAGCGCCGTCCTTTTACAGAGGGCAGGAGGGGGAGTGTAGCAGAACAAGAAGCCTGAAGAGGTAAGTAAAGCTGTTACACTGCGTGTGTAGCTCGTCTGCAAGGTAACTACCAGGCTGCTTACCGACTCTCCAACTGCTTAAGTCCCATATACAATTTATATTACTTTTTATAATACTGCTAGATTTTTCCATTTTAAAAATGCCAAAATTAAGGAATTGCTGAAATTAAATTACTTCAGTACTATTTGAAAAGTACTCAAAGGGCTGGAATAAGCAGTAGTTGGAGTTGTTCCCTTATGCTTCCAAAATAAAGGCCAGTAGGAAATGATCAATTCAACATATCAGTTGTAATCAGAGATGTTTTTACCCATTATGTTAAAGAAATGACAAGCCAAGCCTTGAAGTTTTTAATACATCAAGCCTATGCTTTTTCCTGGAAGGCTTTCCTCAGGGAGGGGCTGGCAATTTTTTTTGTTTGGTGGTTTTTTTTGTCTGCTTGGGTTTTTTTTTTCGGAGGCAGAACAAGCAGAGTTGTCATTTTACACTTTGGTAAAAGGAAGTTTTTCACAGATACAAAGTACTTGCTACAAATGCTATTCAGAATAATTTTTTCTGCATTTTCATGGTGAGAGAGTTGGCGAATGGTGTTAGGAAGAAAAGTAGGCTTCAAGGAGGTGTTTCTGAACAGCTCTTAGACTGAATTTAGCAGCGAGCGGGAACGTATTATGTTTTCAGAGCCCATCTGAGTGCTGACGGTCACAGTCTAAATCTGCTGGCTGCTGCTGCTTTTTCTTTGTTCTTTCTGGATTTTGTGTTTCTTTGCGTTCTCGGAGCTCCGAAATTCTGCTTGAAGCAGAACTGTTTGCTTTAAATGCAAACCACGGCTGGCAGAGCTTGCTGCAGGGGAGGTTCAGCTGCACTGGCCCGCTGCCTTCCCACCAAAGTCTGTGTCAAAATGCCTGCAAGAGCGGCAGGCTCCGTCCCAGGTCTTGCTCATGCCACAAGTCTTCAAGGGGACAGAAATTTCACAGAAAATTTCACAGTCATTTAAGGAAAGATGGAGTACCTTAGGGGAAAGCCAGCCTACGTGGACTGGAAGCATTCGCTCTTTAGGTAAGGCTTTCCCTTCAAGGAGAGCAAGGCTGAACTCTAATTTGGTGTTGATAAGCCACATGCAGGGAAACAATCTTAACACTTCATGTCATGTTTGTTTTAATGCATAAAAACTGTCTGGAGAAAAAGAGAAAATTTATTACTTCCCATATAATAACTTAAGTACCTTTGGAAATGAGTGCCATTGGTAACAGTTTGCATCTTCCTACTCTTTTTATATATGAGTTCCAGTAAATGTACTTGTCTTGATATGCGCAACATAATTTTTAAATTCTGATTTTAAAATTATAATTTTAAAGTAGAATGTTAAACATAAACATAATGTTAATTGTGCTTAGGAATACATATCAGAATGAAAACAATGCTTCATCTAAGACTTTGCAGAAGCATAGCCAACTCTCAGTACCATGTGCTGAGTATCGTAGTCTGAAAGACCCAGAGGCTCCAGGTGTACGAACAATCAAAGCCATTCACTGTGTTTATGGAGACATTTAATCCACGTCTCAAAATGTAACGTGATTACGTTTTTTTACAGTTCTTTGGTAAATGGAAATCTGCTTCATAAATTGTGTGCAGTAAGTGTTTGTCGATTTGCAGACGTCTGAATCAGCTGAAGCAAATAGCAATTTACAACAGCATAACATTACACCCATAACAATGTGCAATCTCGAGAGCACATTCAGTTACTAATGACACTGAATGTTACTGTGTATTTTAGGTTCTGTTACTGCTCCTCTGCAGTTCAAAATAATGTGTTATTAAGAAATATTTAGGGGTTCCCATGTCAGTTTGGACCAAATCAGTTGCAAAAATGTAAAGTTAGCCGTTCCTAACACATTTGGAGTAATTTGAAAATAGACTAAAAATTACAGGAGACTGCGACGTGTGTTTCCTGTTGGAAACAAATTAATGTCTCCATTACTATTCACTAGTAATGGAATCATATGAAACTTAAGGAAATCAGTTTTAGACAGGTTACTTTGAGTGTTACTGCTTATATTTGATTTCAGATTTACTTTGTAAACTTTTAAATGTTTTGTGCTTTTAAATGACACAAACCTACATAAAAGGTTAGGTAAGGAGAGAGAAGAAAAGCATCATCTTAAAGGCATCTAGTTTGACTGCCAGAATACGACCATTATGGCCCATGAATGCAACCTAATAGCCACTTTTGAAGCTTCTCTTTTGCTTTCCACTCAGACTACAGAAAGTATTACAAGATTATATCTGTTCTGGCTGGCCAAGACAGGCTTTTGCAGCAATGTCAAAAAGGTAGTGAACAAAGAGATTTAAAAAAAAAAAAAAAAAAAAGACATAGGAGTAAATTGGCACACTGGGGAATGCAGAGTAGGAAGTTTCTATTTTAGGAGTTGCTTAGAGCTTCATTGAGATACTATTTTGTTTGCCCGTTTCAGCTGAATTAAAGTTGGTGGTTTGTTTTGGTTTTTTTTTTAATAGGGAAATGTTAAAGGTGTAACTAGGGAAGTGCTGGTAGCAGCCAGTGCTGGGAGTAGTGGTCTTGGCTGCTAGGCAGGTCTGCTGCTGCCTGGGGACGTGTTTGCCATCCTGGGCAGGATGCCACGTGTTTCCCAGAAAAGGAGCTGGGAACATGGTTCCATTTAAAATGCCTGGTTAAATCAAATTCTGATACTTACTGAGTTTATGAATTCTTTCTTCCATGTATTCAGAGGAGGTTTGGGTCTGTTAAGTGTCTTGCCCAGAACGTTGAAAGCCCCTATCTGCTTCCTGCCGTTTCTTTGGTTTAGCTTACATTTCAGTTTAGGCAAACTTACCTTGCAGAGTATTTGTGTGTTACTCTGGAAGTTTGTTTGAACTTCAGCTTTACACGGTATGCATGACTTTCACAAGTGTTCGGTATCACCCTACTTCTGTACAAGCGGCTACGAGACCAGCAATTCCTTTTGGCTTTTGGTTAGACCATCACATGCTAAACAGTTTTGTAAATACCACCACATGTCTTCCTAGGTTAAAATGAGCGTGAACCTCTCTTCCCTCCTTGGGAAATCGAAATCCCAATCACTGCAGTCATGTCTGCAGTCAAGCCGTGTTTCTCACATGAGTAAGCTCCAGTTCACCTCCGTGTTATGAGAGTAACGCTGTGTGTTCGCTGAGTCAGGCTCTAAGACTTCATCCCAAAACAGAGCTTAAAAGAACAGTTTTGTAAAATGTAATGTTAATTTATAGCAAATTCATTTTCTGGGAATCGCTTATCAAATCCCTGAGGGCTTGCACTGCTACAGTGCCTAATGGGCTACTGGTGTCTGCAAGGCATGATGTCTTTAGATGAGATGCTGCCGTGACACTTGTAACGAACAACTTACTGCAATGCATGTTGATATGTGCTCTAAAATTGCTGATGAACAACAATAAAACCCAAACAATGCAGTACACAGAAGGAATCGGCTCAGCAGCGGTGCCTTGGGACCTCTTTCAGTAGATAGAGGTTCTGCTGAAATCAAGAGGGAGGAAAGGGGCCCCAGGATCAAGCCCCATTGACCGATCCATTATCATCAACCTATTACGTCATACAGTTGTAAAAGTGAAATGGATCCCTTTGCAGACCAGGAGGGAGACGAGTAGTACCAGTTAGCCAGTGAAGTGTGTATATTCAGGGTTGAATTACCAGGTGGAGTAAATCATTACCAGTCCACGGACATAAAGGACACTACTTCATTTTACACCAGCCCAATGATTAGTCTGAATGCCTGACCCTAGGAAACCTGTGTGGTTTGGGCCTTTGGATAGCACAAATATTACTGCCATGTTTTTCTTTCTGAACGCGCAGGTTTGCCTTTTTTTCCTTCTGTCGTGTACGGTATCTGTCATACTGAGATATGTATCCTATCTGCTGTATCAAAGGAGAAGATGTACCATCTCCATGATGGCTATCTTCAGCAGTGAGACAACGCAGAGCATTGTGTGGGCAGAAGGATCCCATATTGTCACACTGGTTCATTATTGTTGAGGTGAGTTGGCCAGAGTTGCAGAGAACTGCACGGGGAGGACATTCAGAGCGCAGCACGGAGGTACACGTATGCATATAAAGCTGATTTACCATCTTGAAATAGGAATAAAACGTGATAAAGCTGTAACTAGATCATTTGAAATCTGCTGTTAATCTTTTGAAAAATGTATTTGAAGTGCTGAAAGCTAATGAAGTAAACATACAAGAGCAGGTTACGCAACTCAACAACAGAAATAGTCAAGAATGGTTTGGGGGGTTCTGTTAATTATCATTCTTAAATTGTATTGTTGACGGTTTTAATATAGTAAGTCCTTCATAAATACGACCATGAAAATCATTCCCTTTCCTTCTTCCCTCCTTGCTATACCATCGGTTCATTGCTGGAGTTTCCCCCGTGAGCATTACGGTTGGCTCAGATTGCTTGCCATGCGAAATAGAGCATAAAAAGGTAATGTCAATGTACTATCAGGACTGCTGTGTGTTTATAAATATATATATATATATAAAGAATACATAAAAGTGGTACTGTGAATGAAAATGAGAAATCAACCAAATGTTGATGTGTATTTTTAAGTGAGATCTTAGCATAACAATGCCTATGCAAATTACAGTTATAAGTTACCTCAGATTTAAAAATAAGGTATATAAATGGACGTTGCAATTAAAGCAAATCAAACACATGCAGTACTCAAAATTGAATTTATGCATATTTTGGTACAACTGGTTTTTGTTCTACAAAGTTAATAATGTTGCCTGGGGCTTTCTTGCTGTTTAGTTTATTTGTAACGTGTTTATTTGCATTTATCTGTAGTTTAGTCGTATACGTATATCGCACATCTCCAGTGTGCTCTTGCAGGACGTATGACTTTGTATGTGATACGCAGAATGACCAGATCCTTGATGCGGTGGATGGGTGGTTAGAAGGAGTATGTCAGACTTTGCCTTCCTAAAACAGTCGTTTTCTCTGCATATTACAGTGCACAGCGGCTGCTGGAGAAATGAACATTTGTTTGCTTGTTTAAAGAGCGGCTGGCTTGGTGATGGGGTTGGTAAAGTCAAGTCGTCCCTTTTCTGGGATCGTATTTGTGCACAAATGCTTGTGAAAATAGTGCTGTGGTCTCGGCGAGGAAGAATTGTTTTCTGAGCCTTTTGAATAGTTTCTTCAGAGGGCAGAGCAGCTATGACAGTCATCAGTTGTTTTATTTTAAAGTATTTATGTAGCCTCAGTAACTGAAGTACTAAAACTTAGACTTGATGGACCTCCCATGTAGATGTTTAATCCAGAAGATTGTATACCAGTGTAACTTCAGCATTAAAATTGCTCATACATTGCTCTGTATAAATGAGCACCTCGGACTGGTGTACATTTAATTGCAGTAAGCTCAAAACCATCTGATTCAAACGTATTTCCCCTCTTCAGAGCTTGATTATTTGCAAACCCATCTTTACCAATGTAAGTGCAGATGTGTCTATCCAGGTTGACATCCAAACCCATTTTGTTATCTGTGCACAGGAAAATTACGTGAACACCTTTAGCAGTGGGAGAAAGCCCTGTTTCTCCTCTGATTCTTGATTCAAACAGCATGGAGGGTTTCTCTTAAACTATCCACAGAAACTGAAATTTATTCCCTGAAAGAAAACAAGAGTGAGAAAGATCAGCCGGAGGCACAGCTTTACGCTACTGAAAATGTGGGTGTTGAAAATCCGAGACGAGCACGGCAATTTTTCATAAAGCAAGGTCTGTTGGCCATTTTTCAGCTGTGCCCAGGGAGCAAGTACGTACACACGTGTGTTCGTAGCCACCTGGGCAGGTCCCTCTCTTTCCTCCCTCCTCCTCTTGCATGCCCACAGCTTGCAATCCAGAAAGAGTAAGAAGTATTTAAAGTTTGGTAATGCTGCTTTCTGTAGGCAGCCAGAGTTTCAATCGTGGCACTCCACGTGGACGGTCTGCGCGAGACAGCGGTTGGTGTTGCAGAGAGCGCATCTCCTTGCCCAGCCAAGGTGCAGCCTTTCTGCTGGCCGCAGGAGCCCCTTTGCACCAGGGGAGGGGTGCTGGAAGGGTCTGTGTGCATACCGCAGGGATTGGGGATACGAAATGAAACAAGTGGGAAGGAAAAAGATACAGACTTGTTTTTTTATGGATGCAGATTGCTACGGCTGACTTTAGTGCAGCCGGGCCAATTTACATTGGCTGAAGGTGTGATCCATGTGTCTTTCAAAGGAAACAAGAAGGGAGAGAATGCAAGTTTTTCCCTGCAAACAGTTGGATTTGTTTGTCTAAACTTTCTGTTAAGTTCTCTTGGTCTTCAGGCTGCAAAATTACTTGCTCTCAACTAGTCGTCTCAGAGGGCTGACAGTGCAGATGTGCACGAGGGAGGGGACCGAGCAATTTAAGCACGGGTCTCTTGCTTACTGCTGGAAAGACAGGAATGTAAAATAGCTTTTGCACATGGTAATGATCTTGTTAATCATTCTAACATACTTGGTTTGCATCAGGTACATTGTTTTTATAAATAAACAGCACTGCATTATGGTTCAGTGTTTTGGCCGGCAGGTATCTTCATGTATATTTTTCTAATTTTGTTTTCAGCTATCTGGAGTTTGCCTTTAAATTCACGTTGGTCTCTTAATCACTAGGCAGAGCTGATCAACTGGAAATTTTCCTGCTGTTTACCAAAGCTAGCAACTTACTTTGAGACGCATCGCAGAGTACTAAAGGAAACCTTCCAGCCACCCTGATTGCCCACATCCCGCTAAGATCTAATGCCTATCCGGAGACGCTGGCAGCGTGTCAGCCGAAAGCAGGAGTAAATGCTGACCCCATGAACAGCGAAACAGGCATCTCCAGCGACAGTGTGTGCCATACCCCTGTTGTTCTCATCCAGCTGAGCTGTGTCGTGGTCAGCTTTAGTGCCGGTACGGTCGCAGTGCGAGGGAACGGTGTTGCTCTGAGTACTGTGGCTTTTGGAGGACAAGTTACAAAATGAAAAATTACTGAGGGATCTGTCGGATTGCAGATGTGAGTTTATAATGGGCCAACGTTACAGATATTTTAGTAAGTTGTGGATATTGCGTGGCTATTTTTACTGTGGGGACAGGGCAGTGTTGCAGTAATGTTCCTGTTGTAAGGAGAAACAAAATGACAGGGTCATAGCAAGACTGCAGCCAATTTGTAAGGTTTTTACATAATGGTTTATTTCCTGATATATATATGCTTATTTTTAAAAGTTAATTCCTAGAATCACGGAGGGCAAGAAATAAGGAATAAGTTTTACAAGGTGGTACTTAAATTGTTTTATGTTGAGTGCTGCATTACAGGGGAAATGACTTAGTTCAGCTGGCTCAGCTGAACCCAGCTCCCACTCCTTGGTTCTTGCTTTTAGCCCAGCTTTTGGTGTCCCTTCTGCCTCATGTCCTTGAGGGCAACCTCGAGGTTCTCCCAAAAAGGTCGCCTGCCTACTCGGCGACTTGTGAGGTGGCATCCCTGGTAGAGACGCTTTTCATCTTCAAATCCTTGGGACGGTGAAGAAAGCCCGAGGGTGAAATCAAGCGTCGTTCCCAATGCTGTCTGCTGCTGTGGTGGGTTGGTGTCTTCCAACCACTGACTCGGAGCGGTCTTCCACTGGAGTCAGCTGTGGTAGTCTTTGGGGTCTTGATATGTTGGGGCTAGATAGCTGGAAGTGTCCATCCTCCTTGTCCGTTGTGAATGCATGACGTGTTACATTAAAGCTCGAGACTGTGACCTGTCTGTGGGGTCTCAAGAAGCCGAACAGTGTGGTATTGCTGATTTGGGGTTTCTGACTTTCAGCTTTGGAAAAGATATTTGTTGCTGGCACATACCAGTTCTAGGTAGGCCACTGAGCAGTATGATGCTGGCAGAGATTTTGATTGTGCAGTAACTTTAGACTGCCGTGATCTAGAAACTTTATTTATTTCTGTTTGATTGATTTCTTTTTTCCCAAGATACGTAATATTTCATTTATACAAAAATACCGATTTGGTTTTGCTGAGGAACAAAAGGCATTTGCTAATAATAGACACTTTTCTAAACCGGTTTTGACCTGTACTCATGCAGAAGGTGTCATATTAATGAAAACAAATGAAGGCTAAATCGCAGTGCTTCTTTGTGGAGAACAGTTTATGCTGGTTTTGTTACGTGGCAGTAATACAGGACTATTCGGACAGTAACTTTCATATGGGCTGCATCCTGGAGCTTTTTGTGGAGCAGTGGTAAATAGCAGAGGTGGCATGTTGAGTGAGGAAGAAGTGCTGAGACACTAATATAATGGAATTTTGTTGATCATACAGTAAAGCAAGGATACTTTTTTTCCCCAAGACAATTCCCTTTCCTACCCCCTTCTGCACTGGGCAGAACTTAGCTGATGGTTTCCAATGTGTTCATGAAAATGAGTACAGTGCTATTATTTTTTGTTTACTGTTGCACTTGACTCTCAGGATCTATTAGAGAACGTACGTCATCACTTGATTATTTGCAGCTGATAAATAATGACTTGTTTTGATCAACGCAGCACCTAATTTCATATAGAAGTTTTGAAGTGTGTGTGGAAATAGACAGGGGATTTGTAGCTATCTTGAGAGTTGCCTGCATAGCCTGGTAGCGAGGTGGGAGCCTGAGGGAGGAAGGGTAAAGGACAATTTTATGCGAGTCCACTTTTTGATTTATTTTGCCACTAAAGCGACAGAATTTAAATCCAGACTGAGCTCCTGGACCCCAGCTTGCAACTGCTCTTTACTCGTGTAAAGCTCTCGGTGACTTCAGTGGGAAAACTTCAGTATTTACCCCATTTGTTTTTTAGATAGGAGTTATTCTGCTGACAAGAGGCTTTTATTCGGAGCATCCTGTGAGGATGACAGGTTTGAAGGCATCGTGCCTGTAAGGTGAACGTCAGGCTAGTCTGTGCGGTAAACTGGGAACAACCACCAAAGCTACGTACTTCGTTTAAAGAATGTGAAGCTGCTGCTTTCCTTAGGACAAAGCAGAAGGGGTTAACTGTCATTTGAAATGGCTGCCGTTGCATGAAATGACCTGTCCTTGAAAGAGGCCCAGTCTCTCCTTCTCCGTACACAACAGAAACACTCTTCAGATTCCAGGGCAAAATACTCTACTTCAAGCATATTTACTCTCTCGAAAGTGTTTTCTTGAGTGACTTCCCGTGCTCCTTTCTGCTCTCTCATTCTTGGGAGCCGAGTTGTTTCTGCTCAGACTCAATGTGCACAGCAGGATGTAGTTCAAAGTCTTCCATTGCAAAGGTCCATGCTTTCTGGTGATTATAGGTCACAAATGAGAAAACTCTACTGAAATGTGAGGAGAGCTTTATGAGACCCTACAAACATGTGTATTGTTTACTTTTTACAGTCTTGCATCTAGTCCTCAACTGAGGTTGAGGTCTGTTGTGCTAAGTGGTGTTTGTGACTAGAAGAAAGTCTCTCCTCAACAGTGCCTATCATCTCTAAGGTAGAACCAAAATAGAATATGTTAACGTCATTTTATGAAAATGACTTGCGCGCATTAATGCAGATCTCCAGAGTACCTGGCCATTTTGCTGCGGATGAGACCGTTTTTCTCTTCCATAGTGTTCTTTTCCTCTTTCCGTGTTTCCTGGGAGAGTATATGCATCACTGCTGCCAACAAGAACCACTTGGTCAATGTGTAGGAGACAACGGCAAAAATGTTTTTGTTTTATGTATGTAGAGATGATGAAACCTAGATTCAAACAGTGTGTGCCATCATGTCTGTAAACAAGTAGGCTGGGCCTATTGAGAAAAAATTTTATTTGTGTTGACACAGGAGAGACAACTTGGTGCCTGCAGAAATAAGCAGAAACACTTTGGTGCATTCAGAGATTCCAGACCGGGAGAACATTTCCATCCCACGGGATGCTCGTGGGCAAGCGTGAAGCTCTTTTACTGGAACAAACTGAAATACGTCGTAGAGACACACATGGGAATCAAGTTTCTTACTGCTTTAATCCTAGGTCTCACAGTGCTTGGTGGCTTCTCCAAGATCTTGATTAGGACCTGAAGGGACAAATTTAAGTGGAGAAGACCCATCCTTGTGTTATGCTTTTGGAAGCTGGATTAGTGATTGTGAATGCAAGTTTGATTAATAAAGGTTATATTTCACTACCATTTCTGTCTTTAACACACAGAGAAGGTCACTGAGAGAACAAATACATTTGCAGAGATTCCAGCCTTTTTTCACTATTAGAGGTACAAGTATGTGTGGGGTTTTCATGCTATATTCCTCTGTATTGCTTAACATAAATTTTAAAAGATGTGAAAAGCTGCATCTGAGAACATTTATGAAGAGCGATCACGTTAGGCGGTCATTCTGTTGCTGATCTGTGGGCCCGTTATCTAAAACTTTAGGTAATACCGACCTATTTATTGTAGTGAAAAATTCCTACTGAACTGATGGAGTTTGGATCAGGCCACTTCTGCTTATTTAAAAGGTAGTTCATGTTTTCCTTACTGGTTCCTGTCACGTTGCTGTTATTGAGGTTATTGCATCTGTCTCTTGACTACTGGGTCAAGAGACCTACATGGGTCCCTACGTGGAGGGAGTGCTGTGTTGGTCACAGAGCTGAGTGCCACCAGGATGGAGAGATGAGTTTTTGGGAAGGGACCGTGTGCTGTCCCTGGGTATCGCTGGAGCGTGTGTGCAAAGGGAGGTAGGAGGTGTGCAGCCCACTTGCGTTGATTTACTTTTGAATTCTTCTGCAGAGTGCCAAAAATGGTCTGTTCAGGTGTATATTTTGAATATTGTATCTCCTTCATATTTTGTAACAGAGGAAATTAGATGCTGTCACACCGAGTCAGACCAGTGTCTTGGCTGGTGTCTGTTTTGCGGTCATTAGCTAACACCTGGCACATCAGTTGAAGATGAAATGGAAAACTATGTAAAGAACAGAAGGTAACTGGTGAAAGGAGCGGGAGAGAGAAAGCAAGCAGCAGAGAAAAAACATGTGTGCATACCAATTCTTTTTTCACACCTGCAGGCTATCAGCTTACACCTTAAAGCGGGGAGCTTCGTTGCCCTCATCAACATCTTTTGTTGCATACCTCGGATACAATGCGGGGCTTTTGAACGCTTGCGTAATGGTGCGGTCTGCCAGCCAGCACGTTGGGCTTTGTAACCTTCCCCAGCTACCAGGTCGTGATGAGCACTTCCAGGCTCCCTGCAATTTCCTTATGTCCACGTAGCCTGGTAAAAAATGCAAGTTTTATTACTGTGTGTGGCCGGATTCTTTTGTGGACCGGTGCTACTTCTTTCAGTCAAGTTACACAAGGAATAAATTGAAAAATAAGGGGATGATTTTGAGAGGAGGGTTATTTGTGGGTTATTTGTTTAATGTACTTCTTGCCCTTTTGTTTTTAACTTGCCCTAGCTTTGCAATTTTTTCCTTGAGTTTTGTTTTTACTTGCTTTTTACCACCGCCTCTTTCTCTGGTTCCTTCCCTCTTGGCTTATTTCCCATCCGCTTTTGGGAAATCCAGTAAGGAGAAGGGGCAGAACAAGAATCAGAACAGCTGTAATCACACAGGGCCGAGCAGCTTCTCCGCCACACAGGCTGCGTTTGGCAGAGCCCCGTTTTCAGCAGTGGATCCTTGGCACGGTAACAGGTTATCTCCGCAGACGTCCTGCGCCGAGTGCAAGTACTGCTCGTGGCGGAGGGTGGAGGGTTCGACCCAGGCTGGCACTGCCAGAAGGCAAGGCGAGAGGGCAACAGTCAAGCGGAGAAACTCAAGGGCAAACTTCGTAACTGGGGCGCAGATTTGGGAAAGAAACTGTGAAATAGTAAGATCTAAATTCTAATCCCAGCTGTATTTTGATGAGTCTCTTGATTTCCATTAGCATGGTCCTACATGGCAGCCTGGTGTGGCTGAGAACAGAATCAGGCTCTGATGATCCAGTTGTGATGGGAAGATGATGAATTTTGGATACAGATGGGAATATGTTGCTGTGCAAAAAATTGCATAAGCTGTTCTCCCCGTGTTGTCTCTGGTAAAGGTGACCTCTTCAAGGTGTTGCCTTTGATGTTGCCCAGATGACAGACATTGCAGTCAGCTGGAATTGTGTGACTAAATGTTGGGGTCAATCGCTAAGCCTGTAATTATTTTAAATTATATGACAGTGAGATGAAATAGAATTTTGATTTGATATAAAATAACAAGGGGGAAAAGAGTCTCATGTGGCAATTTTACCCCCACCCTCTGTTTAGAAACCTTCTTTTCAGCCTAAATTTATTTGTGGTTGGTCTATTCTTATGAGAGTGTTGTCTTTCAGCAGTAGAAATTGGGAGAGCTGGACTTGCTTCTTAAGTCTGCCACGGATTTTCTGCGTGACTCAGTGAGCCCCACTGAGCAACTTTTGTATTCAAAGACTAAAACTCAACTAGTCTGCAACTGCGGATGGTCTGGCCTAAAATGGCAAACACAGACGGCTTGGTGCACTGCTGAGGTAGCTCCACGGGACAACACAAAAGATGCACTAGGAATGAATTGGCCCTTGGCTTGAAGTTGTACCATCTCTGGTGTACTTACGTCTACGTTAGCTGATACCTCCTCAAGAGTGGTGTGTCCTCAATGAGCCTTTCTTCCTAGTGAAATAAAATAAACTACAAGTGCTATAACCTGGGCAACTTCTCTTCAAAACTGTGACGTTACATTTTGCTTCCCAAAATCACAACTGTATTAGTTGTATGCAGCCCAATATTTTGTGTTTCTTTGTTCTCCTTTCCTTCTTTACTGCTAGTGGTGGCAAAAAATTATGCAGTAAACTCAATATAATAGCTAATGAAAGACATCATACCCCAGAGCGTATGAAAAAATGTCAACTGGAAAGAGCCAGTCTGCGGTGTATTTCCTTGGTCTGTACGTTGCCTTAGTGAGAAGAGGTTGTTGGAAAATGTCATTCATTTTAAACTAAACAGTAAGCCTCCTTCGAATTACATCTTAATAAAAAAGAGAACATCTTGGATAGTCTTTGATTTAGATGCACTGCATTTTAAATGTGTCCTAATTATAGTGCTCATCGCTTAACATTAATTTAAAGAACATCCTCATTTATACGGACAAGGTTGGCAAATAGGAATTAATGCTGTTAAAACCCAGAAGTCTCCCAAAGGAAAAAAATCAAAAGATCTATGAAGAAAATGTAATCTTATTATTTATAACAAGGCAAAGCACAAAATCACCAGCTGTACATTTTTGTAATTGGCTCAGGGGCCCTTAGCACAAGCCGTTTGGAAAGGACCATTGCCGTGCTGCAAGCGGCCGTTGCCTGCCCGGCGGGTGGCTGGCAGGGACCTGCCCACGGGCATCGCCCTTGCTGAAGCACAGCTTGCTTTGAAGAACTTCCAGTCTAAGGTTCCAGTCTTGCAGGTGGACCCTTGGCTTTGTTTTGGTCTCAGTTGTCTGGATCAAGACCAGACCTCCTCTAATCAGCTCCAGAAATGACCACAGTGGTTCATCAGGGCCCAAAAATAAGGACTGAACGAAGACATCATTCTTTTCTTGGTGGATCTGGAAAAGTGTTGATGGTGCACATCTCTGCTTTTATCATTTAATTGCATGCTGATATCAGAACTGCTTGATTTTAAGAAACACTAGCTGTCAGATTTTCTCTGCAGGCATTGATTTCAACACACACGGAAGGTGGATGGTCCACTCACTCCTTAAAAACCTTTGTCATCCTGAACTGTGTTTCAGGAAAGTTACAGGAATTCAAGTGGTGGCAATGACAGTTACTTACGAGCCAAAGAGACCTAAGGGTACATTATGTTAACAAAGGGGTAGCGTAGACCTATACGGACCTCTGCGACCCTCACAAATCATCCTCTTACAGGAGGCTTAGGGTGTGGTAGTCAACACAGCCAACTCATCGTATGGGCTTTACTGGGCTGTGGTTGACACCACAGTGGCTAAGCTTTCCATCTAGTCCAGCTTGATTGAATTACCATACTGCAGACTCATTTTTCTCCCTAATTATGATGGTGATCTGCAATATTTAGCCCCTTCTTACTGAGCGCAGTGAGGAGAACTTTCATCATCCTTATCCAAATCCCGCTGTACAGTTATTTAAGGGGTGGGGGAGCACAGCTGAGCTTTAAACAAAGATGTAAGTGTTGCCGCTTGGAGAGTTATGCCTCATACAAGTGCTACTCAGTAGAAAAATGCTGTAATTGAAGGCCCAGATTGTGCAAAATTTTCTTGTATAACTGCGTTTCAACTTCTGTTTGAAATCAGTGATGAGTGCATGCTTAAGGACTGCTTGACTCGGGGACTGAGTTTATCAATAACTGATGTATCTGTTGCTTTATTCTTAGATCTCCTCCGTCTGCCACTTCTGCTGTGTCAATCTCTACCCCTAGACGGCAGCTAGCATTAATGTTAAGCTATGAGCACTGTGTGTTGCTAATATTTACAATCTTACTGACTAAAAATGAGAGGCTAATACATTGATCTTGTATCTTCTGCCTCCAGGTCTTGTCAGTGGTGCAGCTCAGTGTATGTTGGGGTGAATGTGAGTAGTCCTGTCCCTAGATGGGTCACAGCGAACAGTTTCATGGCTGTCATCTACATGTATAGTCTTAGACTCTTAGGTTCCTTTCAAATACGGTAGCCTCTGAGCAGCTCCCGGATAAAATCAATAATAATTCTCTGGTGGACTTCATGGAGTCTATTTAGGGTCAAGGCATTTGGTTTTGGACATGAGGTCAAGGTTTTGGACATGAGGAAAAATTTCTTTACTGGAAGAGTGGTTAAACATTGGAACAGGCTGCCCAGGGAAGTGGTCGAGTCACCATCCCTGGAAGTATTTAAAAGACGAGTAGATGAGGCGCTTAGGGACATGGTTTAGTGGGCATGGTGGTGTTGGGTCAACGGTTGGACTCGATGATCTTAGAGGTCTTTTCCAACCTTAATGATTCTAAGGCTGTGGTTACATGAAAATATTCTTTGTGTCTGTCTATGTAGGTTTATACATGTATGGACGTATCTGTGTCTCCACTGGTGCATAGGTATAGAAGTGTTTTTGGTTTTGGTTTTGGTTTTTTAATTCTGAGAGGATAGGTGATAAATTCGGCAAGTTCCACTGTTGATGTCAGAGGATCCAAGTTTATAGAGTTTTATTCTGGAAACTAAAGTGCCTTGTAGTGAATTAAAAAAAAAAAAAAAGATACAACTTAATCAGAAGCTAAACTGAAGGGAAAAGTTCGTTTGAATATTAATATGACAAAAGGGACTGTAAGATCAAACTTCCTCTGAAACCCAGGAAAAAGGTATTTGACACGGAATAAAACATCCAGTCATGAGAAGAGCTGGGGTAGATCTGTGTATATTTGAAAAACAGCCTTAGGATTACTGGCATGCTTTTAACTTGTCTCAATACAGGTGTTTTATGCCTTTTTTATTTCATTATTCATATTTAGGTTTCTTTCTATTAATAAGACATAAGCAGATCCAAATTCAGCTCCCACATGTATAGAGGAGGACGGACTCTAAGAGCAGAAATTGGCTCAGATGATTAAAATTTTTGTGTGAATTTACATTTTGCAAGGCATTTTAACTTAACACCTTTTGGTAATTGGAAATGTATTGTTTCTATGGTACCATGACACTGGTGTCAGCCTCTAGAAGACAGAGCAGAATAGGAAATGCACATCTCAAATTCTTCATGTGAATCACCGTTTACGTTACTGGATCAGGAAATGTGCAGTAAAGATGTTTCACAGTTTATTTATGTTAATATTTTGTCTTCTACATGGGCTTCCTGTCTCTTTGGTACTGTTTTCATTTTGTAAATTTACATGTTTTGCTTACAGCAAGAGTGAGAGTGAGATTACATCTCTGCTTGTCTCATGACCTATTTATTGTTGCTTCAGAAAAGCAGAGTTGTGTCTCTGCGTCTTAGCTTCTCATGGAGTGCAAAACGAAGGAACTGCTCAGGTATTCAGTGGCAGGGGATGACAGCCAAGGCTGTGACTCGGTTCCTTGCCACCCGTTCCTAATATCAAAGCCAGTTGCATTGAAGAAGTTACCTGAATCCAGACTGAGTTGGGGCTTCAGAGTCAGCACGGGCTGCGCAGCGAAATGATTTATTGGCATGCACACCTAAGCAAAGATCACCACTGTTTCCTTGGTGAATTTCTTGCCTTTTTTAAGGGGATGTTTTGCAAATTAAAGCAGTAATTAGCGACCTGTAGCATGTTGACATGAGCACGGAGACACCTGTGACAGGACATTGAGCTGTATATTCAATAGATGGCTTTGCATGCTGCTCATGATAAAGATTGTTGTTTCTCTGGAAGGGCATCCACAGTGTTTATATTGCTGCCTCCAATTTAGTGAACATCTATCTTTAAAAAACTGTTATTTTCCTGATGAAATACTGGGGTTCTTGGGTACTATCGGAAAGGAAATGGGTTTAGTCTTTGGAAATCTAGAAACCTACCTGTGTCTCCCAGAGTACAAGCTTTTCTGAGCACGGACCCTCAGGAGTGGCTTCAGCCCATCTGCGCTACAACCAGGCTGAAGCGTACATAAGCTCACCAGCAGCAGTTTTAGGTTGGTCGGTTTGAGTACCAAGGTGAGTAGCAAGTAGCACAGGCTTCACCACAGCCTGGAGCCCTGTGCAGACGCACAGGGTCCTAGGTTGGTTTGGTACCCACTTGCAATGGAGTCGTGTCCTCTGTTATTGTCAGGGCTGCAAAAGCTGAGCTTAACCTTTTCAGTGAATACCTAGTGATTCTTTGAGCTGCTTACTTTCCAGAATAACTTCAAAGACTGGTGGATTTTGAACAGTTATGTCGAACATGTTCAATATTCAAAGCTAAATGTATCCTGCTTGGTTTGACCAAACTGTGACAGATGAGAAGTGGATCTGCATTGATTTATTAATAATTACTTTTAATAATTGTATGAATAAGTGAGAAGTTACTGGGTTATCAGAATTTTCCAGCAGCTGTACTAATTCAGCTTCAGAGAAGGCTGTGGAAGAGTAACCCAGGACACCCTGGCGCGCCCCAATGCACCCTTGAAAAATAAGAGGCAAGCTGTTTGCTCAGAGGATCCTTCTCTTCTCTCAGGCCATGTTTTGCCAGCCGAGAACTTAGGGATCAAAAAAACTTTAAACCCATTGAAACACCTACTTAAGAGTGGAACGGCGGTGGCTTTCAAGTTACACAGGGAGAAAGCTTGGAGACTACTCTAGGGTAGGAACAGTTAGGAGAAAGATAGGCATACAGTCAGTTTGGAGGGAGGTTTATTTTAAATAAACAGTACTTGCTTTCAGGAGGTTATTTGGCCACTGCTTACAGTTTGTCATTGCTCCTGGAGGGAACAGAATTGCAGGTCTGAACGTGCATGAGGCTAGCTGAGCTAATTATGGCTCGCAGGGCAGTGCTGCCAAAGCGCCGGGGCTGAGCACGGTGCCAGGCTCTTGTGCTAGCTTGGGTACTGCAAGTGGTGCAGCTGCAGAAGTGCCAGGTGCAGTTTTACTGAAGAGATAAGCAGGCTGTGGTTTCCCCCCTTCTTCCACCCTTGCTTCATGGTGCGGTGACAACGATCTGGCTGCTCCACCTCCCCAAGAGCGTGAACATTAGGGCAGAGTTTGCCCGTGGATGCAGTGCTCCCCGGTGTGATGGGTCCGGTGGAGGAGGTTATATGAGCCTGGGCAGAGCGTTTGCTAACGGAGCTGTATTGTTCTAGCACTTGAACAAGCTGCGTGGCGCCCTGTAAACAGAGCCGAGAGAGTCGTTTGATTCCAGCCTCTGCAGGGAAGCAATAGTTGAAGCTCTTGTCTTGAAATCCAGTGTCCACAGAGGAGGTCAGGAAGACCTCCAGGTAACTTCACCTGGTAACTACAGCATGAAGACACTCTGCAGGTCATAAAGTCTCTACGTGTGTGTGTATATCATGATTACACAAGTACAACTCCTAGGTGTAGGCAAATGTCTTAGATTCAGGTTGTGCAAAACCTCTAGTTTACAAGTTAAAAATACCTGTTCTGGGGATAGTCTCAAACATAAAACTAGAATCTACTGTTTCCGTGAGTTTCCCTGACACTAAACACCTCATGTAAAGATTTGTCGTTCCTAAGCACGGTGGGAGGTTAAATACAGAACCAGGAAAATTGAATTCTTATGCAAGTTGATGTTTGTAAAGTACTCTCTCAGCTCTTCCTGGAGGCTTTCTTGATAACTAGGTGAGAAGGGTGATGTTGGCTGGTGTTTGCAACAAGGAGGAATTTGGCATGCAAAGGAGAAATAGCAAGGCCAGAAGGATGTTGACTGCATGTTGACTTGTGTTCAAATCCCAGACAGCTGCTGCGATAAAGAAACAGTCTTGGGTACCCCAGGAAAACACTTCACAAAACTAATACAGCGAAGTTATTAATTTCAAATCCGGATAGTTTGTTAAGGGAGAAAATGGTATTACCTTGTCAAGTTGTAATACCATCAAGTTGTTGGCAACCATCAAGTTGTTGTCAAGAAAATGGGACAGATTGTTGACAATTACTAAGTATTCATTTGGACAAGTAAATTTTATTCTACAACGGGGTCATGTTAGCACCGCTGTGAATATCCAGATTGAGTAGTTGAGGGCGTATTGACACTGTTGGGTTCAGGCACCGGCACCTCTGTGTAGCTGTGCTTGTGCCTTAACGAATGTGCTGGTACGGTTGTAATCACTGATGCCTTTTCTAAACTAAAACAGCTTTTGAGTTGCTCCTGCTCTCTTCTAAGATTGGCTGGCCAAAACCTAGACTGTTTCATATCTTTCTGAGTTTCTCCAGGTGTCAGAAAAAAGAGTCTTCTAATTCAGCATGTTCCAGGGACCCCTTGAAATCATTGTCTGTTTTTAACAGACTTCTGATCTAAGAAAAATAAGCCTGATGTCAGTAGGCTTAAATTTGCTCTATGGAGGACGTCAGGAAAATATACAGGACTCCACAGACCAGCAAAGGTTGGGAAACCACTTTTAAGTGATTACATTAGCTAAACATGATATTAAAAGAGATAAAGGGATGTTTTTGTAACAGCTCACTGGGGCTCCAGTCCTCTTTCTGTATGTTAAATATGTGAAGATCGTGGTTCTCTGGATTACTCCAGCTGGGAGAACGGTATGTTTTTTAAGAAAGGAAAATTAAATTAGTCTTGTGTTTGATACGTTATTGAGCACTTTTGTTACCTGATAGGAAATTAGGTAATGCAGGCTGGTTCTGTGGCACTCGGTCATTCCCCTGCGCTGGAGTAGTTCCCAGCTGAGCAATTAAGGCAGTTTTTTGGTCCTTGTGCCCCAAGAGCAGCCCAGAAAGACTAGAACAGCATCCAGAATCTGGCTCTGGATGAGTTGAAATATAACTGCACAACTGAAGGAGAGAAAAATGCAGCCAAACCTGTGCTGCTTTACAAGAAACTTGGCTCTGCAGAGCCTGAAAGGGGTTGGGAGTGAGACCGAGGGATGGAGAGTCATGGTCGGGTGGCTGGATGGCGGAGCTCACTGTCTCTCCGCATAGCTGGGACTGGCGATTTAGTAAGCATCAAACGCTTCACGCAGTTCATTCACTAACAAGAATATGTAGTAACTAACATATTATAGCTCAGAGGCTTCTGAGTGTGAATACCACTAATGAAAATCAGGCCTGGGTTTCCAAGTGGTTTTGGGGATGCTTTTAAAAATCACACCCCTTTCTTCAGCTTCACTCAGCTGCTCGCTTCAAGACAAAAAACCCTTTTTCCCCCCTTTTTTTTTTCCCCCATACTGGTTTTTACTGCTTCTTTTGGGGTGAAAAATTACAGGTTTTCTTCTAACACGTTCCTTCCTAAGGTGAAGTAGCGGTGTAGCGTGCAATGTATTTTAAGGACTCATCTTCTTACCATCAACTTAGAAGAATCTCCCTTATGGTATTTTGAATGTAGGTAGAGGCTGAAAATGGGTTTTATGCGTCTAAGCCACTGGAGTAGTTGAGCATTTTATGCCTATGAATAGCAGCAATGCAACGATGTAAAAATAGTAACTCTCTGCAGAGTGATCTAAACTTTTGTTTCCTTCGTAATGTCTTGAGATTACAGAAATCACTGGGGCTTCAGCGAGTGGATCAGATATAAAGCGTTCAAAAAACAGGATGTCTTTTTCCACAACTAACCTGCTCACAAAAAGAACAACTGAGGAGGGATTATCATTAATAGCGTTTGGTGTAATAGAGACAAAACTGTTACACCTTAGGAAAACATAGAATCATAGAATGGTTTGGGTTGGAAGGGACCTCTAAAGGTCATCTAGTCCAACCCCCCTGCCGTGGGCAGGGCCATCTTCCACTAGATCAGGTCGCTCAGAGCCCCGTCCAACCTGACCTGGAATGTTTCCAGGGATGGGGCATCCACCGCCTCTCTGGGCAACCTGGGCCAGTGCTTCACCACCCTCAGCGTAAAAAACGTCTGCCTTATGTCTAGTCTAAATCTACCCCCCTTTAGTTTAAAGCCATTCCTCCTTGTCCTGTTGCAACAGGCCCTGCTAAAAAGTCTGCCACCATCTTTTTTATAAGCCCCCTTTATATATATACATATATATGTATATATATACACACACAAAATATATACATATCCTATAATAATAGCCTCAGTTGCTAAATATGATTTGTTTCTGGTGTTTTTAAACTTGTTTTATGACTCAGGCTTGAACAATCTGGTTATTGTTGATTACATAAAATCTGTAATTATCTGAATGTAATTTAAGTTCTCGATATCTGCATTTTGTTTCTATGCTTACTTTTATTTTAGCTTTCCTTGCAATTTGGGGTGCACGTTCTGAAAAACGTTCAATCTGTGTTCTTAAAACTCTGCCTGTGATTTTTGCTCTCCGGAGAGCAGCTCGGTGTGGGTTGCCACTTTCAGCAAGAGCAGCAAGCCCCTATTCCAAGCAGCCGATCATTTCACATCATTGGGGTTTGAGAGATTTATGTTGAGACCTTTGCAGATATGGCTGTGATAAACATGTAGGTGGAACGGACACTTGAATGCCTATATACTGCAGCGATAGGGTCTTCACACCAGAAATAGGGCAGATTTTTATCTCTTAATCACGAAGGTGCAAAGCACCTGCACTGGCCAGTAACATCCACGAAGTCCCTCAGCCATTTGCAAGTAAAAAAATATTCTACAGCTGGCTTAGTTGGCTGTAACATTTGTTTTTCAGGGAGGTCCCGATTTCGCTCACTTTTACAAATAGTTTTGTAGAGGTCAAGCAATTCATGCTTTCTCCCAAAGGGCTAATTCTCTGCTGCATACCACAACTGCAAACAAGTTTGAAAAAAATGGCAAAATGTGGTTCAGTCAACGAGCGAGCAAAGTTTATCCAAGACAGCAAAACTTGTACAACTGGCTGAAGTGCAGGGATGAAGAAGCAGAGAGAGCAGCTCCTTGCTGTAATTCAATCCTGTTTGCATTTCTCAACCGGACTGTAACAAACAGATTTACTGTGTTCCTCTTTTTAAAAGGAAAGGGCACCTACTTTATAAGCAAGCAACTAACTTCCAGTACAATTGCAAACATCAAAAAGAGCGGGCAACATCCCCACGCCCCAAAGATTTCCCAATAAGATAGAAATGGAGATACATCCCACCCTGTGCCCCTGAGACAGCACGTCCCTCTCTCCGGGTGCTGGAAGGGGTGGTGGGACCAGGCTTTTCACATCAAAGGAGGAGCGTATCTCAAGAGTAAGGAGAGCATCACTTGCAGTCCTTCCTGATTTCAGCAGCGGTCCCGTTCATGCCCGTTTCCTCATCGGAGCTTGGACGTGTGTCTCGGGAAAGGCTGGTTCGGGGCTGATCTGGGGTGCTGGTGCTGACCTCGCATGCCGCCTGGGCACCCGGGGCCGGCCGGGGCTGGTGCCCCCCCCCCGTGCCCTCCTGGTCTGGGGGGCTGTAGTGTATTGCACTGCCCTTACCCCCTGCACCTGCTGTTAAGCACACGCAGCCAGGAGGAAGCTGCAGGACTGATAGTGTTGTGCCTGTTTGCTGGATTAAAACTTTTTTAATGTCATGCCTCCAGCCCCCAAGTACTTGAACGATTTTGTGGCTTTTATGGGTATGGCAACTGTTCAGAAGTGCCAGTGGTGCTTGAGTTACTTGAATACATGTCCTGTGGTAGCGCAGCATTCCTGGTATACGCTGTATGTACTTGTTTGTAGCCTGGTGGCAATAGTTGTGTGGACATTTCCCCGCCAAGGCGCAGTCTAAGGTTGTGTGTCCGTAGTTAGCATCCCTTAGACAGTATGAAGTCGCCAAGGGTCAGTCTCTGCTGGCTATAGTGCCTGCACCTTCTCCGGGTTTTTCTTCCAACCTCTTCAGATTGAAGGAACGTGATCAAAATTGTGCACAACAGAAAAGAAGCCCCTTCAAGATTTTTATAAGCTGGAGGAGGCTAATTCTTCCTGTTTCAAATACACAGCGTGTTTGCTTTAAACAATCCCCAGCGTTGGGCCCAGAATTGCAGAAACCCGAATGTAAATTTTGGTTTAAAAAAGTAACCGTGAAAATGTGTGGAGTTGCGAAGCCTGGGAAGGGATACTGTCACAAGGAAAACACGTACTTGTAAATTCCCACAGGAGAATTTACAGGCAGTAGAGACAAACCTCTAAAGCAAAAGCTCTGCATGTAGGTAGCACTTGCACAGAGATTGTCATCTTCAAAGCACCGAGCAAATGTTTGTTAATCATACTACAGCAGCCTTCGAGGCTATCAGGCAGGTATTAATATTACTGCGTTGCAGGTGGAGAAACGGAGTCAAAGAAGTTACGTAATTTAGTTGAGATTAAGGACAGTCATAACAACCCGATGAATAGCGCAGATTTTCCTCGCCTTTATGTTTGCATGTTGCTGAAGCTGCTGTGCTCCTTAAAGGGAACCGCACAGATACAGTTGTGTTTTGAAAGGAGGTCTTTCCCTCTAAATTTATATTTCTAATGCACCGAGGGTGAGCATATGTAAGGTGACGTGAAATACTAGCTATCCAGTACAGCTAGGGTTATCTTTCATTTCGGCCCTAGTTCAACAAGTCCCATGTATTGGACACTTGCACGTGTGCCCAAGCCAACGCACATGGGTTTTCTCCTACCGTTGCTCGCTCTTGGGTCTCCTCCTGAAGTGGCACGGACGTGTGTGTCTGTTCTCCCAAATGGCTTTTGAACTTGCTGTTCAGCTTTAACCGTGTCTGACGGCAGGCTTGAGGTCTCAAGAATTCCTGTATGTTTCGTGAAAATACGTGGCTGATTAGATGAGACAAATCCTTCTGCTTAGGAAAAGGCTTGTCTGTTTGCTCCTTAGACGCATACATGGAAGAGCCCTGGTCAGAGTTCGCTCCCTAACAGCCACCAGAAAAACAGCGCACGAGACTCATCCAAGGAACAGCTTGTTTCACTGCTCTTGGAATGGCTTCTTTCTTTTTTCTTGTCTTTTCTTGTCTTTTCTTACATCTCTTGCGTTCACAGTGTTGGCTGTTGCATTTCTGCATGCTATGATGGGGACAGAAGAAACTGCTGTCGCTTCACATCGGCCTGGCATCAAAATGTGAAGCGTGAGTCGCTCTGCTGCTGGGAAGTCCTGATTTTCCCACAGTACCTATAGTTTTTTTCAGGTGGTGGAGGTTTCTGAAACTGGATGGGTATCTTCCTTACAAATGACACCTTGTTGTTAAGGAAGAGCATTATTGTGCAACGCATGATAAATGACGAATCAAGAAATTATACCGGTTGTTAAGGGATAGGGATGAGCTCAGGTCATAATTCCTAATTATGACCTTTATTACCTATAAAAATGCCATGAATGCCTCTTTTGCACTGTGATAGCTGCCCCACCTGGAGCTTTGATGCTTCATCCTCACGTGCTGGGATGGAGCAGCGGCTTGCTGCTTGAGAGCCAGCAGCTGGCCCTGAGCACCCCTGCTGCCTGTACCCCTGCCAGACCCCGAGCACGCTGGAAGATGGGCCCATCAGCACAACCCTCTGCTCTCCTGGCTTATAGACCATGGACACTACCTCCAGCTTCTGCGAGAAGGGAAAGGAGTGTGAAATCCATCACCGCTTTCCAACGCTTACTGCGATGCTGGTATCCCAGGTTTGTGGCTGGGAATAAAAGTTACTTGGATTTGGACTGATTCAGGGAGAGAAGGAGAAGCAGATACGTGGTTGTGTGAAATAAGAGTCGAAGTGTCATTTTCTACCAGTGTGAAAATTCCCTAAGCCTTTAGCATGCTTCTGGTGAAGTGGTAAAGGTTGAAAACAGATTTTAAGTTAAAATACACAGAATATAACAACTGGTCCAGTGATTTATTTGCTAGTTACAAATTCTGAACAATATATTTGACCGTGGATGTGGCAGGCACCGCTGTACTGGGCAGTGAGCTCTGAAGACCTGTGCCATGCGTTGGGCTGTGCTGTTGGCCTGCTGGTATCCTGAGCAAACCCCTCCGATCCCGCCCGTGACAAATTCCTCATCTGCAGAACGGTACAATTGTACTGACCTTCCCGGTCGATGAAGTGTACAACATGGGGAAGGGCGGGCTTTTCCCCGCTCCAGAAATTGGGACCTATAGTTAGGGGGGTGAGGTGGGAGTGAGGGTGCCCCTTCCCATCTGAAGTCACCGTGGTCCGTGGCCGTTTCGCAAAGAGCGAAGGATGCAGCGTCACCCCCCAGGAGCGTGCAGGTGCCGAGCATCCTGGGGAGCCGCCGGCATTCCCGCCCGTGCTGGCTCGCAACCTTTCTTACAAACCCAATTCTCTGTCTGAAGACCTTGTATTTCATGTTTGTGCTACGTTTGAAGAGTGCTTCTTGGGAATGGATAAAATGTACGGCTTTGGTTTCTTTCAGAAGTTAAGATTTTTATTTTTCCTTCTGCTCTATGTATTACTAGATTTTATTTTCTTTCCCGTCAAATAGCCTTTTGTTTGGTTGGGGGTTTTTTAATATTTTTCTATACTTGTCTTCTGGTTGGTAATGGAGATTACATGGTTTAGATAGAACAGATACTATGTGGGCTAATTTTTCTCCTAAAATTACTTAAAATGTCATCTCACTGAAGATGACAAATCAAGGGCCTTGTAAACATTCATGCTATAAAACCAGTTCTGATTTACGCACCTTTTATTATTGTTGCCTGCATAAAAAACTTGTTGTTAACTTTGTCAGAGCACTGAAATCTGAACATGTCTTCATTGCGAACACAGAAGCAATTTCATTTTAAAGTGGCAAAGTGCAGAGTTTCTAATAAAAATGTAATTTGTAGCCTCTCACTGCAAATGCTTCTGTGCTAATTCTCATTTAAATCACTGTAAAATGTGTGATATATCATCTTAAACAGCTGCAGTATCAAAGGCTTTACTTTTTTTTTTCCTCCCCCCTGTAACAGTTTTGGTAAAATTCAAATGCATCAGTAACGTTTCACGTTTATCTCATCAAATTAGTTTTACTACAGTACCTCAACCTGAGTTAGACTTAAATACCATCTAAAAATCAACCATTAAGTTGTTTTAAATTGTTCCAACAAGATATTCTTGGATGCGCAGCATCTCTTACGCTGTCTTTACTACATTTGGGCAAAAAGGTGGAACAAATGTTCTGTAGGTCGAGCACGACGGTAGAGCGGTGTGTGCTGGCTGCCGCCGTGGGGCTGGTGCTCCTGCGTCCTGCATCCCTGCCTTCCACACCGGCTGCATCCCTGGTTCCCAGCTGGCACGTTAGGGTTGCAGCCTCTCACGCATTAACACTGATGGGACAGCGAGCGTGAGGCTTTGCAGGATGTCTGGGGAGAGTTTTCTTTCCTTGCTGCTTTATCCTTCACCAAGTAAAAGTTTTCTCCTAATTTGCTTTGGGAACCTGATGCTTTCCCCAAGAAGAACGTGTTTGGTCCTGCCAAACGCCTTAGTTGTCACACAGTTAAACAGCAGCAGCTGGAGATAATTCACAGACGGTCAGGGACATCCCTAAATACTTCGTTGGAGGACACCCACTTTGTACCTGCGCACACCTCCGAGTACAAAATCACCAGCGTCCGTGAGGTGCCCTTGCTGTGCAAACAGGAGGATGTGTGCGGCGATCTCTTTCACAGGTGTAAGTGCTGCGCTACTTGATTTGTGAGTTCTTGCAGCAGAGTGGGATTTTGCTGGGATGTCAGCACACTCTTTTGGGGTGTCTACGGGCTCTGTGAAACGGATTCTTGGACTGCTGGTACAAATGAAGCAAATAAATCTGCTCCTGCTGTTGTTCAAAAGGCTGCTTCCAGCTCTGCCTCCTGCCACTTGGCCCTCTGCTCCCTGCCCGTCCTTGCGCAAGCTCTGCCTTACCAACTGCCTTGCAGTTCCTTTGCTAACCTCTTACGTCCGTTTTTATCTCATCGGCAGATTTGAATAACCGCACAAAAGTGCTACTGAGGGCTTTTTCCAGTTCCTCTCTGTCGATGGTAACGCATGCAGGACTCATATTGACAGATTAATGTGGGGCTGGCTGCAGCAGAGCCCGTTGCTGGAGGCTGCTCCTAAGCACGCCGCCTGTGATCCTGCACTGTCTGACTCCGAACCCGTTTGATCGTTGTAGGGGGTCAAACGCTTGGCTCGAGTCTTTTTTATGTTTGTGTTTCTCTCAGGCAATTGGGGCTGAAAAAAGAAACTGGAGGGACCAAAGTGGAGCGTTCTCATGAAAAAAAATAGATGCAAAACACAAAGCACCATTTGTGCTCGAATTTGGAGGGTTGAGGGGAAGGACGGCACTGTTCAGCTGCTATAGATGACTTGGTTTTCTTCAGCTAGAGAAATGCTTTGTTTCTATTCTATTGTTAATAAACCACTCTGAGAAAAAATACATTTGTAAATTAGGCGGGAGATCGCTTCAGGACTCTGCGCTGACTTCTGCCAAGGCTGGCAATCTCCTTCTGGTTCTCATTCACAGGTGCAAATGCTCTGGAGACCAACTCAAGGGTAGGTCACTGCTGTGGAGCTGATGGACCCCCCTGCTGCCAAAACCTTGCCACATAAAACCAATCCACCCGGCAAGAAATCCTCGTTCTTCTTCTGGCAGGAATGTTCTTGAGGGGTTGTCTCTGTCAGTCTGTCTTTAACTATGGAAATTCTATTTTTTATGCGTATATTGACATAGAAACCCACCAACAGTTCTGCTGGTGGAAACGCCTGGCTCTTTTCACTGAGAAAAGGGGCACAGACTGGAACTGGTTCATATTTTGGTTAAAGATCACCTGAAACATTTCAGTAGGGTGATCGCTTGGGAAGTTTGTACTCGCAATTTCAAATACAGTGAGGATAGCAGTTTCTGCCTACGAGTAGCTGTAAATGGGCAAACATTATTCAAAGCCATGTTGGAGTTGGAAAAGTTGACTGCATCTTTTAGAGGACCGTTTGCGTTTGAGGTCAGTTATTTTTACCATTTTGTTCTAGTTAAATATTTTTACTTGCTCTCAGAACAATAGCTCCCACCACACTGAAGCCTTCGCCCAGTGCACTAGCTTTTCATACCTCCTCCTGTAGCAATCCACGCAGCGCCCAAGGGTCTCATCTCCTTAGTTTAGCTAAATATAGACTTTTCAAGCCCTTGTATAGAGCCTAATCCATACCTTTACTAAGCTTAACAAGCTGAATCCAGTGGCATAAGCAGCTGACGCAGGTTTATGGGTAGAGGAATCCTCTACATTCTCTTATGCTTGCTCTAATCTGCCAGGGTTTGTTTAAATTTTCTACTGCTTAATCTGGGATTTTACTGCCCGTACGTACTTGACGCTGAGGACTGGATTGTTGTGATGATTTTTCCTGTCTGCAAACTTACTCTTCAGTTTTCCATGCTGTCTGCCCAGGGAGACCCAATCATTTTGTATTTTTTCAAGTAACTGTTTTATAGAAAAAAATCAGCCAAATCCGCAGTTGCTTTTACACGATTCAGAACTAATGTCCTGTTTACCAGCCTGTTCACAGGCTGAACTCACAAAAATGAGAGTTTCTCTGGCTTTGGTTGCAAAGCTTCTCTCACCCTGTGCTCTTTGGTTTGGAGGGAGCTGGGTCCCGTACGCACGCTGGTGGCTGCAACAGGATGAAAATATCGACTGAGGTTTCTGGCAGAATCTTATTTTGACAAAACATTTAGAATGGTTATGAAAAAGATTTGTTTCCATATCTTAGCTAGTTTGGCTTTTTCCAGCTTGGCTGCAGACTCAAAATGGGTTTTGTTGATGCTCTTTTCTAAAAGCAAGTAGATCTGTGGTTTGTAATCGTGATGCGTACAGTTACACATCACTATGTGCCTTGGATTCAAAAGTGGTTTCAAACCCACCTTTGTAAACAGAGAGGGTCAAAGTGTATTTTAACAGTTGCTCCTCCTGCCCCAAGTGTGCACGTGTTTGCGTGCGTGCTCACGTACACCGTGTGCATGCACACACGTGCGCACCTCCCGCCAAAGTCATCAAAAGAGCTCTGAGCTCCATGGAGCCAGGTAGCTGGTTCACAACGGCGGTGACTTGCAAGGCTTAAAAAAGCATAGAAGAGGTGGGCATGCATGATCATACGTTGTCCTTCCTTTATTCATGCACCTTCCTGTCTGCCAGCAACCAGGACTTTAGGGCCTTCCTGCATCTAGACCATCACGTTTAGTAATTACCGGTGTATCCAACCTACATGAATTTCTCTAATTATTTAACTTGTTTGTAATTTTGGACACTGTGGTATTGTCCTAAAGAGGTTGAACACAGTGAGAATGGTTTGAGAGATTCTGTAAGTCGCTTGACAGAACTGACCCACCCTGTTGCCTTGCCTGTGGGAGAGGAGCAAGCATCCTCTCCTCTGCTTCCTATGGGTCAGAACCAACAGCTAAAACCTCTGAATTCATCTTCTTGCACCGATCGCCGCTTTGCACTGCCAGCGGGATGCAAGGAGGCTGAACGCTAACCACTTGCATGGAGATGGCATTGCCATGGCGCGTGCCCAAACCCTTTCTCTGGCAGAAGAGATGTATCGGTGTTTTTTGCTACCTGAAGAGCACTGAGAAGGCATTTCAGGCTGTGAAGTAGAGAAACTCCAAGACAGCTCTTATTACGATGTGATCTAGCCTTGTTTGTGCGGGTGGTTATGGTGAAGCTACCTTTGTTGCCTCTCGTGGATCCTCTTGCCTAGTTGAGCTCTCATGGAGCCGTGACACGAGGGCTGTATCTCACAGCACCCAGCTGAAACTCTTTTTTCTGTGTTGCAAATGTGCCTTGCAGCCTGGGCCACTTCAGACCGAGCAAGCAGGAGCAGAATCCTGTTTGCTTTCCCTCCGTCAGAAGGAACAGTGCCATTCTGGAGTTTGATTATTTGGCTGGCTGCTCGGTGCTTCAACTGCGCCACAACTTCTTATCTTGGGTACTTCATTCCTTTGCAGTTTAGTTTTGTTTTTCCCCAGCGCTGTGTTCTGCTATTGGATTGCATTCACGCGGCATGCCCGCAGGCTGCGCTGTATTGTTGCATATGTTGTGCCATCCAAAATAATCTCGGTGGGTGTTCTAAGCAGCTGCCATGATACAACCCATCTTCTTGGCAGCCAGAAGTGCTGTGAGCTATGTGTCTTCTTTTCCTCCTCATCTTCGTATACTGTAATAGAGATGGAACCTATGGAAGTTCTACATATGGTATACCTTGCCAAGATTGCTTCTGTACCTAGCAGCTGTCCATACATGCTTGGTAAAGAAGATGTGTTTTGTTAATTATGTGGGATGGTGCTTGGAGAACTCTATGTAGATACAAAATGGTCTCCCTGGGAAAAAAAAATTCTTTGGGACTTTCTGCCACGTTTTAATGGAGGTCCACAGTGAGCTGGTAGTGGGCTTCCGACTGACACCTTTTTTAGCACCGCATCGGGAATGTAGGCTGCAAAAAATCCAGTCTGACTGTACTAGTGTAAAAAGCACCTAAGCTTTGCTTTGATATAGCTGTTAGCAGTCAGCATAGCTGCCCAGTAAATGCACAGCTTATTGGGGTTTGGTTGTTTTCATTGTTAATTGAGTGCTTGCACGTTTGGAGATGGACTCAAGCTAATGTAGTATTTGCCTTCATATATTCCAGCTGCGTGGGTGTTGAAGAAGAAGAGGCACCGGATATCGACATCTATCATTGTCCAAATTGTGAGAAAACCCATGGAAAGTCTACTTGTAAGTATACTTGCACAGCTGGTCCTCGGGTGCATAGCAGATTCTGTATGTTTAAACAAAAGAAGCTTTTTATTTTTTTCATTACAAAAAGACACACCTATATATCACGTGTCATAAATATTAGAATTCAAACCGTGAGGTGAAAAAAGGTGTTAGGGGGAGAAACCCATGGGTTGGATTGTGGAGCTTTGGATGCAGCTCCCTGCCTGGCCTCAGGCAGTGCGTATGAGCTAATGCAAGGCACCTTGCCTGGACAGCTTCAGTCCCCAGTCCCGGCGATGAAAATGATGCTTCCTTCCTCGCACGGAATTAAGAATTGTGAAGGCACTTAGTACTGTGGGCTAGAAAAATCCTACAGAGACAGCTAGTTCTAATAAAGTGAGTTTTGGAAACGACATGCTGGTTTTTGTCTTTGGATGAGAAGAGTAAGAAACAGTACGTTATGCTTGGCCTGGATATAAAACTGTAGCGATTTCAGTGGCAGTCAAAATTGTAGGGTGCACTGAGGGTGCCAATTCTTGCAGTTCTTTCACAGGAAAAAGTTCTCCTGAGTAAAAGTGACAGTTGATCTCAGTGGGAATTTTATCTGGGAAAGAGCTGTAGGATGTGTTTGCTTTGGTCAGATTAAGTCACAAATTCTTTCTATTACACGATGGGAAAAAAGAAAAGAAAAGAAACCAATCCCTGTAAAAGATGAAATGCTTTACTTGAAAGCCATTTATTGTAAATAAGCAACAATGATGTGGAGGTTCTCACTGCTTTGCAACCTTAGAGCAACACACAGAGGAAGAGCACTGTGCTCATCTCCCAGGAGCCGAACGAATCATCATGTTCCTCTTTTTAGTGCGAAATAAGGGATGTCTGGAAACTGACTTCTGTTGTGTTAAAATTCAGTAATTTTAAAAACCAGCAATTATTTCTGCACTGCCTTAAAAGTTTAAAAATTTTCTAGGGGGGAAGGGGAGGAGTCTGAAATGTTCGGTTTGGGGGCAAAAATGGGAATCATTTTTCCACTTTGACTTTTTCCAAATCAAGTGTGAACTGGAAACGTGAATGACCTGCCGCTGTTCCTGTCTCCCAGATGGTCTGCTAAGAACTTTGGCCCAAGCAGGACACCCACAAATTGGGCAAGCTGGCAAAAAAACCCTTGGGAGGCTTGTTCTGAAAGACTTAACAAAATCAGTATGTCCCCACAAAATGTTTTGATTTAAAAGAGTCAGCCTTTCTAATGTTTTGTTGGAAGATCTCTGACAAACGCACTGGAAATTGGTCAAACGACCAGAAATCATCTTCAAGGGAACAATTTGGTATTAGAATGGGTTGTGTTGAAAAGGGGGGTATGACTGCAGATACTCCCAGGCTGTTATCGACCCAGTATAGAAGCAGCAGCACACGATTTCTAGCCTCTGTGAGTTTTGTATAACATTGAGATGCTTTGATTTCTTTCCCTTTGCTTTGAATTATGAATGATGAAAGGCGCTACTTTTCAGTGCAAGCGGAAAAAAATGAGACAGAAGCAGCAAGAGTCTATAATCAGGAATTAAATATCAATTCTATAAAAACTGTGGGGCTTAATCTTAGAACTCAAGAAATGGCAGTTTCGATAAAAAGATTACAAGTTTAATATACCAGTTAAGATGAGGAGAGTTGTATCGACAACAATCTTCTGATGCTTTAAGAAGGTTTTTGGCTATCCAATTCTTTTTATCCAAGTAAAAACCCGACTTGGCAGTACATCCCTCAGTCTGCATCGTGCAGCGTGTCAGAAAGTGCTTCTGGAGCGCTGTCGCTAGTGCTGGTCTTATCAATGTATGAGGTTATCAGTGTGGTAGGAATACAGAACATTACATAATTCTGCAGTACAGCAATACGACTTTGTTTTCTCCCTTCAAATGCACTGCAGAAAGTTTAATGACGTACAAGACCAATCATCAAAGTAGGCGAGTGTAAAAATTTCAGGAACATTTAAACACTAGTTATTGATAACCTTACCTTGAGTTTTGGTGAAGCGCAAGATCACGGGTTCTCAAGCTGCATAGCCATTTTCACCATTAACTCGTAGAATCGTGGATCCTGTTGAAAAATGAGGTTGTTATCCTGTAGCCCCTCCTTGCGGAGTGCAATAGGCCAGGAAAGTTGAAAGACCGATTAAATGAAGGCAGGAACAGCTTGGCTTAATGCGTTCATTCTGTCAGGCATTTGTATGCAGGGCGTCCTGCTACACGGCGCTTGGGCTCTGCTGGGTCTGCTGGGAGATGATCACTTTCGTTTGTTTATTAACTGTTACAATATATGTTTAAATTAGTTATCTATCAGTTTTGAAAATAAACGAGTAAGTGTTGTTCCAGAGCCAGTAGTTCACTGGTAGGATTTAATTATTGCAAGATTAGCAAAGGACAACACAGACACCAATTGTCTGTTACGCAACTCGTCTGGATTTAAAAATATATGTGTATTTCTGGAGCACGCATTCCGCAATATATGTTTTCCAGATGTCAAATTTAAAAATCATTTTCCTCTTCTTACATTTTTCCACTTTACCAATGTGGCTTAGTGGCTACTATTTCAGAAGATTGCTTCCCGTCATATGACATTTGAAGCCATTTCAGTTTAACGAAATTTGTAGGGACTCCTCTTTGGGAAAAATTATACACATTCACACAAAATTTTCTGACATCGTTTAAATAAAATGTAAGTGCTTTGTTTAGGCAGAATTGACTCATTTTCATAACACGATCTGAAATGTTCGGTTTGATTGCTGTCTCATTTGCAGCAGTGAAAATCAGGAGAGATTCTTCGCAATCGGTGAAGTTACATAAATGCAAGCAAACCAAAGTCAGGCTGAAACTGTTTTTAAGTAGTTACAACCTTTAATATGAATCAACAGAGAACTAACAGGGTGCTTCTAGGTATCTCTTCTTCATAATACATTTGAAATAATGTAAGTGTACCTTTGAAGTCTAGAATTACTCATTTTGAGATACAGTTTTCATAAAAATACATTCCCTTTTTCCTCTGGGGGGGTTTCTGTAGAAGGAGCGGGTTATACTTTCCAACGGTCAAATTTGGATCAGAAGGTTCTGCAGAAAAAGAAATCTGCAACCATTTAAGAAAAAGTGGCCTTTCTGGCCGAAGCTAGTATATGTTGCACATGCTAATGGGCCTTTAACCCTTACTGTGGTGTTCGTGGTAAAGATGAAACATAAAGAGAATGGCTGAAAATGGGCCAAATGTCGATTGTTTGATGTAGTATAATGGGCTACAGCAGCCGGCTTGCTGCCGTCCAGGAGATAGCACCTCCTGGGGAGCGTTCTGGCGGCGGAGGCATCTCCGTTGCCTCTGCGTGAGAGGTGGATGTGAGAGGTGGATGCTTGCCGGCGCTCAGAGCCGAGCGAAATAGCTCCCTGGTGCTTTTTGAAGGGTTGCAGTGAATTTCTTAATTCAGCACTGATTTGCCACTTTTATTTCTCGACGCTCCACGCTATCTGAAGTGTAATAAAAGAACACGCTAATATGATAAGCTCTTTAATTTTCACTGTGGCAGGCGACACCTGTTTCACTGGGACTTGTGCGAAGAGTGCCAGCGTTGGTTCGGATCTGCTGAGAGGGGGAGGAGGCAGTCGTTGGACAGGGAAGGAGAGGGGGAAGGTTTGGCATTCATGTAGGGCTTGTTTCCTTTGTTACCAGGAGCATTGAATTAATACACTAAGCTTGAGAGTCATTAAGATAAAGAACTAGCAGCTTTAATGAATATATCCAGCTAGGCTGGAGAGCTGCATGGAACTAATAAAACCAACATGCTTTGTGCAAAACCTGGGATGGATTCGTTGGGAGATGTCTTTACTTGAGTTATTCCAGGGTTGCGGTCAGGAAAACAAAGTTAGCTTTTTCCAAACCTCATGTCTTATAGCTGTGGCCTCCGGATTCCTTTCTTCATGAAAAAGTATGTGGATCTGTGTGTGTGTGCATGTGCAAAGAGCAAGGAAAGAGTGCCATCCATGCATGGTTACTGAGGAGTCTGGTTCCTTCCCTAGCTGTTTTGAGCAGTAAGAAAAGCCTGAGATCTTGATTTTGGGGTAAAATACTGAGTTTCATGATTTAAAACAAGGGTGAAAAATAAAAGAAAGTTGTGACATACGAAAATTCTACTAACGGAGGCTTGAAATGGTATGAATATGTACTTGGGACGAAAACAATTTACTACTAAAATGAGCATGTTTGGACAGACTGTAGAAGTAGGAACAGCTGAGAGAGAGAGTGCTGACTAAGAGAAAAAGCTGGACCAGTTTTTCTTGCTCTGTGTTATCTGGCTGTCAAAGAGGCAAGGCAGAACTACATTGACATTTGACTTACTTATTTGTGCTTATTCCAGCCGACCCTTTTTCCATGATGAACTTGCCTATATGTCTCACCCACTGGGAGCACAGTCGAGGGGCCTTCAGTCTGCTGTCATCAACTTAAGGCCTAAGCCTGGCTCGCCTTTCAAAACCTAGGAATAAGAGGAGTTCTAAAAATTGCATTTGTGGTGCCCTTGCATCTTCTTTTTTTTTCTTGTCTTTTTCCTTTTATGTGCATGCTGTGTGCAGGGCATAATTCAAAGCCCATCAAAATTGATGTCAAATCTGCCACTGCTGGACAGACCTTTAGACTAAGGTAATTCATGACAAATATATTCATAAAGATCTATACTGCATATTGAGAAGGCAGAAAAGTGGCTTTCTAAGAGTTTTATGATAAGGTTTAAGTGTGTAGTCTGGCAAGTACAAAACGTCCAGAGCCTGTGTTTGCATAAAGCCTGCGGTAGCTGTGCAGCTCAGTAATTATCCGTCTGGTTGCCCTTATGTTACAAAACGAACACTGTTCAGTATGTAATAGATCTTCAGGCTACAGTGTAATTGTCTAATGGAGAATTGAGAGCAGTATTAAAATTTGCAGTGCAGCATAGTTGGGGGTTCCCTCTTCTCTGCTCGCGTAAGAAATGAAATGAAGATTTGTCCTTCCTTCAGATGTCTTAATAATTATCTTCTACTTAACATACGGTACTGTCCAATTCATTCTTTTTCAGTGAAAAAGAAAAGAAATTGGCATAAACACGATACTGGACAGACGACAGAGGTCAAACCTGTACAGAATGGGAGCCAAGTCTTTATAAAGGAACTTCGAAGTCGTACTTTTCCAAGGTAGGTTGTTCAGCTGCACACGTGGACAGGGCTGTGGAGGTAAAGCATACATAGCCGGTTTCCTGTGAAGCTGATGATGATCCTTGCTGAAAGCATTATATAGCACAGAGCGATGAAGTTTAAATGAGTGCTGTTTTATTGCAGATGTCCCAGGCTCTTCCCTTTTTTATTTTTGTGCAGCCATATTAAGATCTACTCTTGATTGAGGCCAGTTCTTGTGGATTTCCGTAGAAGCTAGCATTTGTGAAGACAAGAACAAGAATGTGTTTGGCCCCTACAACGTTTGCTTGCATAAGAAACTAACCAATTTATTGCACAGAATTATCCAGTTCTCAAAAATACTAATGGTTTTGCTGAATTCTGTCTCCATCTTCAAAAGAAGAACAATGACATCCTCAGTTGCTACAGTGACAAAGGCTCTCTTATTTGGGGTAATGAATAGTGCTAATTGTTAGGTGACATGTTCCACACTTTATTAGGCTGCTTCACAGCCATTTGTAGAGTCATAATTTTCTTCTAGTTCTTTAATGTAGGCCTTAGCCAAATAAATCCTTAATTATTAATGACTAATTATTTTAGAAAAAACCTTGGAGACTTGTAAAGTGTACTTGGTAAACACAAAACTTCTTCCTTTTTACGGAGAATTTAATTTCGCATTTAATTTCAGATACTGATCTTAGGCTGATTAAGGAAAAGGCTGAAAATACCTCTGCAAAGCACTTGCAGCACTTACAGATGCATTTCACTGAACTCAGGACCCAGTACTTTTACTTGCTTGGCTATTTTTATTTGGGCCTGCTAGATTTTTGTCTTCGCCTTTTTTTTTTTTTTTTTTTTTTTTTTTTTAATACAGAGCAGTTTGGCAGATTGCAAAGCTGATTTCTTAAAAAAAGTTTAAGGCCTAGGCAGAATGATTTCAGTAACCTCAGATGGCCTCTGAGATTGCACTCACATATGTGGTATCTCTGAGTCACTCCCAAATTGTAAAAAAAATATGGACCTCTATTTTTTTTGTTTGTTTCTCGCATAAATGTGCACATAAGAAAATCATGCTGCCAAATTAACATTTCTGAGAAAGAAGAGTCTGTAGCCAAAAGGAGTGCCTGCAAGATTCAGGCCTCTGACATCTACACTTGCGCCATTAGTAAAGCAAAGTCTTGTTGAGAAATTTTCTCTTCTGAAGAAAATGAATGAAATCTGCAGATGTTCACAGAACAAAACCCAACGCTCGTCAGTCAGAATGTGATGAACGGAAAAAGGGGGTCTCAGTTCAGAGACAGAAACATCATTGCTGATTCACAGCACACGGCAGTGAATTATAACCCACGGTTAGTCCCTTGGTGAGGCTCGGATCAAAAGGAACAGTGAAGAGAGCAAAAAGGCAAAAAATATAATTCATGTCGTTCTGCTCCTGAATGTTTAATACCAAAATAGCATCAGAGTAGTAATAGTAGTAGTAGTAGTAGTAATAATTAAATTGATGGTTCAGGTACTTCAGTGTGGGTGCCAGACTCTCCATTTTGGCACGATCGTTACTAGATGCTCTGGTACTGATCTCTCTTTACAACTATGCGTAAGTTTCCGTGGCGCATATAGAAGCAAATCGGACTTGAACAAGTATGTGACATGTATATGGGCACTGTAAAGTAAGTGCAGAGGTTTAGTGGTAAATCATGGTTTGCTTCTTGCTCCTTAAAATCTCTAGCCTCGTTCTTTGCACGTTGCTGGCGTACGGTACCGGTGCTCGCATAAATGAGGAATGCTCCTTTTTAATAATTATCAATTTGCCTCCTGATCAGCCATTGCCGATGCACTGTGGCTGGGGTGACCCAGAAATAAGCTGTGTTTCTACAGCTTATCCCTCTTTGCGTCCTGGCCATCTTGTTCTCCCTGGGGTTCAAACCTCCTGCCTGGCGTATCCCCGCCGGGGCGGCCTGAGCCATCCCAGGGCGAGGGGGTCGAAGGAGGAGCCCCCACAGCAAAGGGTGTTGGGGGCTCTGCCGCAGGTTGGGCTTCACGGGGTGGCGAAGGCGGGGAGGCCCGAGTGTGCCGGCCGCCATGGCGGCGCTCGCAGCCTCGTCCCCTTTCCCGCCGGTTTTTGGTGCCGTATGAAGACATGAGCTGTAGTTCAGAACTGCTGCAGGAGAGGGCAGTCATGTATTAGCCTTACCCGCTCGGGGAGGTAGTGCTTTTTGGGGTGAACGCTCAAACTTTTGCTGTTTCCACCGCTGGCAGCCGTGGCCCCGGCCTGCCGGGCGGTTTTCGGAGCCTGGCTGATAAACCACACACGGCAGCAGGGCACTTTTGGGACTGATGGTCGTTCATATACAGTCACTTTTCACTCTGAATTGAAAGCGTTTTACTCTTGAAAAGATCTAGAAATCGGACTTGAATTCCCCTTGAGAGTTGTCGGTGCAAATAGCTGGTCATCTGATGAAGCTGCCTTTTCCTTACTCCCTTTGACACCCTCCCAGCGACTTGAAAATTATTTGCAGAACATTTCCTGAGCAATTTATTTGACTACTTAAAATCGATTTGCAAAGTATTTCCTGGACAATTTATTTGAGATTATGTAACGTTTTTAATCTTGCCTGCTTTAGAGTGGAATATTTAACACTAATTTCTTTAACATTGATCACTGGTAACTCAACAGATCCCTATAGTTGAGGAAAACGGTCTTTCTCCGTAAGCTGTTATTTTAGGAGTTTCCAGTAGTTGGTGCATGAGGCTCCAGCGAATCAATTCCAGATTATTTTAGTGTGCTTTGCAATAAATGGCTTTTGTCTTATGCACCTAATTTGCATATAATTGCTTATTCATAACTTTTTCCTTTCAGTAGTGAAATGCAGAAGATGCCAAACTCTGTGTGGAAGCACCTCACCATTGAATCTGTGTTTACTTTTTCAGTGCTGAAGATATAGTCGTGAAAGTGCCAGGCAGCCAACTAACAACAGAGTATTTGGAAGAAAATGGCTTTGCAGAGCCCATCCTCGTCCCAAAGAAGGATGGCCTGGGTTTGTCCGTACCCGCACCCACCTTCTACGTCAGCGATGTTGAAAACTATGTTGGTGGGTATCTGGCAAGCAGGTGGCTTTGTACTGTTTAGAGCTCAGCTGCTTTTTAAAAAAAATATATAATTTGTTTAAAAAAAAAAAAGTAAAATATGTTGTAAAATATTGTCTGTGTCTTGAGCTGTGCTGACTTCAATATTTGTTATGTAGTGGTAGCTTTAATTAGCAATTAATTCACTCTTGTTTTTTGTACCAACTTGTGTATCTTACAGTGAGCCTGAGCCAGACTGCATTGTACTCCATAGCGCTGCATTAAAAGAAGCAGTCATAGTAGTATTAAAAAATTGTTTCTTCAGGGCAGGTCTTAATTGATTACTGCCATCTCACTTTGTATTGAAGGAATTACTAGACTGAGACTCCCACTCTGCAAAGGCAGTACATTTTTTAACACTGCTGTCAGTCAGAGCTATTTTCATGGCTGCTGGTCATTTGGATTCATTTTGGCATCCTCCTGTCTCTAACCTGAGCAGGGTATTGTACTGCATCTTCTCACAAGTCATCACGTCATCCCACCTGGGAAGACATACCTTGGCCAGGAGCCATGGAAGTGCTCTGAAGTCGCTTGTCTTGTCTCCGCATCCTTCTTCCTTTAGCATGTATGATCTTGTGTCCTGTCCTCTCTCGCTCCGTCCCTCCTCTGTGTCACTTTCTGTCTGATTCTCTCTCCTTCCAGGCAAGGCATCGTCCTTGTGGAGCCGTGACTCCAGCTCCAACGTATCTGTCTGCGTTTCATGGTCCCTTTATCTCCTTATATAGTCTCCTAACCGCCCTCTCCTCCTGCACTCTCCTTACCAGGCCATTGACCTTAGTCTTTAACAGGCAGACCAGTTATCCTCAGGGTACTCGGCCCCCCGAGCTGGAAGACGGGGACGGCGAGCAGGATGAACCCCCCGTAATCCAGGAGGAAGCAGTCAATGACCTGCTATGCCACCTGGACACTCACAAGTCTATGGGGCCGGATGGGATCCACCCGAGAGTGCTGAGGGAGCTGGCGGAGGTGCTCGCCAAGCCGCTCTCCATCATTTATCAGCAGTCCTGGTTAACGGGGGAGGTCCCGGAAGACTGGAGGCTTGCCAATGTGACGCCCATCCACAAGAAGGGCCGGAAGGAGGATCCGGGGAACTACAGGCCTGTCAGCCTGACCTCGGTGCCGGGGAAGATTATGGAGCGGCTCATCTTGAGGGCGCTCACAAGGCATGAGCGGGACAACCAGGGGATCCGGCCTAGCCAGCACGGGTTCATGAGAGGCAGGTCCTGCTTGACCAACCTGATCTCCTTCTATGACCAGGTGACCCGCCTAGTGGATGAGGGAAAGGCTGTGGATGTGGTCTACCTGGACTTCAGCAAGGCCTTTGACACTGTCTCCCACAGCATTCTCCTCGAGAAGCTGGCGGCTCACGGCTTAGACAGGTGGACTCTGCGCTGGGTCAAAAACTGGCTGGACGGCCGGGCCCAGAGAGTTGTGGTGAATGGAGTTACATCCAGTTGGCGGCCGGTCACGAGCGGTGTTCCCCAGGGCTCAGTACTGGGGCCGGTCTTGTTTAATATCTTTATTGATGATCTGGATGAGGGGATTGAGTGCACCCTCAGTAAGTTTGCAGACGACACCAAGTTGGGTGGGAGTGTTGATCTGCTCGAGGGTAGGAAGGCTCTGCAGAGGGACCTGGACAGGCTGGATGGATGGGCCCAGGCCAACTGTATGAGGTTCAACAAGGCCAAGTGCCGGGTCCTGCACTTCGGCCACAACAACCCCATGCAGCGCTACAGGCTTGGGGAAGAGTGGCTGGAAAGCTGCCTGGCGGAAAAGGACCTGGGGGTGTTGGTCGACAGCCGGCTGAACATGAGCCGGCAGTGTGCCCAGGCGGCCAAGAAGGCCAATGGCATCCTGGCCTGTATCAGAAATAGTGTGGCCAGTAGGAGTAGGGAAGTGATTGTGCCCCTGTACTCGGCCCTGGTGAGGCCGCACCTCGAATACTGTGTTCAGTTTTGGGCCCCTCACTACAAGAAGGACGTTGAGGTGCTGGAGCGTGTCCAGAGAAGGGCAACGAGGCTGGTGAGGGGTCTGGAGCACAAGTCTTATGAGGAGCGGCTGAGGGAACTGGGACTGTTCAGCCTGGAGAAAAGGAGGCTGAGGGGAGACCTCATCGCTCTCTACAACTACCTGAGAGGAGGTTGTAGCGAGGTGGGTGTTGGTCTTTTCTCCGAAGTAACAAGCGATAGGACGAGAGGAAATGGCCTCAAGTTGCGGCAGGGGAGGTTTAGATTGGATGTAAGGAAAAATTTCTTTACTGAAAGAGTGGTGAAACATTGGAACAGGCTGCCCAGGGAAGTGGTGGAGTCCCCATCCCTGGAGGTATTTAAAAGACGTGTAGATGAGGCGCTTAGGGACATGGTTTAGTGGGCCTGGTGGTGTTGGGTTGACGGTTGGACTCGATGATCTTAGAGGTCTTTTCCAACCTCAATGATTCTATGATTCTATGATTCTATGATTCTATGACCTGTTCCCCAAACTGCTATCACCAGCCACTGGTGTTCTTGACTGTATCTATTGCTTTTGCAGTGATTGTGTGCAGTGAGATAACTATGAATAAAGGAGAATTCAAGACCCCTGATTTTATTGTTCTCCCTATCCCGTTGCTTCTACAGGAAACATATTTTCCTTGCCCATCTGCTACACTTAGCAGATTTTCTTGTATGACCTAGGTGCTCCTCATGCATCTGCTGGCTTTCTCTCAGCCTCTAGCTGAAATAACCCACCCTACCAACAAAACAGTTAGTGAAGAGCTGGAGGGAAGAACACGGGTTGTTTAATCTGGAGCTGGCACCAGATTTGAAAGCGAACGGAACAAATACGCGCTGGTCTAACCTCCATGGGGTTAGTTTGCTTGAAACGGGATTTCCCAGGCAGGGATTTATCTTGCTGTTTTGTATTTTATTACGTTGGACCTAGAATGTCTTCTAGAAACAATCTAAAGTAAGTAGCAGAGGACAAAACACCACAACCGAGACCGCCAAATACATCATTACTGTTCTTGGCATTCCATGAAAAAATAAATTGATTTTTTTTCCCTCTCCTAATGTGCAAAAAGCAATGAATGAAATGCTGGGAGAGGAAAAATAAGACCAATTAAAATTAAAGGGAAGAAAGACTGGAGAGATGCTTTTCTTGCAGAAAGGATAAGAGAGTGTGCTTAGAAGTGGGCACTCTCTGTAAAGCTCTGACTTTCTCCATGTGTTCTCTGGTGTGCCCAGTGTTAAACTCCACTAATTGACTAATACTGTTAGTATTAACACTGGAGATTTGTATCCAACAAGGTCTGTCAGAGGAAATGTATAAGTACTAGCAGCTTATTCTCTGTACTCTAATACAGAGGGGATGGATTTTTGATAGGTGTAATTTTGGGTAAAATAACAAAAAGTCAATTTTTTTGTGGCACACCTGAAATATCATGTTAAAAAATGGGAATTTGCCTGCAAAACTCCTCCTCGATTATAGATTTCGTAAGCAAAAATTTAAAATAGAGCATAAGAGAACTTACAATTTTGGAAAATCAGTTTGACAAGGTATCCTGTACAGTATTACACTCTCGTCTATAATCACGAGACTTTTACAGCGTGGTGGGTAAGGCTTACTCTGTGGATATACAGGTATTTGCATGTAATTTTCACCACACAAGTAAAATCCATAATGGAATTAAAAGATTCAAAATAACATTAATCCTTTAAAGATAAAAACTACAGAAATAATTATGTCAGGGGCATGAATACAAAAGCACCATTTTATGCATATGCATTTGATACATATATGTATATGTGCATATGTGCATAAACAACAGGGAAGATACAAAGGCTAAGAAGATCAGAAAATCAAAAGATTGAGATGTTTCTCGAAATGTTAACCCCAAGCATACAAAATGGGGCAAGTCAGGCTGCCCTTCAATCTCTCTTTTTCATTGAATTAATTTTTAGGACCGGAGAGGAGCGTTGATGTCACCGATGTCACCAAACAGAAAGACTGCAAGATGAAGCTCAAGGAATTTGTGGATTACTACTACAGTACAAACAGGAAAAGGGTCCTCAACGTGACCAACCTGGAGTTCTCGGACACGAGGTAAGAGTCCAGCCTGCTGCACCACGCAGTGTCCGGGATACATAGCGGGGTTTGGCTGGGAGAGTTTGATCAGCCTCTGCCTTCTCCAGTGGTTCCCTCCTTAGGAGGTACTGCTTTAACCATGGGATAGCGGCTTCTCGTTGCTCTGACTCTCCGCTGCATCGTCCATATGCGGCCAGTTCAGGCAAAGCACGGAAATGAAAGTGCTATTTGCTACGTGAGGAGAATGGTACCTCGTGGACTAAACAGGCCAGCATTTGTCATGGTAATTCACACCTGCATATCATCAGCATTCATGTGCCATCAGCCTTCACATATCAGAACAGAACATCTTGGCACCTTTCAGTTTTATTTTAACTCTAGTAGTATAGGTATAGTTAATTCATTGCAACTAGATACTAGCGATTTATAACTAGAACGTAACTTGATGCTCCAGGAGCGAATTCTCTGCTCTGTCCTGGTAGTGAATGATGACGCAGTATGTTCCTAGTATGATCTTAGGTACTTAGATACAGCTTGACAAGTACTGGTAAGACCAAAGAAAGGAGGACAGAGATGACGACAGAGGTGTGATAAAACTGTATGTGGGTTCGTGGGAGAACATGGACATTAGGGGTCTTATTTTTTAATATTCTGTGTTATTTTTCTGGTGAGATGGGAATCCTGATGGACATAAGGCAATGACAGCCCTTCTTCCAGCTTGAGGTGATCCTGAAACATGGTGATCTCCTCGGAGCATTCTTTTTTAAAACGCGTTGTACAGCAGTGAGCATCCTACTTGTATAGCACTGGTTTGAGTGCATCATGTATTGCTTACTGCAATCTTCCATTTAAAGTAGGGGAGAGTAAGTGAATCGACGGGGTGTGGCTCTAGGTATAGCGTAACATGTCACTGGCTGTCCTTGAATGAGAGTAAGTTTGAAATTACTATAATTTTGTAATGCTATACCACGCGTTACAGTTTTAGTTTCAGTGCTTCTGCGAGTTAACCTGTAATCTGTATGACAGCAGTTCAGAACTAGAGTGATGCTGACTTCTTGATGGAAAGTTGCGGGATGTGACGGTACAGATTAGCTCTGAATTTGAGGCTGAGGTGCTTTAGTGATGCAGTGAGCCAGAGGTAATGGTGCTGGCTATGTGAATATCACCAAACCTCAATGACAGGAAGCCTACTAGTCTCCTCATGTTTTATATTACATATTTTATATATAGGATAATTAGCTGATGTAAATGCCTAGAGTTCAAGTTGCTGCTTTGTGCTTTAAATAGCTGAATTCGTCACCTGAGCTGTGCTTTTATTCCAGAAGTCGGCAGATGCATCGATAATGTATTGAACTTCATGCAACTGTGCAGATCATTTTTACAGTTCTTGTAATCCTTCTGGGTAGCTAGTACTTCTAGAAGGGAAATGTCAGAGAAGGAAAAGATTCCTTTATATACAAACGCTACACAGAAGATGATGGGTGTCAACATAAAAATAAAGAATGGTTGTTTTGGGGAGCATTCCGTTTTAGCAAGAAGACTTAAAGTAGCCTTAAAAAAGAAGGCTGATGAATAATTAAAAGCTCATTTTTTTAAAAGCCATTACCTTTAGCCCTGTAGTTAGTGTTTTAGTAGTGCACACCCATTTCTGCAGAAAGCATCTCTAGTAATTACAGCCTTCAAAGATTACCAGTATCTTCAGCTGAGATTTTTTTAGCTTTCTGCCATTATCCCAGAATAACGGGAGGTCTTTTGTTCTGAAGGACTGCTGGAGCTGTCACTCGTATGCTGCTAATTTAGACATTAACTAGCAAATATTTTATTTCTTAACATACACAGTGACACTTTAATTGAATGCACTGCTCCATCTTTCCCTGCCATTTTAAATGGAGCTATTGTTATCAGTGTTTGACAGTGAGCATAAATGACACATGGGAGCATTTAATTTTAGTTTGAAGTGCAGATACTCTTACTGACGTGATATTTTAGAGCGTCCAAGAGTGAACCTCCACCCCCTGCAAATATTAGTCCAAATTTTGGACTATTTAAATATAAAATTTAGCACATTCTGGGACGAAACACTTTTAATACCATGCCACTACATCGTCTTAGCTGTGATTTATAGTATATATTACATATTTAATATAACATAATATATAAATTATATAAGTAAATATATACAATATGAATATCTGCTCAATGTAAATAAATATACTCATTTGTATAAATTATATAAATAAACATTACATATGTTTTATTTTAAATATATTCGCATTATCAACCCAAATCAGACTTTTTCCTTCTTCTGAGCTCTTAATGTAATTTAGTCAGTCTAAATAAAAAGATCACTGTGTTTTTCAGCATCAGATCGAGACTTATTTAGTCCTTAAGTATTAATGTTGTTGTTATTAGGATTTTTAATACTAAGCTTAACTTGCAAATTTTTAAGATTTGCCAGACCATTTATGTAAGAGAGCACATGTTTCACTTTCTCTTCTGAAGGGGGCTGGAAAAGTGGCTGTGATAACGGTGCTGTTGATAACTGACCCTACATAGCAAGAGGCAGGGACTGGAAAAATACAAACAGCGTATACTTGATCGTAAATGCTGCTACTGAAAGAAGTCAAAGGATCGTTGCTAAGTAATCGTACTTAAAAAGCCTTTGTTTTCACAAGTTTTCACAATTTTTCTGAATGAAGAGCAGTTCCACTGACACGTAAGGAGCTGCTTCAGATTGCCATGCGAGCATCAGAGTCGCACTCCGCATGCTCTTTTTTAAAAAGATGCGTGTTTGTTTTCAATTCTCTCTGTAAAGGATGTCCAGTTTTGTAGAGCCTCCAGATATAGTTAAGAAGTTGTCCTGGGTGGAAAACTATTGGCCTGATGATGCTCTTCTGGCTAAACCAAAAGTTACCAAGTACTGCCTGATCTGTGTGAAGGACAGCTACACGGATTTCCACATAGATTCGGGAGGAGCTTCTGCGTGGTACCATGTGCTGAAGGTGAGGGGTCATGTTTTTGCGGTGTATCTAGCAATGAACTAAGTTTTACATGCAAATACCATCTTAAAATTCTCTCAGAAATTCAGGTCTCAGGTGTTTTTTCCCCGCGGTCCTGTTGTATCCATAAGAAATATGCAGAGCCTTAACTGCTGTAAGTGGGTACGCTCTCAGCAGTGCCAGGGTCTGCTGAGCGAGAAAGCCACTTGGAGGGTGGAAGCTGTTTGTGTGTTTTCACTGTATTTGGATTTTAATATTTGTTTAGTGCCTTCTGCACATACGTCGCCTGTATGGGCGACCTGAAAGGGTTTTGCAGGATAATGCAATCTGGCACTGTAAACTTTTTGCAACACCAGTCCCTCAAATCTGAGCAAATGTGGTCGGCTAGTGGTTTAATTATTTCAGCCATTCTGTACAAAGCTGACGAGTAAATTTTATTTCAATAGTATTAAAATATGTAATGCTATATATTTCTTTAGACAAATATTTGTGTGTGCGTGTGTGTGTGCGTGAATCTGTGCCAGTGCAGCAGTGCTTGGTTTGGCTGCTTGTTACTAATTTTATATCTTCTAATTCAGGGAGAAAAGATATTTTATCTCATCAAACCAGCCTCTGCAAATATTTCTCTTTATGAACGCTGGCAATCGGCAGCAAACCACAGTGAGATGTTTTTTGCAGACCAAGTAGATAAATGTTACAAATGCACAGTTAAACAAGGACAGACACTCTTCATTCCATCAGGTGAGCACGCTTTTGCAGGTGAGGTTTCCTGCCCGTTTTAGAGCTGCTGAAATAGCATGTCCAAAACGCTAGAGGGATGTGATTTGACCACTTTCTCTGACAAAGTATGAAGTCTAATTCTCAGTAGAAGTATAATTTCATGTGCTTACAAAAAAAAATCAGAATTTTTAATGCTTTTTATCAATATTTTCGCACCCTTTTAAAAATACAACTAGTGGGTACAATGTTCCACTCTTGGTCTAGCTGGGTTGCAGTAACTCATGAGTTCTCTCTCTATATCCAACCATGACATAGGTGCCTTTTGCCATCTAACAGAGAATTCACATTGAATTACTTGCTGACCATGACTCCCACAAAATCCTTTTCATGGTCATTGATTCCCTGTAACACTAAGGAACTATAGGTGCCTGCACGAGTGTGAGTGTGCATTTATGGTTTCACATGAGGCTGAAGACCTGTTGTCACAGATTTTTATGGGTTCCTTGATAGACTTGGGCTTTCATTGCAGGTTAGGGATGGTGGATTTTGTTTTTCTCAGTTCCTGGGACAGTCTTCATAAGGATAGGGAGTTGATCAGCAGATAGTGCAGAGTTTTAAGTGAACGCAGTTCTACTCCTGCCCCTGTCCCTCACCTTCCTCTCACCATGAGCAATTATTTCCTCATTTGCATTGCTGTTTCCAGCACTCCCTGTTATCTGTTGAAATTGTAATCTCTTTGGGACAGGGATTTTCTCTCCCTCTATGTGCCTTTAAACGATGCACTGCCCACTCGATCCATAATCTGGGTTGAGGCTTCCAGGCGGTGTGAGTAACAGCACTGGTACTTGTGTTTTGGAGGCAGCATCCAGTAGTGCCATTTTTCTGTGTATATTCTTGCACAGAATGTTTACACACTTGAATTTTACTTTGACTGTAAAAAGTGGAAAGTAGGTATTTCTCTCATGACCATATGTGGAGCAGATGGTGGAATAAACACCGAGCAATTTATAGAGATTCACTAATTTAAGTAGATTTTTGTATGAAAATAAGTGTTTGGAACACCTGTTCCTGGCACTACAATAAAGTCAGCGTCAGGAGCTGTCACAGATTTTTATGGTGATGTGAAAGCAGCTACCATTCTGTAGCTGCTGCTGCTTTTCACAGTAACAAGAAAGTAATGTCAGTGTGAGCAGCATGGCCCCTTTCACCGTTGGCCACTGTTGAAGGTAGTCCTGGGACTGGGAGTCAAAGGGGCATAGCACCTTCCTGGGCTGGGCCTTTGTTGTGCAAAACAAACAAGGGGCCAGATGCAACTTTGTTCAAAGCATATGCGGTTCTGGTCCTGACTTGGACTGAAGAGCTGTATTGGTACCTAGGAAGTAAGTTGCTAAGTGAAGTGTAAAAATCATGTTGTGAATAAAGTCTTTGTTACTGTGATTCCAGTTTTTATCCTCAGGACTCTTCTCTTTCTCTTTTAGGTTGGATTTATGCAACTCTAACACCTGTAGACTGCCTGGCCTTTGCAGGACATTTTCTACATAGTTTAAGTGTTGAAATGCAGATGAGGTAATCTGTCTTCAAATCTAAAGTTAGGTAGAGGCTCAGTTTTTAATAAATTGGCCATCCTCTCTCCTATTAATTAGCCTACATTTGCAGTAACGTTGATATAGCTCTATTGGGCAATTTTGGAAAGTGTACCCATGTTTGTCCCCTTCGACTGTGTTCTCCCGTGCTGAGTTACTCCAAGCTGTCTTTACACCTATTGCATAGCGCATGGAAGGATATGTGAGGTGCTTGGGTTGACGTGGCCAAGTCCTGAAGAACTGTTAAAAACTGTCGGGAGTTTTACCCTAGAACATGCCATTTGCCTTCTGGATAAGCCCCCACCTGCTCAGCTGGGTTCTTTGCCCAGTGTAAGACAATATAAGTAGTTCTTTACTGATGCTGGACAAATAATGCAATAAAACTGTCTTACATCTGTATCGCACAGTTTCTTACTAGCTTTATTTTTATATTTTGCTTTTGGTCTGAATACAAGGTAGCAGCACAAAGAAATGAAGCACTGCAAAATGAACCTCGGGTATTTATGAGCAGTGCTTGTCACTGTGCGACATACTTGTGACCCACTATGCTTTAAGTTCATGTGGCTTTGTATTGCAGGGCATATGAAGTAGAAAGACGATTGAAAATTGTCAGTCTGACCCAGTTTCCAAACTTTGAAACAGCATGTTGGTATATGGGAAAGCATCTACTAGAGACATTCAAAGGTAAAACTGCATTTCTTTGCCTGCCTTAATTGCTTAGCTTTGGGGGCCTGAAAATAGTTACTCTTAATTTCTGCTGATGTGTTACGTAGAACATGAACAGGTGGCCGAAGTCAGTCTTGTTAGTATTTGAAAACTACTTTTAACATACCAGCAGAACATGCTGGTCTCGTCCAGCTCTCCCCTTAATGTCCTGCCATCTTGCTCTAGGAAGGACCTTAACTGTCCCTCTTACCTATGCCTAAGGCAAGGTTTCATCTTATTTATAAAATGTATTTAAGTTGCCTCAGAGGCAAATAATGTTGTAACTTTTTTTTTTAGTTTTTAGTTGCCTGTCAAGACTGGATTCATTCCCTGTTTTAGCCTAGTGAACTACACACTCTGTCAGCCCAAGGCATAGGGTAGCACTTCCTTCTCCCATCATTCTGCTTGATACCGGTTGAAGTATGTGGGCAGGTCGCATATACACGGGGCCACAGGAACATCAGAGATGTGGCCAGCAGGAGCACTGAGAATTAAAGCAAAGTTTTCTGTGAAATTCAAAATCTTCCCGATCAGATTCCTTCAGAGTTGATCCAAACATCCACGCGTGTATGTTCTTTACAGATTTGGTCTCACTTTGCTCTTTGCCTCTATTTCTCTTAGTACAGAACGTTTCTAGAGACACCCACCAGATCCTTTCATAGTGAGAAAAATGTGTCTAATTAATAAGCAAGGTGAGGGGTCCCTCTGAGTGTCGCCTGGAAGGGGGCCCCCTTGCGACCGACTCTGAACAAAAGCTGGAATGAAAAAGAGGGGAAAAGTTTAGGCAAGCTTGAACTCATGCAGGAGTGAAATGCTTTGCCCAATATAACCTTTGTTTCCACGTATTGGTACTTGCTTTTTCAGTCAGAATAAAAGAACCGCTGACGGTGCCTTTTTATTCCCACAGCCTAGGATGTATGAACATGGAAGCTAGCTTGAGTATGGGACCAAGAAAGGAACCGGAAGGATTGCCAGTGTAGACATAACTTGCAGGAGCACAGTGTAGGAAGGCTGAGTTGGATTTATGACACAGTAAATATACTCCTTATTACCATCAAGTTATAATAGGGATTAATTTGTGGTGACCAGCTTTCAAAGAGTTAACTTTCACAGTTAAACTTTTTCAAACTAAAGACTTTATGTGAAACAACTTTAGCTAGCAGTGTTTGAATGGCATTGTTTTTTTCCTATACTTAGGTTTGCATAAAGCTGGGCAACAACCTCCTGCTCATTTACTCCAAGGAGCAAAAATTCTCAATGGTGCTTTCAGGTCATGGACTAAAAAACAGGTAGGAGAAGCAGCCTGTTTTAATATTGTGTGTTCCTCAGGTTTGTCAGTCACTGGAACAGAGAGCAAATGCTAGAACAAATAATATCTCCATAGCAAAACCGCTAATTCTAAAATCCCAAAGAGAAAGGACGGGGAGAACGGGGAAGGAGGGCAATAGCTGGGATTTCATAGTGCCACATGAGGAGTCAGCAGAAAAAAAGGTACCACCAGAGTTTTAAAAAAGTCAATTCTGCACATGGCCAAAAGGATACTGAATGAATGTTCTCCCTGACTCTGAGCATTTTCATGTGCCAAATCAATTAAGCAGAGGTTGTGTATGCGAGCGAGGCCTAGAACAACGCCTGCATTTTTGTGTGCACAAGGTGCCCAGTTCCTGCAAATCAACACATTAATTGAGCCAGGAAATACATATTGGTTGGAGAGAAGGCTTAAAGGGGTTTGCAGCCTGAATTTCCTGCTGCAGTCATTTCAGAAGTGTAATTCTTGCTGTGTTGCTCCTAAAGTTCTGGGGAATGGGCTGCGGGAGACAGGCCATTCAATCGTAAAACGTGAACAGGGGAACTAGCAGCTTTAGGATTTTCAGACGTTTTAAGAAGGGATGAGCAGGTGAGTACACAGTGTTGCATACAGTTAGGTCAGTTAGGTGGCTGTCCCAGATTTAAATGTAGTCAGAGACTTGGCTGCTCCCTACTGCAAAAAGCCAGTGCTTGAGCCTGAATTCGGAATTGCTCCCTGGTTTCCTGCAGAAGGACTGACTGGTGTGGAAGCTCTCTTCTCCATGTCACCCTGTTTATTTTTCCACTTGCCATGCAGATGAGAAGTGGTGAGTCAAAGGAAGTGACTGTGTTGGCGTTTAGGTAAAGTTGAACTTTGAATATTATAACATGACATGTGACTGCAAATGTTGTTAGTCCTGTCAGGGAGCTCCCAAAGCACTCCGCTGACAAGGTATATGCCTGTTATACTCATTGAAGACACCAGCTAAGACAATCTCTCCTTGTAGATGTAGAAATTTCTCACAGAATCTCATATAAGGGGGTGAGCAAAGTGATGTTACAGTTGTGAAAATGCAATAATATCTGGAAAAGACTATTGACTTTGTTGTTCTCTCAGGACGAGTATTTACAATAACATCCAGAAGGGGGAAGAAGTAAATTTTTTCCTTATTTGGACTACTGATGCAGTCAGTATTGATTTCAGTACATAGGAAAAATATTGATGTGTCACTTAATGAGGTTTTTTTTATATTTTTGCAAAAAACCATGCACAGAAACAGCAGTCTGGCTTTGTTCTGTTCTAGGCTTTAGCAGAGCATGAAGATGAACTACCAGAAAACTTCAAACCAGCACAACTTATCAAGGACCTTGCCAAAGAAATAAGATTAAGTGAGGTCTGTGCTCTTTTCATAATATTAACTATATTGTGGGTCTTTTAATAATCCAGGCTATAAAATGGATGACTTGAAATAAATTAATCTTTTTTCCCACTCTCTTCATTAAAAGAATTAATGTGAGGTTTTGCAGCAGGGGGACTGCTCAGGACTCTTGTCTGTGGCTGACTCACCACATATTCTGGGCTCCTGTTTGCTTTCTCCTCAGCTTTACGCTGTGTCTGCCTGTCCTACACCCTTCCTCCTCCACCTTCTCCTAGGTGGACTGGCCACACTCCCCTCTCCATCCTTATTTTCTCTTTCACTTCAGCAACCCCTGACCCAAAAATGTGATCGAACTCAAAGAACACTGTTGCCATCCCCGTGATCATGCTCCCTATGTAGTATCTCATTTTCCTTATGTTCATGGGTCTTGTCTGTGACATTGTCTGAGCTTGGGACTATTATTCTGTACATTGTCCCAATAGGAAGCTTTGCTCTTGGCTGGCTTCTAGGTAGAGTTTCTATAGCAAATGCGATAATAATTATACTGCCCGCCCCAAAAAAAAAAAAGGAGGTTGCATGGAGGTGTCATCCATTAAGTCTGGTATCATATTCCACTTAGTGGAAATGTGTGACAGTGCAAGGTGACAATAGCTAGTTCAGTTGTTTTAAGAAGACATTGTACTACATTCCACCCCTTTTCTAACTATATCCAAAGACCTCAAAATTGAAATCTGTCTTGTCCTTTTATCCTCTTTGATGTAGTATGTAAGTTTTCTGATTGTCAGAATGGCAAGTTAAGCACAAAATAATTTCTTTTTAATTAGTCAGGCTGTGTTAATTTTAATTGGGCAGCTATTTTACTGCTTATTTTTCCTGAGGGCATGAAACATGATTCTGTTACATTTATCACATCTGTATTATATGCAAATGGTTTGTGCTCAAGCTGATTAGCATTTTAAACAAAAGACTATTCGTTTTATACGTTTGTATGGGCAGCCCATTTAACAGTCCTACCTGATGACATAACCCGGTGAGAGTTACGTTCCTTACCAAGCCACTGGAGTTTCTCCAGGCCAAACTTGTGCTTGAGCAACGTGGGGGCGGGAATTAGCGGTGAGCAGAGCGTCACTGTGGCGTGGGCTGTGGTCTTCATTCCCTGGCCAGCCTGACCTGTGAATGCAGTTACCCCTTTATTGAAGGGGGGATCTTTGGGGTTTGTTTCCCCAAGGAAGGGAGGGTGCAGGGGAATATCTAACGTGGGACAAGTGGGTCTGAATGCCTTCCCATTTTGTGCTAAACTACAGAATGCTTCGAAAGCCAGCAAAGCAGACACGAGTGCCAACACAAATGCTGAGGAGATCTGTCCTGTGGAGAAGGAGGAGGCACCATCGCCCGTCCAAGTGACGCCTCCGCCCCCACCTGTAGAAAAGATCCCTAAAAAAAAGACTCCCAAAACTGTGAAAACCCCCAAGCAACTCAAGCCATCCAAACCCCCCAAACCTCCCAAGCCACCCAAACCCCCTAAGCCTCCCAAAACACCAAAAGTCAAGGGAGAAGGAAAAAAGAAAGGAAAGAAGGCAAAAGAGAGCCCACCGCCAGCCATCCCGAATCTCGACTTGCTGGAGGCACACACAAAGGAGGCTTTGACAAAGATCGAGACGCCAAAGAAGGGGAAGGTGGGTTGTATTTTAACCTCTCCCTCTTCTCTCGTCCTAATAGGGATAAAATCACTCCTTAGGTCACATGAAAAAGATAATTTAAGCAACACAGTGTAAAACCCTGTCTCCACTGAAGTAAATGAAAGTTTTGTAAATGCTAGCTTATTTTTACCTGACTGTTCAATTTGATTTGACTGTTTGCTCGGTTATTCATTTGATACGGAGCCTCCAAGAAACCTATTGAAACTCCTGCCAGTTCCCTGCCCAAACTGAGGCGGGATGAAAATTAAAAGACATTTCTAATGGCCTTTTTTTTGCCCCTTGAACTATTATATTCTTATTTCAAGCATTACTAGCACTCTTGTGTGCATTTCCATAACCGGTTATCAAAGATGAAGGAACTAATTTCTAAAGCATCTTATTTGCATGAGATTTTGCTCTAGAATGAGTGAATGAAGATAACACAATAGTTTACTTCCATTTTTGCCCACGTAGGAGAAGTTTCATTTTGATGTCCTTTAATTCAACGTGAATTTTGCTGCTGACTTCAGTAGGGGCCAGGATTTCATTGAGGCACTGACAGAGTGATGTATTGCACACTGTTTGTTAAGAAGTATCCATAAGTCTTTTCTAAAATGCTTCTGAATTTCCTAGCAGTTTGTATGCAGTTTGCGAAACCTGTCCACGGAGCAAGAGGCAGGGGGATTAGTATGTTTTTACAGTAATCTTGTATGTTGGTATATCAAGGAGAAATGCAGCTAGTCTTCTGCATTCTCTGAAGCAGCAATATTTGATTGAATCTCATATTTGGGTTCAAGAAGAAGAAATCAGAAGAGGAGTTTTCAAAAATATATCGTGTTATATTGCAGATAAAAAATACGTTGCTGTAACATCCTCATTAAGAGTACATGCTGACTTTTTCCCCAGGCTGCAAAGAATGTTTTAAGTGTTCCCAATAAGGAAACTGCTAGTAAGCAGAATGAGGTGGAGAAATTGGAAGTTCGAGAGCAAAATAAAAGCAAAACAGAAGCCAAATGGAAATATAAGGTAATGTCTCCTGTTCAATTCTGCTGCTGATTCTGCCATAGTGAAAGTCAAGGGTGGAGAAATGTTCATAGGCCTACCTAAGCAGAGAGTGCAATTTTCAGTTCCCAAAGAAAAAATTTTGAGCAGAAAATAATCAAGTAATCACTGATAAAAGAGGGGGGGCAGATTCTTCAAAAGCGTATGTCGAATTGTCCATCTTCATCCTTGTTGAAGCTGGTGGGAACACTGTTAATAGTGAGATTTTTCAGTGCTGATCTCTTTTGTGATTCTTACTTTAACATAGTCGTACTACTTTAAGTCTGGAGTAGTTCCAGAGAAATCAATAACTAATGATGGCATAAAAGTAGAGTTAATGAAATCTGAATTATGCCACATGAATTAAAACCTTGCCTTCCTGGAGGGCTAATGTAGGGTGAGTAAAATTCATTCATAGAATAATACATTTTTTCTCCAGGTACCATTTAAAACAAGGTGACACTAGGCTTTCTCACAGAAATAGCTGTCTGAATTTTGCCCGCTTTGTGAACTTCTAATGACAAAGGTGCAAACAAATTCCCCAAACAAAACAAAAGTACATGGTTTTTCACATGGGGAAACTACACAGAATCGTGAATCATTAACATTAGAGACATCTAATTTTTTTGTGTTAAAAAAAGTCACGGTTAATGTGATTAGATCAATATGTACCAATTAATTCCGCAGCCAGTACAGCTTAGGAAAGTATTAAGGCGATGCTTAAAAAATAATCAAGGGCTTCCTTTGCAGTGAATGACTTTGATATAAATTATTAAATTCATAACTCAAGCTCTTCTGAAGGTATGAAAGAAGCAAGTGGAGCCTGGGAATAAAATGCAGTCGTATTTGTGAGGTTACAGGCACTGTGCTAGATTCTGTCCGTAGCCACACAGGCACGACGCTGATGAGCAGCGTGCTTAGCCTGTGCTCTGATTCACAAAATGTGTGTTTAGTATTTTCCATCAGTCTGTACCAATTGTAAGAAAGCAATATTGAAATTTGGCATCGTGTTTGTGGTGGGCATTGCTTAAACTGGTGCTGAAGTGCTTCTTGAACGGGGACAAGTCCCTGAACTAAAACCCATGTAGTCTAAGGAAGAGTATAATCCTCTATTACTTACCACATTTGGGGAAACATTTTTCTTTGGATGGATTCTCTGAGGTTACCTAGGAATCTGAAATATCAACAACTCATTCAACTAATTCTATTGTTTTGTTTTGGGTCTTTTGCTTTTCAGAACAGTAAACCTGATTCACTTCTAAAAATGGAAGAGGAACACAAATCGGAAAAGACGCCTTTATCAGGAAATAAGGACAACAAATTTACATTCTCTTTCTCTAATAAGAAGTTGCTTGGGTAAGTAAAAGTATGACAATACACATCAATTAAAAGAAGCAAATTAAGAAGTCTTGTCATTATTTATGGGTTTTTTATACAAGAAGGTGAAAATCTGCCTTTCTGGTCAATGTAGAAAAGACACTTAGGGAAAAAGTTCTTCGCTCCAGAACTTGATTTTACCTAGAACCCAGCATAGTTGGCCGTAACAGCAATGACCTATCTTTGAGGCTGGTAGTTTGCTTGAGAACAGTGTCTTCAGTATTCAGGCAGTGTCTTATGTTCTGGCACTTTAGGTTCTTACTAGCTGAGTTACATTAAGTGGGTTTTGTTCAGATCCTCCTCAGGGTACATTTTTAAGAAACTGTTAAATGAACTCTGCATACCAAAATTCCATGCTGCGTGTGCATTATGCATATCACGATATACCTTGGGACAGCTTTAAATAATATAGTGTTTATTTGAAGCCAGCCAAGGCTACTCTAGTCAGCATCATATTTTGAGATATAAATTGAAGGTACAGAAATGTGTTTGTAAAATTATTTGAATTGCTGTGGCACCTCTGAAAGTATTCAAGTTGACTGAGATTTCTACATAAAGATACTTACTGTCTTCCTCTTTGTCAATTCACAAAATGTTTTCCAATCAGAGTATTGTTACTGATTAGTAATTTTTTTTTTTTTCCAGTTCAAAGGGAGTCAAAACCCAGCTGAATACTAGTGTGTTTGGGTCACTGCAGAATTTTAAAGAAGATAAAGCAAAACCTGTACGAGATGAATATGAATATGTGTCAGATGATGGTGAACTAAAAATCGACGAGTTTCCGATCAGAAGGAAGAAAAACACTACAAAAAGAGAACTGCCCTGTAAGAATATTTCCTATTTTCTCTGTATCTCCACAACAAAGTCTTATGTGTTGATTGTCCAAAATTAGTCTCTAAAATCTATGTGATTTGTAATAAAGCAAGCCATGTCTTAACTGTCAGTCAAATATAAGTGGATTGAATTGCTTTAGAAGTTATGGCTTAGGAGTGCTATCGTTTGAAGGGAAAAGAACCATGACGTTGTTTTTCTTTTTTTTTTTTAATGCAGTTTTGTCAGATAAAAAAGACACTCTGCAGCACACTCCTGTTAAGAAGCCAAAGGTGGAGTCGGTATCATACAAGGTATGGTTATTATTGTACCCATCACAAGGAAGCACCCATTGCACACCTCTAACAGTGTGTGGGGCAGTACTGTAATGGCAGTAGCAAAGCCTTCTTACAGGCTGTTGTCACATCCTCTCCTTCATTCTGCAGTCACAGTCTACCCAGAATAGGCAGCATTCAGACGTTGCCAGGACTAAGCATCATTTGGTGCTGTGGCTTGAACTGCTTGTACATGATCAGGCCTGGTGGGAAGCGTGTGTGGGGACCGTGACAGTTGTATCACAACACAAGAACGGGAGCAAACCGTAAGAAGGAATGGGAAGGGTCAGAAGGAGTTTTCTGTCGTACCTGGCTTGATGTTACATTGCTGACAGCCACAGGGGTCTGTCCCAAGCTGTGCTCCCAACCTGTGTCTGTCCTCCCATTTCCGTGTGCTTTGAACGCTGGTCGTTAAATTTCCATGTTCGTGCCTGACAGATGAAACTCGGAGTAATGCTAATACAATTGAGCCCATGTCGTTTGGCGTTTCACATTACTAGAAGCCCTTAATACCTATTATGTAGCAATTAAAGGTTTTGTTTGCGATCACTTAGCAGAGTCTCCCTCTGCCCATTATGGGCTTACATCTAGAATGCCCTTGACTCAGTGTGATACTTCAGCATGTCCCTAACTTGAGGCAGTGTCAATGTGCCTGTTGATAGCTTACCATCAGGAAGCTGAACAGCACAGGCGTAAGTTTGCTCTGTGTTAGCATTGGAGCTCAATGCTGGAAATTAAATTACATTAAATGACATTAAAATTAGTTTTGCCCAACTGTGGTTAATACAAATTCATATTATAATATCTGCATAAGTCAGAAAAAGCAAAATAGCTTGTTAACACAGAACTGTAGGTGACTGAAATGTTTGGCCCTAAGAACTAAGGAATCCTTTTCATCTTGGTTTGCCTCAGGGATATTCAAGAGCAAGTCCAGACCTCCTTGCTTGGGTCAGTAGTTGACATTTGGAGACCGGTGCACAGAGAACAGGGAAAAACATGCTGGTATCTCACTGTGCAGCAGCTTAAGGAGGGAGGCCAGTTCCTGGAAAGAACAGTGATTGGCAGTTTAAGCAATAAGGGCTGGGACTTTAGAGGCCTGAAAGCAGGGCAGGAACAGGGAAAAAAGTTGTTCTATTATACTCGACTACAGTGCATAGAGATAGCAGCCCCAGAAAGATAGTTAGATGCAGATAGCTTCCTTCTGTGGCCTCAGATGCCACTGCTTATATGTGTCTATCCCATTCCTCTGGCAGATCTTCCTGTTCTCTTGCAGTAGGGATGGCAGAAGTGGGTCTGTCCCTGTGTCTGAATCGGCAATGTTAACAGTCTTGCAAGATGCAGACCTGTGCCCTGATGCGTATCTGGGCTGACAGAGATATGGCCACACATTCACTTCTTTTGCTGCGTGGGTCATGGTCTCAAGAACAGGAGCAGGGGCTGAGAAGGCAACACAGCACCTGGAAGCACCACCGTTACAGTGGTTCGATCCCATGCGCAGGATCAGATCTCAGAGCTGGTTCTCCAGGCTTGGAAGGGGAAAGAAAAACCTACCATGCCTCCAGGCTGCAAGGAAACTGATCTTTACTGTGTACCTGGCTTGGTTTGTTTATTTTCTTTAATGAAAGCAAATTACAAGTGCTAGCCCTGTGTCTTTGGAGGAGCAGCAGGCTGCAGAAATGATTGTGCTGTTCTTGTTGACTAACTCAGTGAGTTTCCACTTTTTTGAGTCTTTTCCTTGTTTTTGCAGAGCGATGACTCATCAGATGAAGATCTGCTTCACATTGACACAGAGGCAAAGCCAGGGCGCAACTCCAAAGTAAAGAAAGAGAGTGGAAGTTCAGCAGGAATTCTTGATCTTTTGCAGGCAAGCAAGGAAGTTGGGGGTTTAGAGTATAACACCAACAGGTATGCACCAAGGGATGTTTTATCCTCTTACCCGTAAACAAAAATTGCTCTTTTGTGTTTGTGTGTGTGTGAGTGAGAGAGAGACTGAATTTTGCAGCTCAGTAACTGCTTTTTCTCCAGTAAGCGAATTCCTCCTTTATCCTGTGATCTGGAGGGAGAGGTGGGAAAATGGGTGGGAAAGTTTTTGGTGGTATAATTTAAACAAATAGAGGCATTTCACATCTGTAAATGCTGAACATCCATTTTAGCAATAATACTATAATAGATGAATCATTCAAAAGAAGAGAGCACTCAGTGAATGCAGCTTGAGGGCATGAATAATGTTTTTTAATGTAGTAATAATGTAATAAAGTAATCTAAATGGCCAGCATTCCTTCCATAAGGCATTGTAAAGTGCCATGCAGTTCCCCGAATGTCGAATGTTTGAAAGAAGAAAATAGGAAACCGTCTACCCTCCCTCACACCCCTGGTGTGAGGTTCTTCTCCCCACCAAAACACAAGGCTTGGAAAAAAACAAACTCTTTCATGGGTACTTCTATACCTAAAATGGAAGTGCTTGTCTGGGCTTGGTTGTGTTTCATGTGGGACCGCTGTAGGTGGACATGGAAGTTGGCACTGGATGTTTTGGAATATGGTTAATAAGGTACAGCACTAGATCTTTTAGTAATCCAAACAGTGAGCAGTGAAAAGAAATCCAAAATTGGAAAATATGGTTCCTAGACTCAAATCCTGCAGTTCAGGACTGTCTGGAACAAGGGTTTTGTTTGGGCCCATCTCAGGACAAATGTATGGGTTTGCTACCTCCACTCTTTACAGGCCAAGTCTGACCTTAAACTACGGATAGAGAATTAGGTAATAGAAGCAGGTGTGTCGTTTTGAAAGAAGCTAGTGGGCCTCTTCACATATGGAAATGCCTTGCTTAACTCAAACCTTAGGAACAAATCCCCGGGAAGGGGTTTTGGGAACGTCGACTGAGTTTATGGCTTCCGTGCGCAGAATAGCACTGCAGACATGAATTGCTACGTCTTATGCCCTGTGCTCCGTCGTAGTCTGCTGATTAAGTAGATCTTTGCTGCTGCAGTCTTAACTGAATGATTTGTCCCCCGTCTGCAGAAAACCAGAGGTATTCACCTAAGCACTTTCCACTGCTCCACAGGGACCACCGCCTTGGTACTTTTGGAAGCTGTGGGCTGTTGGTAAATTGCTGGCACAAGTTTCTAGCCTCTAAATATGCCTGTTGTGCAAACAAAGGAATTATCCTCTGAAAGGTGAGAATGACAGGCTAGGTGGTGATGTGGGCAATGATGTGAAACGTGCGGTAAGGCTATTCTTGTTCGGCATTTTAATAAGCCAGTTCCATCTCCACTCTGCCTTCATTTGAAAACTGCCTTCACCAGCCAGGCAGGACATGTTGGTTCTCCAGGCTGGCTGCTTGAAGCAGCATTTGTCCTACTCATGATTCATATAGCAGATGTTGCATGGAAGCAAGAGGTGTGTTGCACCATTTTATAGGGGCAAAGCAGCAAAACCAATCCGCTTTGAGTAGTAAAGCCAGATGCCACATTCAGTGGTTGCTGGGGTACCCCAACAGCATCTTTTTCCTCCCTGCTTTCTCTAGGTCTGCCTTGGTTATACAAAGGCACAGAACCTCTGGAGGAAGTAGAAATAGCTGTAGGAGTGGTCTGAGAGTTGAGAACGGACTGGACAAAGAGAGACTGGTGCTGTCCTTTTCACCCATGCTGTGCCCTTGCTGGGTGTTGGGTGTGTGTGACCCACGAAAAGTGCAGCTTGCAAATGAAAGGCCTTGTTAAAGTGGAATGAGAAGGTTCCCTCAGAGAGGAAGATATTATCTAAACCTGGGAAAGAGTGGAAGTTAAAAGCCATAACTGAGAATTCCAAAAGATATGCCTCATGATCAAAGGGGAACATATGGAATAAGTTACCAAGGGAAACCATAGAAGCAAATTTTATCAGTGAGTTTTAAAAAAAAAAAAAAGATAGGTTTTTTTTGATGTTGAGAGAGAAGATGGAATTTTTTAAGGTTGCAGTGTGGTGACAGAGCTACAAAGAAATCTAAAGGAGGGAGTGTTGCTGAACCAGAAACGTCTTCTGGTTCAACCTTCTCAATTTATTAGGCAATTGTCTCTTTCACAGCTTAGATAGTTGCAAGAGATTAAAGCATATTATATAGACTGGCTTCATGCAGGGTACATCAGTTGTGAAGTACCAGGCAGCTCTGTGAGAGACAGACTTGCCTTTGTGCATCAACATTTAGAGTTTATTGCTTGTTGCAGCACAGTGACAGGGATCCTCATCTCTGTGTTGTGCATGCGGAATCTCTGGTAAGACTTCTCTTTTCATTCCTAATGGGGGTGAAAAAAGCCAGTGATTTTAAAATCAAGTAACATAGTCACTACATACCCTTAGAGGGCTTATCTTCACAAGGCTGCTATTTCTAGGGAGGAGATCTTATCTCAGTTTAGTCCTGTTTTTCCTCCATTACTGCCTTCCCCCTAGCAAGGAGTGCTTGATCAAAACAGCCGACCACCTCCTGTGATTGCGGATGGTATGGGGAGAGGTACCAATGTGTCTGCACCTCCCAGGAAATAGAATATTTTTTGTTGTCTGAGCTCAAGTGGGTCAGTGGTTCTAGATTTTCCTGATGTCTTGAGGTTTGGCCCTGACTCTGCGCCTGCTCTTCGAAAGAAATAATTGCATTGGCACTTGTTGTCTATTTGACTATTCCTGTGAATTCCTTTTCCATTCTGTGTTATGGTGCATAATGGAACTAGTGTTTATGTCAAATTTACACTTACATTTTGGCAGGTAATTAGACATGTCGGCAGGTAGTTAGGTGTATCTAACTCTGGGAATAAAGTTGCCAGTGTAATGAGACTCCCATGCTTGAAGTCTGGTATAAAATAAGAAAATTTATCAACCGTTGTAAGAATTAAAAGAAATCTGCCTTGGCCATGTTTACACTACTAACCATTCCATGTATAACATGGTTCACTGCCTGCTTATGATGTGCAGAAATGCAGGGGTAAGCGGAAAAAACAGGGTAAAGAAGTGGTCCTCAAAGATTCTCTTCCTTGGCTTTTGCTGTCTGCAATGGGTTAAAACTGCCACTCAGTAATGGAGTAGGACTCAGGCCTTTCATTTTCCCTCCCTTCAGCCTGGGCTCTGTACCCAGTGTATTTGTAGACTTTGCGGTTTCTGAAATCAAAGTCGCAAATGCAGTCACATAACTAAACTCTGCATGAATTACTACACTGTGTGTGGTAGTCTAGTGGGAATGTGTCATATCAGTTTTGGCTCTTGTATAAACAATTAGGCTTTGGCAGTGTGTGTTGCAGCTTGATTGAAAAAAGCTCCCGATAAATGAAATTACTGTTTCATTTCATAATTGTGCTAGGCTTTTTAAATGGCCATAATGTGCTTTTTTAAAAAAAACATGGAAGAAACATGATATGCAAACATACTGTGTCGCAACATAATGCCAATGTGGTCGTGTCTGACTCTCAGGAACAACTTCCATCTTTCTCTACTTGTATGGCAGATAAAGGGTAGGCATATGTATGTATTTTTATATATGTGTATGTATGTATGTATGTTCTGGATACTCCACGTAGCAGTAGTGCAGGTAGGTCTGTGTGGAATCTCCTTTGCTCACACAGTGGGCTGTGCAGATGAGAGCCAGCTCTCAAGTGGGAAGCATGGAGCCCTGTCAGACCAGCGCCGGAGCTGCTGAACCCCAGCAGTAACTTAGGAAGCAGGTCAGGGTTTTTTGTGGTAACGACCTTACCTGAATTGTGTGAAACTTTATTCTGTAAAACATTGGACTGTCATTTGCAGCTGACCAAACCAAATGCCCTGATGGCATTACCTAGATTGCTCTGGAGAGCTGCATCTCCCGTACTTGTGTCAATGGTAGCGAGATGGGGAGAGGTAATGACAGAGGTCCTGCAGAAAGGCTGCTGTAAATGTGAAACAGTCTGGAAGAATTGAAATGGAATATGGAAAAAAGCTTGGAGGTACTGGTAGTCACGTGATCTTGAACTGAGCAAAATTATTTGTTGTTTCCAGGTCTGATTCAAAAATGGAAGGAAATACTGGTTTTGTACTTGAAATCATTTGAGCTCCATAGTTTTATACAACTGTGACTTCTCCAAAATACTGATAAGTCATTACTGTCTTGCGCCACTTCTTCTTTGTGGTTCATTTGCATTTGGCCACAGGTAGGGTGAGGGGAAATGCAGAAATTACAGGGAAATACTATCACAGAGAGAGGATGATGATCTACTGCCTTCCCCTTACATGCACAACTGTTTTTCAGTGGTTCTTATTTGATGTATTCCAGAGTAACGGCAGTTGGAAGGGACCTCGGGAAGTCACCTAGTGCAGCCGCCTGCAGGTGCAGGTTCAGGGCATTGCCCTGGTGAGTTTTAAATATATTCAGGGATGGGGATTCTGCAGCCTCTCTGTGTGAGCTGCTCGGCCACCCTTGGTATGGACCTGTTCTTCTTGTGTCAGGTTGGGATTTCCCCTGCTGCAGCTTGTGACCACTGCCTTTCATCCTATTGCTGTGCACCACTGAGAAGGGTCTGGCTCTGTCTCCTCCGTAACCCCATGAGATAGTTCTTGTTTCAGGTTAGTTCTTATTTCCATTTAGAAAATGCTCAGTGGTTGCATTTTTTCCTTTGCCCTTATCTATTTTTCCCCTAATCTTAAGATGAGTCTGGACGATACTTATTCAGAGGCGAGGTGAGACATTAGTGAGCTTACTGTCTCTCATCTCTGCCTTGCCCTTCGGTGCCTCCAGCCGTCTGTGTAGGTAGCATGAAGAATGGGGAAGCCACCCCTCAATGAGTAATATTCTGCTGAAATTAATAAATTCAATTTCTAAATATGAAGATATAGGTGAAAGGCTCGGTAATTGCTTATGAAAGGAAGGAGATGATCTGCCTAGAGGTGTTGAACCCTCAGAGAGAGATGGCAGTAGTAGAACTGGTTGTGAAAAGTGAGGCACCAGCTCCCTGCATGATATCCTCTCCTAGCTTCAGGGTGTTCGGATCGTTCCTGTGCCCAGACAGCGCAGGGACCAGCCTCAACTAAGGAGGTAAAACCTTAGTCTGTCCGTGCTGAATTGTGTGTATTCTTGTCACGATCACGGCTGTTTGCCTGTTGCCACCCGCTCTGGAACATGCTGTCAATGCTTTTGTCAAGTCTAGGTGGGCAACGGAGGCAATGTGAAAGCCCCAAAACGTAGCCTGAAGGGATGCTTTATGCTCTCCTCCCTGATGAAGATACTGCTAGCAACGGCAAGCTGTTCTGGGACACTGAGGCCCCGAGGATTAAACCTGACACAACAAATAGTTGCAGAGAGCACTGTGTGTAGGGCACAAAGCCATCTGTGCCATACAGACCAATGTCTTCTTCCTTGGGTTCCCACTGAGATGAGTTGCCCTTCTCTGCTCCTCGTCACACTGTCCCGACCAGCAGGCTGGTCAGCCCTGGGGAGATTTTATTTGGGATGAGTCTTAACAGCAAATTTGCCCTTCTGTTACGGTGCTTCTCTCTGTTAATAATGTGAAAATGTGCCACCAGTTTCAACTCTCGGGAGCAGCAGCAGAAAGGCAGTTGCTGGTGCTGACGATGCACGTGGCTCGTGAGCTCAGGCTGCTCGGTGTGGGTGCAAGCTTGGCCCGTTGGGCTCCGTACCAGCTCAGCGTGGGCTCTGGGTGGGAGCTGGGCCTGGCATACCTCGGACTCGTCCTCCACAGCCCAGCCCTGTGGGTCATTCAGGCGGCCACCATGCTGCTTTGGCCATGCCTTTTTGGCCACCTGAGTGGTTCTTTTGCCTGTGGACTGTGCGACGGCTGCACCGAGGTTTACCATGCGGTGCTGGGTGTTGCAGGGGAATCTGGCAGTTTCCAGTGTGGACCTCTTTCAGTTCTGCACTGTACGCAAATCACCAGATGCTTGCTAGGCAGCAAATAGTTATTGCAGTAAACTAAGCTCTCAATCATCTGTCCTTGTCTTCACAAGAGTAAAAGGAAACAATAAAATCCCGAAAAAGGAGGCCGTGCAAAATGCTGAAGTGGAGTTCACTGCAAAAGGCACAAAGTGCTACCAGTCAGTTTGTTAAAAGTGTCCTTTTCTCTGTTCATCCACAACATCATTTTTTAGCTTGAGGAGGGGAAAACAAGGCTGCCGGGCTTTGCAGAGCAGTGGCAGGGTCTGTGCTATCGCCAAGTGCCAACTCGCTGCGTGTTCGAAGGACCCTTGCCAGCCGGCTGCTGGGAAGGGAGCATGGGGGCAGAAGCACTCTGGCTGCTTTGCTCCTGCTCCTGCGCTCATTTTAAATGTTTTTTAAGTCACGTTTGTAACTCACAGAGAGTTTACTTTCATAAATGTTTTTTTTTTTAAATCATTGCTGAAGCTACAGAAAGGGGATATGGCCTTCCAGAGCTTAAAAATTGCTTCCTGATTCTTCTTGAATTTTTTTTGGCTTAGAAAGCCGAAATACTTCTAATGGAAGTACACGCAAGCACATGCCCTAATGAGAAAAACTTTGCCCCGTGTGCAGCTCTGTCTCTTTGAGACGTTTCACCCACACGTTCAGGTTGCGGTTTGACTCTCAGAACCACTGGTTTTGATCATATTCCACAATTTATTTGTTGAAGCTTGTGTTGCTTAAGGCAGTTCCTCTCTGATTTGCCCATTTAGTGGTCAATGTTTGATGGTCTGTTTGCAGCGGTTTGAGAGTCCAGTGTTTGCAAAAACAGTTGGGGGAAAAAATTGAAAGAAAATATGTTAATTTCTTATAGATGATGCAAAATATGCCTTTGACAGGGAGAAGGCTAAGGCATCTGGCATGATAACGAAGGGATTCAAATGTCTCTTTCCTAAATAAGTTTTTCGATGTTCTTCTATTTGTTGGGTTGCTAGCTGCTAACACCAGTCTTAACTCATTTTCAGGATTATTTATAAATGCAATTAGTGCCCAGAAACTCCCATTATGTCTTGTACGTTACTCTATCTGGAGTCCTGTAATGGTTTAAAGTGGATTAAATTAAGATCAAGTAAGAGAAAGCGATGCGGTACTGCTGATTTACTTGGGAAATGCTCTATATTAGTGGCTTCTATTGCATAACTGTAAAAAATATCATTACCACAGCAAGTTCTTTTGCATATCACTATTTGTCCAAACTCCAAAGTTCTGGAAATATTTGATGATGTGTTCTGCCTGTCGCAGAATTAATGTCTGGTGTTCTCTGATGAGATTATCATTCTTTTACGTTCTTCTCTATTGTGGGGAGCATGCTTTCCCACCTCGCTAAGCATACATGCCAGTCAGAATTTACACATCGTTTGACCTCAGCCTACTCTGTAGGAATGTATTTCTTTCTGTAGTAGACGTGCCGTGCCTGTTGACAACTGGCAATAAAATACCAAAAAGCAAGGTTTCCACCCACCCTGTAGTCCACCCATCCAGTCCGGATCTCTCCAAGCATCTCCCATAATCAATCCATCCCACATCCACATCAGAAAACCCTCCCGATGCACTGCAGAAACCTCTTGAATTGCTTGTGCCTTACCACGTTGCTCTTCCAGCAGATCCTGGAGTGGTGACAGCCCTCAGTGTGAACTGTGGCCTGTGATCATGAGCTTCCTTCCAGTTGTTCAAATTCTTCCTCTACTTGCGTTGGCAGTATGTAGCAGGAGCCCACCACGACATCCCCCTCCAGTGCTGACCCATAAGCCCTCAGAGTTGGTAGTAGAGACACCACGTTGTTGGGAATGCTTTGAAAAGTTACCTGACCCCTGTCCTCGCCCACCAGCGACAACAGCCCCCAGGGAGCTGCCCATCACATGCCCAGCCACGCGGCGCACAGCTTCCTGGCTTCTGGGGCAGCAACCCCAAATCTAATGTGCTGTCTGTGATATTGCTGTTAGCATAAAAATAACTGGTGTCGCTTGTGGCATGCCCGGCTGCTCAAAGGGCAGTAATCGGGAAATCTCTTCTAGCAACACTGTGCGGTGAAAGGAGTCAACTGTTTGTGAGGGGTTCGTGTTTTTCTGGAATTGCTAATAGCTGTTGTATTTCTCAATGTTTCCCTGCAGTCAGCCACCTGCCTCACCCAGCACGCAAGAAGCAATCCAGGGTATGCTATCGATGGCAAACCTCCAGTCGTCAGAGTCCTGCCTCCAGACGGCATGGGGTACCAATCAGGCGAAGAATAACTCCATCTCCACACAAAACTCTAAAAAAACTGGTGGTGGCAGCAACAAAAATGCCGGCAAGCGGTTACTAAAGAAAAGCACAAAGAACAGTATTGACATCGAAGATTACGATGAAGATCAGGACCACTTAGATGCCTGTTTTAAAGATTCAGATTACGGTAAGTACAGACGAAGCAGTCTGAGTGTGCCTGGGTATGCATGTTTGTGCGCGTTTGCAAATACCCCCATGTTTGTCATGATACGCTTGCTGACTTTCTGTCACATTGAAATCGACTGGGTATTTTGGTAAGGAGGAGTGCAAGTAACAAAAGGTCTGCCCAGCAAAATTAAGTGAATGCTGTACGATAGGTAGACTGACTACAGAGCTGGTGGTGATACGGCCATCCAGGTAGACTGTATTTGAGGCATGTCACAATCAGAAGATCTTAAGAGGCATGGAAGCCTACTGAAATGGCAGCAGTCAGCCAAGAAACAGGAAACTGTCCCAGAAATGTGTGTCAGGTACTGGTACTTAGGACAGAAATGTCCTTGTCTGCACAATAGCAATAAAATACCTAGCTAAGATGAGTGAGTAGTTGAATTTGTACTTGGAAAAGGGTATTTTGAGTGTTGGCAGAGAGTGCAAGCATCTGAAGCAGAAATAGGCACAATAGGCACAAAGCTGGTTTGCACCAGTTATATCAGTTCTGCCATAATAATCTGCAGGAGCATTTTTGAATATAAGAAGTGAGGAAATGAAGAAAAGTAATCATGTGAAGACTGATAGGGACTGGAAAGCCTGAAGTCCCAAAGAGGGCAAGAAGTTGGTAGGGGTTTATGCTGCATAACAGGAGAGTCTATGTGTGTGTTGAAGTCTGCCTGGCAAACGTGGCCATCAGAAATCATCTGTTACGATTGGAAAAACGGAGTGTGTGTTTTCACGTTATTAACAGAGATGCCAAGGCAAAATGGAGATGCTGTGACATGTTGCCAAAGAAGGCTGCCCAGCCATTTAGAGTGCACTGCATGCGCTGGGATGCAGTGGTAGTGCTGGAAGGTGCTTTGGGAAAGGGCAGCTCCGTGAAGGTGTTGGACAGGGGTGTGGTTTACAGACAGATGCCATGCACGAACGAGGTTCTGCTCTACTGAGGGGTGGGTTTGCTCATTATGTGTCTGTGCTGCCAGCCAATGGCGAGTCTTTGTTGTGAGCAGGCTTGGTTCCCAGAGGCTCTGTTTGTGCCACATCTGATCAGCAGACTTCTAGTGTCAATGGCTAAATGCCACAGTAATGCCAAAATCAGTAGCGATGTAACAAATGGCAACTGGCAAGAAAATCAAACGCATGTGAAAAAAAAAACCACAGAAACTCCGTAGTAAAGGCTGGGACAAAATTCAGACAGATAAGTTGGTGTTTCTCCCAGAGGCCTGTAAAGGGTCCTTTGGTAGAATGGTTTGCCTTCATCTTGGATACTCACGCTGTGTCGCATTTCTCTCTGCCTAACTGTGCGGGAGTCATACGGGCCAGGCAGGTGTGGTGCTGAATGAAGCGGTTGGCCGACGTGTCTTCGGCACCAGTCTCACTTGTGATAAGGAAACCTATTTGTGCCTGTTCTGGCTGTGCTACCACTCCACAGACAAGACTGATTTTTCCTGTCTGAGAAGTTTCACTGTGTATCCTAAAAGTAGCTTGTCACAGTTTGATGACAGCAGCTCCCAAGTGTAGTGTGTGGATGAGAGCAGGAGAAAGTCCCCTGAGTGTTGCAGCTGTGTCACCACTCAGTGGTACCTCTGGGGGACCTTGCTATTCTGGCTGTGATGCCTTGTAGTCACCGCACCTGTACAGAGCAAGTGGGCCTCTATGCAGGGTAGAGCTGTTTCCTACACTGAAGCTATTGCCTTTGTTTCCTACTGTAGTTTACCCTTCTCTCGAATCAGATGAAGATAATCCAGTATTCAAATCCCGATCAAAGAAAAGGAAAAGTTCAGATGATGCCCCTTACAGTCCAACGGGTAAGTCCATATGGTCTGTGCTGCCCAGACTCAGGCTAAGTTGTGCAGGTCCCTAAAAAACCAGCCATTTTTCAAGGAGTGTGGAAATTGTAAGACCACAGCTAGCAATTTCTTTATCATGTGAAGGATTAATCCTTTCCAGCACAGTGGGAGGTGATACCATGCACTGGGACTCATGCCGAGCAGTGTTAGCCTTCCTCCGTCAATCATTTGGCAGGAAAAAGTCATTCCTGGGTGGGTTGTTGGTTTATTTTTCTTCACACTCTTGGTGATGGAACAATTGGCAGCCACCTTAGCAGCGGTATAACAGTGAAACCCTAGACAGCTGAGTAGCCATGGCTTTTAGGTGTTGACTGTGTAAAGAGAAATGACAGAGAGTGTGGGAATGGTCTCCTCCAGGTTCAGCCAAAGCTTGTGGTCTGGAAGGGTGTTTTTGTTGCGGCTCATCAGAGGCACTGACAGGCCAGGGGGTCCTTAGACCCCTTTGATGTGGCCCACTAACAGGGGAGTCTCCACGGCTTGCTGCGTGTGTAACAAGCAGCACATGTCTCATCAGCTTGTGGCACTGCATGTCCATCCCCAGCTGATGGGGCGGTGAACACTGTCCATTTGGAAATGATGTTGGAGTCACTCATATCTGTAGTGTAGGCAGAAACCTCCTGTGGCTTTGGCTTCAGGTAGCTGCAGCTGCCAGTGAAGTTGCTCAGCTGTGTTACATCTTCATTGGCAGCTTCTTCCCAAGCCGCTGTGACTGGAGGCTGTTGGCACCTCCTGCCTTCACACGCATCCTGGGGAAGGAAGGGCAGAGGCTGCGGCATCCCTGGCCCTCCCTGCTCAGGAGGGCAGAACCTCGCTGCCCAGTATGTGGTTATGCTGCTCACACGGGCACATTCTGCACGTCTCACCTGCATCTCTTTCCTTGTAGCACGAGTTGGCCCCTCAGTGCCTCGACAAGACAGACCGGTGCGAGAGGGCACGAGAGTCGCCTCCATTGAAACTGGACTCGCCGCTGCTGCCGCAAAGTTGTCTCAGCAGGTGAGGTTGCTTGAGAAGTAGTAGCTGTCAGGAACTGAAAGCCCTCTCCCCCAGCAGCAGAGTCATGCCCAAATAGCAGTGCAGTGCCGGTCCTCCTCAGTGTTTATTCATGCCAGTGACACAAGGCTCAGCAGTCTTAGGGGAAATAAATGGGTTGAAAGTCCAGTAGTGTCGCAGCATATCTGACAGTGCCGCAGCGCAGAGCAGGCGACGTATCGGGAGTGTAGAGAAGTATGGGCGAGCGAGCATAGCTACCAGGCTAAGACAGAAGGAGGCTGCCCGAAGGGAGTGTGCATGAACCGCATATTGATGTGTATTTGAGAGTCTGACTGGTGTGATTGCCTTGTCTGTGGAAGTCGGCTGCTGGGAAGCACGAGGATTTACTTCCAAAGATTTGGTGAACCGTGGGTACCTATGGGTCAGTTTAGCAAAGATGTTGAGGCACTTTGGGTGTTGATAAGTGTCCGGTCTCTGAAGAGGTCAGATAGATGCTAAGCGCCTAATGCACATAGGCCCCACAAATGTGACACGGTGAGGTGCAAAGGTGACAAGGTCTGCTGGAGCAAGGTTGGCGAGACACCTTGGCAAGTTGCTCGAGATGCAGGTTTTGGTGGCATTGGGTTTCTGTGATGCGTACGGCTGAGTAGAAGAGCTCTAAGAATGGTAGCAGGGTTTCATCGAGAAGCGGACTGAAGGTAGGCAAGGGAAACAGGATGGTGACAGTTCTCATGGTATGTATGTGTAAGTGCAGTTACAGGTCGAGAGATAATGTGTGTGTCCTAGCAGGAAGCAGAGTCTGTGAATCAGTGGGATGTTTAATATCCTCCAGGCTATTGTGAAAGTGTATGAAGATACCTGAAGATAGGAAGTGCCAGTTTTTGTGGAACATCGAAAGGTTTGTTCATGCAAAACCACGCTGGTCTCCCAAGGCAGGGTCATTTTGGTCCTGGCTGGCTCCCACTCGCCGCAGTGTACGCAGAGTTAACAAACAAGGAGGCTCTGCACAAAGCGCATACATAGATGCAAGAAAGGCAAGCGTGTGCGTGCAGCAGAGCGAGCTGTGAGCGAGATGGTATCGGAACAGACCCTGAGCAGTTTGTACATGGCAAACTTCATGGGTTTTCGTTGTATCAGGACCCTAAGCAACGCCGCTGGCCCTTGCCGTAGCTAAAGGTCTTCTGGGGATTAATCTGAGCTTCATGTTTGTCATTTTAAAGGAGGAACAAAAAGGCAAGAAGAAAAAAAATACCAAAAAGAAGCTGTCAACCAACAACGCGAACAAACCGGCTCAGGAAGGCAGCTCGCCAGAGCCGAAGCTGGAGTCACATGCCAGCAGCCTCACAGATCACGAGTACACCGCAGGGGCCAGCACCTTTGGGGTCGCCCAGCCTAACAGGGGATCGCAGCCGATGGCACCTGGTGTTTTCCTCACACAGAGGAGACCCTCATCATCCTCGCAGAACAATGCCTCCGCCAAAGGTACCAGGAAACGCCTGGGGTTATGGTGTAGGAATGGGGAAGGGTGAATTGGTCATGTAATCCATGCCTTTTGCAGGGCCCTCACGTGTTGTGTCTGTCACGGGTATGTAGAAGTGCTTCGGCAGGTCAGATCTGGTCAGAGATAGGGCCCATGGCCTTGGCTGTCCTGGCACTGTGGGCCCAAATACGCGTTTTGCTGCTGGGCTGTTTGTTGCAGGGTGTGAGGCATCCCATGCTAGGAAGTACATCCTGAGCATGCCCCGAGGCTCCTGAGGAACACCTGCAGTGATCACGTCACAGTCCAGCCTGTCTGGTGAAGCCTTGTCCAGGGGAAGATGCGTCCATGAAGGCTGTTCTGCCCAGGGCTAGGTCAGGCACTGTTGTGGTTGGGTGGTGTTTGTACACCAGTACCTGTGCTGACATGTACATGAGGACATCCTACCCAGCGGGTGTAGAGCAGTGCAAATCTGCAAACCTGTCTTGAGAGTTGCCACAAGGGAGCAGAGGAATATCAGACCCTGGGAGTAACACAGCTACACATCCAAAGCCAGGAGAGAGGAAGAGGTCGCTTGTTGCCTGCCATAGGGAAGGCGTTACAAAGCTGAGGCTGTCCTGGAGTCTGGGCTAGGACCTCCTATTCTCTGCTTGAACTTTGCTCAGAAAGCGTGACAGAGGCAGGTATGTGGGACAGGTACCGGGTAGTGTGCAGATTAAGTGTGCAATCCCCCTGGGAGAGGCTCTGATATAAAAAGTGAGGCAACGTGGCAGATGTTCCCGGCATTCCCCTGTATTTGAGTGGAGCAAGTTAGAGGTAGTGCACGGTGTCCTGCCAAACAGTCAGAGCAGCTTGAATGGGCTATACAGGAGGACGTGCATAGCCCATGGTTGGTGCTAGGGTCCTGCCAGGAGCTGGTAATACCTGTGGCTGTCTGCAGAGCCGGAGTGGAATGAACGTGTTTGCCTGGAATTGTGTCCTTGTGGTGAAATGGTGGCATTAGTGAAACAGGTCCAAGCCAGTGGAAGATGTGATGGGAAGAGGAGTGCTGAATGGAGCCGAACCCCAGTCTGGCCGGTGAGCTGGGTGGCCCAGTCAGGGCATCGTGAAGGGAGCCTGACCAGGCACGTGGATCACACCTTGCCCGTGGTATAGCTCAGTCCTCAAAGGAGGGAAGGAGCCATGTGGCAAGAAAGCGAGTGGCTGACCTCTCAGGGAGCAGAGCACTTTCAGGGCCTCCTGTGCAGGGTCTTGGGACAGCTGGGGGCACCAAGGGGACTTCAGGGCATCTCTCTGCATGGAGCACAGGAGTCCTGAGCCTGGGGACTACAGATTGGGCATCACTGGGAATGAAGGGACTGTGGAAGGAGATGGTGGGATGAAGCAGAATTAGGGAGCTCTAGGACCTCCTCAGGGAAGGTCTCTCAGTCTTAAAGAGTGAGGCGAAAGGATGAGAAATGAGGAAACTTCCCATGGAAAGTGTCACCCACACTGTCATGGTCTTTAAGGCTGGGGCACTTAAGGCAGATGGGAAAAGCAGAGAGGAGCTGAGTCTCTGCAGGTACCGCACAAGAGTGCACCAATGGCAGCATGATGGGAAGAGAAAAGGCTGCGTGGGTTTGTGTCGTGCCTGGCAGTCCCAGGTGCCTTGGCGACCAGGGGAGTTGTCTGGCCATAAGGTGGCAGCTGGCAAGCAGTGGGGCAGCGAGCAGCTACGGTCCCCGAGGACCAGTACACAGGGAGCACAGACCTCACTGAACAGCACAGCTCATGAGCAGGGCCTGGGCTCGCGGTGGTGGTGTCCTCTCATCGGTATGGGGACAGGGAAACGTTGTCCACTTTGGGTGTGTTGTAGTGCCTTGGTGCTAGCCTGAATCTGTAGGAAGGAAGTGTGTGTGTATCTGTGTCTGCGTCTTTTCAGTGTCCTTCTAGCAATGCTGGATGCAGGTGGTCTCTCTAGTGCTAGGGGAAGAGAGGGCACAAAGAAATGGGGAGCTGCGATGGTACGTGGGTGGGTCTCAGTGTGGTGGGCAAGGGACCAGGCAGCCTCGGGGCAGTGCTTGACCCAGGACTCATGGTGGCATGTGAGCTCAGCATCCCTGTGCCGCAGGTTTCCCTTAGAGGATGGCAGAGAGGTGCCCAGAGATCCCTTGGGAGTGTGCGGGTGCATGGTAAAGGCAGGCGCTAGAACAGCCTGCCGGGTGCGAGGAGCTGTGGGGTGCCTGTGCGTGTGCAGCCCCTCCCGTGAGGCACTGAGGAGCGGGATGGTGCTGGCGTGGCTGGGTTCAGACTGTCGCCCTGTGGGCAAATAGGTCACCCATGAGCGGCGGCGAGCCAGGCTGGGTGTGGGGCCGGGTGAGGGCACAGGGCAGCAGGGCTGGCACTGTGGAGGCGGGAGGAGCCCCAGCAGAGAAGGGATGAGATGAGCCTGCACCCTGATCGGTGTGTGCTCAAAGGGGTGCGTCCCTGGGTGCAGCTAAGCAACGTGCCCCAGCCGCGGCGGTGCTGGTTCGGCAGAGGCTGTGCTCCTCGCCGAGCCCTGTCTGATGGCTGGGGGGGGGGGGAGCCCCCACGCTCGAGGGGTGGTCGTGGCCTTGAAGGTGCTGGGCAGGGGGGCAGGGGCGGCTGCGGGGCAGCCTGGAGGGGCTCCGGGGGAAGGAGGCGGCCGGTGCGGGGCCGGAGGGGTCGTTTCTGTGGGGTGGCGTGGGGCGGGAGCGGGCCCTCACCCCGCTCCCCCGCTCTCCTTCCAGGAAAGCGGACGAAGAAGGGGATGGCCACGGCCAAGCAGCGGCTCGGCAAGATCCTGAAGATCCACCGGAACGGGAAGCTGCTGCTCTAGCGGCGGGGCCGGCGGGCGGGCCGGCGGCGCCGCGCCCGGGGACGCTGCCGCTTGACTCTTTGCCACCACGACAATAATCCCTTTAACTTTCAGCGGTCGGAGTGTACAGAATCCTGCTATAAATATTTTTTAATATAGATGTCCTTTCTCAGAGTGCTGAGAGTGACTAGCCGCAAAAAGTTAATACTAATCCCGGCCGCGGAGGAGCGTGGGGGTCCCCCGGCCCCGGCCCCGGGCCCGGCCCTCGGGCGGAGCCGCCGGCGCGGCAGCAGCGAGACGGGCGGGCGGCCGCCGCGCCAGGCCGCGCCTCTTCCCGCCCGGCGAGCGGGCAGGGAGGGGCGGCGGCGGCGGCCCGCGTGGGGCGGCGCTGCCGGGCGGAGCGGGCCGGGGCCGTGGGGCCGGGGCCGGGGCCGGGGCCGTTGGGGCGGGGCGGGGGCCGTTGGGCGGCGGCGGCCGTTGGGCTGAGGCGTTGGGCTGTGAGGCGTTGGGCGCGTTTCTCAGGCAACCCCCTGTCGCCCTGTGTAGCTGCGTTTCCCGAGGCATCCTTTTCCTAGAATGTAGCTTGTACATAGCTTTTGGAATAACCACCACCGGTTTTTTATAAGGGGAAAGTCTCTCCGGGGCGCCGCCCGCCGGTACCAGCTCTTTGCGTAACTTCTTGTACGAGGAGGGAGACAGTTATTTTACTAGCACCTTGTGGAGTGTTTCCGTGTTTTGTGACGATGTAATTTATTAATGTTTGTAGCTTTTTATATTTGTACATTTCTTATGGGCTTTGTTTATATACACACATTACCGGGGCGCGGCGCCCGCGGGGAACCAGAGCCACCCGCGGCCGTGGGCGAGGGCCACGAGGGCCGCGCCGGCCTGGGCGTCGCGCCGGCTTTTTTTATTATGATTATTATTATTAGTATTATAATTTTTTCGCGACATGTACATTTCTAACAAAGTTTATCGTGGCTATCTATCTATGATGGTGTTTTATTTACCGATTCATATCAAATGCTCTTGTATCGAGTTCACGAAATCTAAGTAAACCTAGAGCAAAGTTTAAAAAAAGAAAAAAAGAAAAAAAAAAAGAAAGCAAAGTAAACTATTTCAGGTTTTGTACACAACCGCCTGGGCCTGGCCTTTTTGTGGGGTCGGCGAGGGGCAGTGCGTGGGCTCGGTGGGGGAGCAGAGGCAGCCGTGGGGGTCCCTCCGGGTGGGTGGGAGGAGCGGGCAGGCACCTGCAGCAGGTAGAGGCGGGCAGACAGCCCGGCACGGTGCTCTGCCCTGTTCAGTCCGCTCCTTGGCAGGAGCCGGCAGGTGGGGGGCTCCACTGCCCCTTTATAAGCATACCACGGGGTGCTGAGCCAGTGCCACATCTGCTACCCCAAACCCTTACCAAGTCCTCTGCTTGCTGTAGCACCACAAGAAGCCCTGGCTAATTTGGCGTGGCCTCGAGTGTCCGGGTACGATACCCCATGGTCCACCCAGAGATGTCTGCCCACCGCCCAGCACTGCTCTCATCACCCACCTCCCTTGGACAAGCAAACACACTCATTTCCCTCTGCTTCCTCCCTCCATCTTGGAGGTCTCCAGGCCTACAGCCTTTCCTCTTCTTTTCACTCACTGAAACATCGGATATCTCACCATTTACTTTGAGCCATTTCTCCAGATTGACCCTCCTGTCCCTGGGGCCGTTTTCCAAATACTCCTTGGTTATCACAAGAGGCTGAACGTGACATCCACAGACATGTGCAATCGCTGCTGCTTCTGCAGTTCTCTTTCCTAACACAAGGCCATTCACGTCGCCCACACCGAGGCTGCTACCTAGCACTTGGCCACACGATGCTGGCAGTGACACGAGCCAACTACGGCCTGCACAGTTACCCGTCACCCCTTCTGACAGCCCCAGCAGGCTCGAGGTTAGCATCGCAGAGTCCTCTACCTAGAGGTAAGCGTGATGTGGTCTCAAACCCCAATCATGCTGTATTTGGCTACTAGATGACAATGACACGATGGGATAATACGGATCTTTTCACTGGCCACATCTCTTCAGACAGGTTGCCTTTTGATGAAGCTTCATTGTAAGTGATTCCTTAAGAAAGACAGAAGGCCAGGCGTGCTGTTGAGGGATTGCTTCCTCTTTGGGAGGCTTTGCCTCTGAAATACCTACACCGTGTGTCTGTCCTGGGTCTCAGTGATGCACGGCAGGCAAACGCAAAGGACGTGTGCGCAGGAGAGGCGGTTGCCTGCTATTATGTGCAGTATGAGGCATTGCAAAACTGATCCCAGTTAGATGTTGTCAGCTTTCAAACCATGCAGGCAGTGGTGACACGTGGTCAGCGGATGAAGACAGCATTTCCCAGGGGAAGGCTCTGAGATCCCATTTGGATTGAGGGATCTGAAGGAAGGCTGAGAATTTACTTTCAGCCAAGGGCAAGCCTTTGGCCAAGGACAGCATGGCAAGTATATACGGGGGCCCAGGGAATGTTCCTGTGGGGAACAGGGCACCAGGCCCTGGGCAGACGTACCAAAAGAGGCAGCAGTTTGGTCCTCTCTCGCTGCCGTCCAGCAGAGAACTTAGTCAAGTGTTGGCCATTAGCTCCTTAAAAAGTCACAGGCAAAACCGGCAGCGCTTTCAATAGATGGTGCTTCCCACTAAGCGAGCTCCCAATCCCACCTAGTTCCCACCTTTACTCGGTGGTTCCCTCCAAGGGTGGGGAAACCACTGCCAGCAGGGCTGTGTCCTGCCTGCATCCCCACACCTTCCCACTCCTGCCTGTGTATTCCCAGCAAGCATCTTGCATTGGCTCACTGAGCTGGTGAGAAGCTCACCTAGAGGCAAAAAAGGAAGCATTTCATTTTCCTGTTGGAAGGCTGTTTCGGCTCCTGGCAACTTCCATCTCCAACAAGTGCTAGAGCAGGTTGGTGCCCACATGAACGTGGAGTGGATCAGGGGTACGACATTTGTTGGCTGTAAACTCCTACCTTGGCTCGGCCCCTTGCATCACCGCAGCAGCATGACCAGCTCCTTCAAGACCATGTGGGGGTGTGTGCTGCTAAGCAGGCCAACAGCAGTTTCTTTGATACACGCTGCCTCCCCATTTACGCCGTGCAGCAGTGTTCCCAACACTTTTATGTGTTAGAGATAAGGCTTTAAGCTCCATCAGGGATGGTCAGTGATCTGTTATGTATAGAGAATCTTATGTACAAAGCCCAAAAGAATGTGCAACTGACCTGGAACGTGTGGCACAGGCCAGGTTTTGTGTCTGTTCTCTGAAGTCGCACTTCGAAGTGGTCTGAGTGTGATGTTCCCTCATGGATATTGATAGAGCATTGATAGAGAAACTGCTGTGCCCGCAGCTGCTGGGGGTTTGCCTCTTCCCACATTCCCGTCCAGCATCCCACAGCGCTCAGACTTCGTGAGACAGACAAACCCCACCAAGCATTCAACACCTGTAAGCACGTGCTGACCTCGTTCCTCTTCACAAACAACAGACGAGACAGTCGTGCTACTGCACCGCTCGCTTCAGTAGGCTACGTCAGTGCATCATCCTGCAGAAAGGCATCGCTCAGGTTTCCCCTCCGGCTTCCGACTGACCGGACATCCCCAAATGCGGGTGAGTTTTTTGGGGTGGTCTTGCAATATGTCCTCACAGAGACATTTTGGACTGGAGGTAAGGTGTCTGATGGTAATAGCAGACGTTCACCAGCTGGGGGAGTTCACAGTTCAGAAACAACCACAGCCTATAAAATAGGACCTGTTGTAATAAAATGCCTAGCACCTCCTAAGGCTTGGTGACACGTACAGCCTTTGTTTAGCAGGTTTATTGCAGTGCAGTTGAGGATGCCCTGTGACTCATTCCAGTGTACTAGCAGCTACCAGCAGCCCGAGGAGGCCACTGCAAGGCTCTGGTTCAGTCCGTGCAGAAAACACGCTCAGAAAAAAGTGGTGACAGAGCATAGCTGCTACAGTCCAAAGGAGACCGTGCACTGGCAAATTGGTACAAGAGCTACAGCTCTCATCCAGTGACAAGAGGTAACAGTCGCTGCTCCAGCTCCCCTTTGCAGTAGCCCAGGGCTGGCATGGGGCAATGTGGTGCAGAACCTGACTGCCCATGTCCTTGAGATTCAGCCGGGAGGATCCCAGCTTTCGCAAGTCCCCTTTGGACGCCTTTAGAAAGCACGGACAGGAGAGCCCAAATGCTTCATCTTAACCAACAACTTGAGCTGGCCTCATTTGTAAGCACAGAGGCTTTTCCAGCAACGTAGGCCCAGGGCTGTCCACAGGCAGCGCAGCCCTGTGCATTCCTGCTGAGGGACGCTGGTCAGCCTGTCCTGCCTCCTGGCCTGGGGTGCCAGACACGCCTCCAAACGGCAGCAAGATGGGCAACTGTACTTGTTGGACAGTGTGGTTTCCAATACATACAGCGTGGCCATCAGAAGTTTGAACAGTCTCTTTACACTTTCCAAAGCATTTCTTACCCTTCTTTATCCAGAGCCAGTAGTAAGGTTTGAGGCCAGTGCTGCAAACGTCCTTCACATGCTGCTTCTCGGGTAATTCCACGATGACATTCCAGAAAGGACTGCCTGCTGGCCTCTTGGGTTGCCGGGGGCTTCTTGCCATTCTCCTCCTGGTTTATCTTGGCTTTTTCAGTCTTCTCCCTAGGAAGAATGTGCAGTGGCTTGTTATAAATCATTCCTCAGTCCATGATTCTGTCCACTCATTTCAAATCTCTTGCCTATTTCCTGAATTGTTATTGCTTCCTTCGCCTGCACGGATTTTGCCCTTCCTCTGTGCCCCCAAACAGTCCGTGTCTTTCAGTCACACGCTTATGCAGCAACTGACGGGGTGTGTAGCTCAATCCTGGCATTCACCGGGCATGGTTGGTAGGAGTGTAATAGTGTCTGTCTCTACAGATGGGCCGCTGACCCTGTGCCGTTAACACCATTTCCAGGCAACTCCTCCACCCCTTCTTGGACAAACTCCAGAGGGCTCTGCATTTGACAAGTTCTTATCCTACACAACTGTAATACAAAAACTAGAGCACAGACAGGAAAATGGGGGGGCCAGCCCAACTTACCCTCTGGCTAGCTCAGTGCTTCCCATCGACACAGCAGCCTCGTGCTGACAACAGAGACAAAGGACGCCTGGCACAGGTCTGATCTCTCTCCAGCTCCTCAGCAGCGCTCTCCAGCAGGCCTCCGAGCAAGCACGAGTGAAAGCTGTTTGGGTGCCAGAGAGACAAAAAAAGTCACTTTTTTTTCCCCTTACAATATCTCACACTGAAAATACAGCCTGTGCAATTGCAGTCCACATGCGATACCTCTAGCAGCCCCCAGACTGTCCTAGCCCCCTCTGCCTTGCCGCTGTGCTTGGCGAGTGCTGCCCCAACCCTCCGCTCTAAGATCAGCTCCGCAGAGATCCTGCTGCCTTCTGCCTGCCCAGCTCCACGCGCAGCAAGGGTACGCTTTACGTTCCCCACAGGCATTTGAAGAGGCCACAGAGCGTTCCATGTTTACTCCTGCTAAGTTGGCTGAGGACATCTAACACCCTCGGGTAGTCTCACTGTGCTTAATGGGTGCTGTATTGGGCACTTTTGCAGACTGAGGTGCAATACTTCTTAATTTTTTTTTTTTTTGCCAATGTGGAGCTACCTGCAGGAGGGACAATAAGTGCACCTTGCATTTTACTGTTACAGTGACTGGCAACTGGAAATTCATAAATCTATTGCTCAATATACAAAGGATGCCATTGCCAGGGAGGTGGTTTCTGTACACGTGTAGGCAGAGAGGCTGTTGGCTGCTCCTGGTAAACGATTGATAACAATGTTTGGGTTTCTACTGTTTCTGTCTTTAAACTGACAAGAATCATTCAAAAATGGACATTTGGCACAGCCCCACGTTAATCTCGCAGACCCTACATTCATCTTTCACCTCTGATCGGGGCAGACACTGACTGCACTGCGGAGAGCGTGTTTGTTACTGAAACCAGTGGCACAGTGCCATCTTGCACTACGAACGCCATTCTTTCCATTAACATCTGACATGGATTTGTAGTACCCACCCCGCAGAATTCACAGCATTTGTGTAAACAGTTCTGAAGTTGTTCTCTGTATATCATGAGAGAAAGCCTGCTTCTCCTCTTCTCTTAAAAGTGTAATAATTATAATTAATTAGATTTCCTTCTGTTTCCAGTCTGCTGGGAAGACGTGCTTTGAGGCCCATTTTTAGGTCACTCTTCTGTCAAACTTTACATACTTCTTTCCCCCAGCTAACTGTATTTACTAAACTTTTAGCTCCATGGCGCACTTCTCGGAGAAAGGCACATAACAGCCTATAGCTGCCAGGCAGGGCTCGGCTCGCTCCTTGGCTCGCCCCTTCGCGCACTGGTAGGTGTTTCCAGACCATGTGCAGGCCATGAGTCTTCCTCTCACCTTCAACTCCATCGAATTAATAATTAGCTGTCACTTAAGTGATGAGGAGACACGTCTTAAAAGGCTTTGTGTTTACACCGCTCCTTCATTTGCTGTTTAAAAAGCTTTCTTTGGCAGCCCAAGGAAAATATGATGCACCCTTTCTTCCTGAGGTCACTGGGGCATCGTTGGTTCAGCTCCTCACGCCAGCCTGCACACGAGCCTCATGCCCGTGCCGTAATGGTGTTCACCACTCATTTCTCGCCGTTAGCTGGGAGGGGGCAGTGGGCACCACGGGCCAGACCTCTGCTGTGACCACAGCTCTTTTGCAGACGTTGCTTCGTGGTCATGCAAAACCTGCCGTCACTTCACAAAGACGCTGCACTTGTGCCACAGACCTCCCTAAGGACCACGCGAGTGTGCAGGGTCTGTTTTATGGTGATGGTTCAATCAGGAAGGTAGCAAAAAGTCTGTGTGTTGGTTTCTTCGACATAACCGGAGGACTTTTAGCACAAGGCCATTTGTGTTTTCCCTCCCACACATCTTCATTCTTGGTCCACTTTACACTGCAGGGACCATCTATCTCGGAGGGGATTTATTTTCCCTGCATTTGTGATGTGGAACAAAGGGCCCTTTCTCAGAGCTGGATCTCTCTTTAATGTGGTGCTACTCACAGGCCTACTGAGAAGTCCCTGACCCCCAAAATTCCTTTCCTTCCTTTCCTCTCTGCCCTTTCTCTTTCTTTTGTAGCACCATGGTGTACCTCCGGCCCCAGCAGACCGATACCCCCCCTCATTTGCTGGCAGGCTGAACAAACAAGATGCTGCTGTGTAGGAACGTCTTGCTCAAAGCAGAAGGTGCAGCGCTACACAGGGCGTGAAGGTGAGACACTTCATGCAAGTGAGGTGCACCACTGCGGTAGATGGGGCAAATAACGCGAGCACAGCTCCTCACACAAGGGATTCTCTACAGGGTCCAGGCTTTGCCTTGATGAGCGGACAATAATAATTCAACTGGTTTCCCCTGAGACACCACAGCATTCTTTTTAACCTAGGCGTGCCAGTGGCCCTAACACACCGGGATAATGTCATCCAATGGTGCATAAGCAAAATGCTTGAGAGGTCCTTAACACAACAATGAAAGAGATGGTATATCAATGTCATGGGAGCCATTAGATGGATTAAGTGCCTCTCTCGCTCTCTCTGTGCACAGCCAGAGAAGGCTTTCTTCAAATTGCACCTGATAAGCTCATAGGTAAACCACTCCACACATAGTAGCATCATTTTTCTGACTGTACCTCCAGTTTACAAGCCTGAGATCTGTAATTACTTTGCTCTCTCGAGCAAGCTGTATCCTGAGGAATCACAGCTGGATTAAGAGACTGCTGCCTAACAATAACCCGTGGCAAAGAGAATGAGAAAACGCTGGACGGAGCAGCTCAGCTTTGACACAGCGCCGTAGCCATCTGACGGCTCCAACCAACCTAGGCTTGCAGGGCCGCCCTCTCTTGTTCAGCTCTGGGGAGAACTTCCCCCCACAGCCGGTGCACATCCCCTTGGCCAGCCTCGAGCAGGCTCCACTGAGTGCCGACGCGAGGCAAAGGGTGGGAGCGTGCTGCTGCACAGCCCGGCTCTGACGGCGTGGGCTCGTCCCGGGCTGGCGGGCTGAAAGCTGGATGATATTCCCAGATTGGCTAGCGGCTTGCTGTGGAAGTTCAGAGAGATCGCTTCTGCCTGTTTTGCCAGTAAGTAGCTTTTCTTTTTCCCATTCCCTAAAGACGAGGCCCATGATGAGTGACAGTTTTATCCTTTCGCTACATGGGTGGTTATGGTCTTGCTGGTAATGACTGATGTGATTCTTTCATTGCAGTGCCCGATGTGCCATATCTGTACAGCCCCACACCCATGTGGCACACAGGTCTTCACCGTGAAGGCTGCTTTATCTAGGCTCCTTCCACTTGCTGGCAGCATAAACTCTCCTCCACTGGCCATTTTTTTCACTTTCTTTGCTGAACTCAGCAGTTCCAGCCACATAGCCACTTTATTTTATTGCTATCATAAAATATATTTGGTGGGTTGGTTTGGAAAACAAACACCTCCGCAGAATATGGAATATCAGATGCCCCAGTCCAGAGGAGGTAGAAAGGGAAGAAGGGGTGAATGTTTCCTAGCAGCATTTATGTATAAATTTATTGGAGCAGACTGTAAAATAGAACATAGAACAAGTTATACAATAAAAAAGCGCACTAATACCTTATGGTTTACATGTCCCTTGCCCAAGGTTAAAGACTGTAACAGCTCCTTTCAACATACTTTCTTAATTCAAGCTCACCAGCCTCGTTACTTTGCCTCAAAATGTGCAAACCTTTAACTTCTCTCAAGGGATAACTTGAAACTCGCTCTGAGAATGAAATATTAATTAGAGTAAAGAATCTCACCGTGCGCCCCATCACTGTGTGGCCTCTAGGAAGCCAGAGGAAGCCAGACACGCTCCAGACCTAAAGTGCTCCCTTTGTGTGGGGCTTTTGTTCCCCACATTCCACCCGTTCTGCCCTGTCACAGCTGATAACAGCTCCCCAGCCCACTGAAAGAAAACTGTCACAGCTAAGTGTACCTTGGCCGCTTACAGAGAATATAAGCTATTAACGAGCTTGTTGTCTTGAGCAGGTTTTACACAAATTGTTCCCTGTCCGGCATTTGGCATAAGCAGCGATGACAATTTTTCGACAGATGCTGGTGAGAAGAGAATAAAGATGCTGTGGCTTCGGACCATCTGCAGGGATTAAACCTTCATCGCATTAGGTGACTCTTCTGCTCTTGAGACAAAGGAAACTTTTATTTTTCTCTAGCTACACACCCCAGTTTCTCCAATACACCGTTTCATTGCCAGACACGTTCACCACAGCTTGTCTATCACAGAGCCATTTGAAAACCACTGTAAATTGACTTTTTGCCCCTCTAACATCCGGGCAGATTTAATCCATGATACTCGTTAATGCTTTTCTAAATCTTCACCTACAACCTTCTGCTTGATCCAGGGCTGTTTCGGGAAGGTTCTGGTTGCTGCTTAGGCCACCAGCTTCCAGCACTGGCGAAAACCTGCACTAGCCACAAATGTCCAAAGAGAAAGTAACTGCTTTGCAATGTGTGACCTTAAGAGTCACGGCTTTTCATAAGCTTCTGAGCTATGTGCAGTGGGGAAAAACCCTGTAAATCACCAAGGACGTTGTGATTCTCTGTTTTCTGCACGATGTCACAAATATGATTTGAGGAACAGAAAGGAACATTTGCTATTAAAAAAAAAAGATTAACACTAGAGCTTGTTTGTCCAATGCTTAAAATTGAACAGGAAATTAAATACATCCAGGCAAAGCAATTAACTACAATTAAGAAACTCTGCTATTTGTTTTCAGTATGTTTTAGCTGAGTACAGTAGCATATGAAGAGGAAACAACATCAGATGGGGCCTGTTTATATGGTGGTTTATCTCATGAAAATGACTCAGACCTCATGTCTGATGCTTCTCAAAACACCGTGGCTTACTTCCCCCCATTGCAGTCGTATTTCCGTTGAGCTCCCAGTTACCGCTTTGCACTTCTGTTCCTTCCAGAGCCCTGCTGACTGTTTTTCAGGTAGGACTAACAATGTGGTTAGCTGGGTTCCTACAGATCTCGGCTGTTTAGATAGCACAGGCCTGCAGGCAGTAGGATCCTGTGCTGCATGTGTTGTTACTGGCCAGAGCAGATGTCCTGTTTGTGCCGTGCTGGAGGAACGCTTACCCTTCATACTAGCAATAGCGCACACAGCATGATGAGTTCTCCTTCTGACCAGTTTCTGTGCACTTTCCAAGTGTACTTCCAGTGTGAAAAAGCCGTGACAGTGTCCTCTTGGTGCAGCCCAAGCGCCCTTCGTATTCTAGAGCTGTCCTGGCTCTGCATTTAGTGCTCTCCTCTTGATAAAAGTGACCCTTCTCATCGCTCTTTAGGTGAAAAGGAGAGAAAGTACAATTACTGTACCTGCAGATTGTCAGAGCCCCAGACTGACTTTTCATAGGACATGATATGAACACACGTAATAAAATATGTCTCCTGGAGATGCTGTTGTGGCGAACATTTCTGATGATTGCTCGTGTGTCCGTGGTGGTGTGGGCTGCCTTCTCACCAACTGTCTAAATCCATGGAAATGACAGGAGAAGCTCCGCTGCCAGAGTCACCCTTCACATTCAAGCCAAGCGGGCACTCCCCGAAGTACTCTCCAAACTCTCTCCTCGTTGTGAACCATTGACACCACCCTGCCAGAGTCACAGTGCTGCGGCTTTCCATCAACCTCAGTGGGCTTTGGATCAAGGAAGCTGCCAGCCATCGGCTTCTTTCCCTCCAGAGGTCAGCTCAGTTCACCATGCATCTCCCCACAGAAGGGGAGAATCTCGGGAGTTATCCGGCTGGTAACCACAGTGCTAATGCCACCTGTAGTGACTCACGCTGACCTAATTCATCCTTGCGACAGAAAAGTTCTTCTTTTTAGGTACTGGCCTTCCCACAATACCCAGACCCCTCTGGAGGCCACCCACATGCATTGTAAGGGTGCGGTGCCATCACCCCAGGCGGCTAACTTTCTACCGTGTATAAGGAGAGGGGAGAGATGCAAAGCAAGCACCTAAAAATCTCCCATTGATAAATCTCACATGTAATACGTGGTGTGCTGCCTGTTTTAATACATCGTTTACAAAAAGTCCACAAAAGTCTTTCCTGCCCTTTCTGTTATGAAGAGCCCAGTACGTTGAGAACGTCAAAACAGACCTTTCAGAGGGAAGGACATAACTACCCCTGTGACTGTCGCAGGAACGTTACTCCATGTACAGAAGGAAGCTTGCAAGAAAGAAAAAAAAAAGAAGAAAAAGAAAAAAAAGCAAAGATTGCCTGGGAGAAGCAGACAAAAGGATATTCACAGAGTTGTCATTTGCAGAATGGGACCACAAGGTGAGAGGCTGGGTTGGTTATGGGGAAAGACCGGGTATGTGAGGAAGGGCATAGGTTTTCAGGTCATCAAAGGTAAATTATCCTGTTACCTATAGTGGAATTACTGGGAATGGAGAGTGTTGGCACGCTGCAAGGTCTGACAAAGAGTTGGGTGCCTTCGTCAGTTCTTCTGGCAGGCCAGAACTATTGAGCTATGAGCCCAGAGGAGACCAGAGAGGCGGGAGGAAGGATGACACTTACCCAAATAATTCTTCCATATCTGAAAATATGGCTCATTCCTCTGAGCGTGTTCCTTGTTATGCAGAATATCAAGTCACCTATAATAAAAGCAAATGAGCAAGTAACCCGAAAGTCCTCGTTATATCGGTGCCCAGAGACTATTTCTACAGATGTTGTGTTTGCTGTCAAAAGAAACTCACTGTTTGTGTAATGCTATTGATACCGTAGATCTGCACAGCGCTCGCTGCAAAACCTTCTACTAGTCTTTCAGCAATACATTAAGGAACATTAATAACCAGATAACTGTTGACAAAGACCACAGTTAATGTCCCGCAACCCCTCTGCTTTGGCAAGGCTGGATAACCTGTAACTCACAAAACTAGGTGGCAAAACAGCTGTACCCTTCCTAGGCCATTCCTGACCTCCCTCTTCTATCATTTTTATTCAAGAGCAACACCGACTCAATCATTACCCAACAGGAGCCTCATGAAATATTTTCCTGAGTTTTAACAATCTTGGTTTGCTAAATGAGGAGCAGGGGGAGAAATAAATCTGTAAAACTTGGGCAGCAAGTGTTTTTGTTGACTCGTGCTTACCTTGCGCTAGACAAAAAGGCTGGTGAACTGTTAGCAAGGGCAATGTTAGCACGCCTCTTTCTGTGTCTGCAAATGGATATCACTGGGTTTTGGAGGACTGACTGTGAGCCTAAGAGCATCTGCTTCCAGTTGTTCTTGGCAGGGCTTTTTGTCCTGGTAAGGGCAGAGCGTGGCACTGCAGTCGCTGCCATCAGAGCCGCTGCTGGAGGTGGACTGCCAGCCACATCACACCACCACCACCATCACTTTCCTGCTGCTGCGCCTCCCCCGAAAGGGTACGTACGTTGCTTGTACCTCTATAGCCTGTGCTCCTTTGCAGCAGCATTTTCCAGCAATAGAGGGGAGAAGGGGCTGGGAGGGGGTTCAGTGTAACTGCACACTGAGGAGGAAGAAACCCACAGAAGCTATCTCATCAAAATGATTTCTTGTTGATTGCTAATTAACCCCGTTAAGTGGAGGCCACATATTCCTGCATTGCCATGAAACGGCGTGCACCTGCTGGCACAAGGGAAAGGCCTGTAAACCTCAGGCAACAGAGAGCTCTTTCAGATGGTTGAGCTGCCCCGTGCGTGCAAGGAGGAACACGATAAATACAATACTAAATGGGCAGGTAAGGGACGGTGTAAGGAGCATAGCTTCAGCCTGAACCCCAGGACCTCACTCCGTATGTTCGGCACGACATTTTCCAGGAAATTCCCACCCAAACATCATCTTCATTTGTTAACGTGCTGCAGGCCAGCCCACTCCAGCAGCACTCGCAGTCGCATTCGCTCAGAGTGCAATGTCCCTGCAGTGTGTGACACGCTACCAGGAACGCTGCTGCAGAGAAAGCGGCAAGAGGTATGTTTGGGATGTTACTCATCACTTGTGCACAATTCCATGCATGTTAAATACTGCAAACACATAAAAACTATCCAACCACAACCTCGCAAACCTCTGGAATGGATATGTCTTGCAGTGTCACCACGTCAATAAATTGATCATGAATTTCCTTTTTAAAAAATACTTTATTTGCCAGCACTGCGCTCTACGCTTCATAATACGTTGTCCTACATAACCCAATCTCCTTTAAAACAGAGTAACTGAGTTTGAAAGAAAACATGACTTCGAAGATTAAGAGGTGGGATCAGAAGTAAGCCACCTGTCAGACAGGATAAGAACCCAGGATTTTTTTCTTCGGATCTAACCAGTCATTTAAAATGTAATAGTCATATGTTTTAGTGTTCTTTATATGGTCTAATTTTAGAGTATTTGTACAAAATAAAAGGGTCCCTCACATTTAAAGCCTTATTTTCAACTATTATCTTCTTTATTGCACTAGCCAATAATGACAAGGAACCAGACTTTACTATAGTTATTTCTTGTCACCAGCAATTTATTTATATGCAGAAGTCAAGGGAGATTTCCTTCTGAAACCCGTCTCCACTCTGGCCCTAAATGGTCAGCAACTGCTTGGCCAGGCGAGGCACTTCATACGCACACGTCTGTCCCGGGAAGGCACGTTAATCCTGCTACGTGTGCAGACTATAGATTTGCACAGGCATAAATAAATAGGCCGTTCCGTGCCTGCAGTCCTCAAATACGGGCATCCTTCCGCATTTACACTTTGTGCTGGGTGAGAGAAACCTTGGTCCAGCTCCCTTTCCCAAGGCAGACCCTGGCTTAGGCGCCAGATCCGAGCAAGGAGAGCAGAAGCCCCAGCAGCATCTCCCGCAGGCTACGCAGGGCTTCTGGCGGGGTACAGCCCGCAGGTGAGCAGGGGCAGAAATAAGTTGCTGTCTATGCAGTGATTCCAGTGGAGAGAAGTGTCATTGCTGCTGCTAGTTAAAGGTTTGCCATTTCTTAGAGCGTTGTTATTGCCAGCATCCCATGAACAAGCAGCTAATTCCATGTACCAAAGGCAGACTGGCAGGACACAGTATTTTGGAGGCATTTTTCTTCGGAAAAATGTGCTTAATTTTGCTATGGGACAGCGCGCTTGTGGCTGATGGACCCATGTGCGATTTGGCTGCAGCCCTTCTGCACGGCTCCACGGTGGGAGGCCCGAGCTCAGATCTACCTACAGGTTCACAAGGCACATTACGCTGCTTCTTAAACATTATTTTCCATAATGAGTGACTAGGATGAGAAATCTAGAATAGCTGAGGGGTTTTATCTGGAAAGATCTTGCTTTGCCCTTAGGTATATTCCTTTTATATATATATATATATATATATAAAAATATATATATATATCGGTATTTATATATAGGAAAAGCAAACTAACCTTAGACATAACAATAGCTAAAAGCCATACTTCAAATTCTTATTCATTGTTATTGCTATTAAACGGCTGTTATTTATAACACAGCCCTGCAGTACTTTGGATCTTAATCTCCTTTTGTGGTATAAAATGGTCCAAACAGCTGCTAAATGGAACAAAAGTGTAATCCATCAGTATCAAACTGAATAAACATAAACATCCCATTTCCTTGCAGACAAACATGGCATGGGCTGAGCAGCTTGCTTTGACGGTCAGAATGATGCTCCTGAAGCTCTAACAGCCTGGAAAGCTGGGGTATTAACCTGAGCCTGGCATGTGGCACTCCGTTTTGGGGAGTTTGGGGGAGGTGAAAGGAACACATCGTGCCTGCGCTTTTTGGGGGCTTGGAGGTTGGGAAAGACGAGTTTGTGAGGCTGAATGCCGCTGGCAGGGCCGCGGGCTGCAAGTGCTGCTATGGGCAGTGTTCTTTCACAGCCCTGGTGCTGGCTCCCCGGCTGCTCATGCCTGCTCAGAAGAGCACTTTGCAGCCATCCAGGGCCTGAGAAGTGTTTCAGCTGCAACCAGAGTATGAAAACCCCAGCGGAAAAGAGTTCTCCTTGCGTCTGCTGTACAAGAAACCACACTTCAGTCGTTTTTTCCGTGAGGTATAGCGGGAGAGCGGCCAGGGTGTGCCACTCAAGGCGAGCCAAAACCGAGGGGACGCCAGCTGACTGCCTGGGCACCAGACCACAGCTCAGCCGGGCTTTTGCGGGGGGAGAGCGAGCTTTTAGCGCCTTTCCACCGTGCAGCCACCCCCTCCTCCGCCCCACCAGCATGGGGTAGTATCTGTCCCTGGGCAAGCTGACATATCTCTAAGGACTGCCAGGGAAGGGACCCTTTTAGGTAACAAAAATTAAAAGTGGAAGCTATTGGCATGAGGTTCCTCTTGAGACCACACTGCCAAGTACTTTCTAAGCCCCTTCTTCCACAGCAGCAGCACTTGCCAGCGTGCTCCTGGCGGCTTGGAAATGACCATGACTGGAGGAAGACAATGATAAGAAAAGTCTGGTTTTAAGAAGCAGAAATGCTTTCTCTGATTGAATTTGAAAGTTATAAACCTGAAACTAATCAGAAAAATGTTTCTCCCCTTGAGATGCACAGCTATTTTGAACACATGCGCATTTCTGTTCATCTCCAGTTCAAAGAAAAGCAGGCGCTCGGCATTCAAATGCCGCTTGGCCGACAGGTTGGGGTAGATGGATGAGGTCGTGCTTGTCAGCCCCATCCCAGTATGTCTCCTGTACGCTGTACCTCTACATTGCGTGAATGAAAGTGAGTCTAGAGACAGCTAAAAAGAGGAGACTCAAATACACAGCTGGTAACTTATACTGAGCTGGAGACAGGCTCCACAACTCAGGGATCTGCTGGGGAAAAGGAAAGAGGGAAGGGAGGAAAGGAAAAATAATGGATCTGGAAAAGAACATCATCTTCACCCACAGCTAACTGCTACTTCCATCAGCCGCCCTGAGTTACTGCTTTGCCATCTCCTGCAGGCGCTTAGATATGGATAGACACCGCCATCAGGTACTTCCTCCAGAGCTCAGGGCTGCTAAAGTGACTCCAGAAACAAGAGCACTGCTCCATCCCAGCAAACGCCTGGCACTCCGAGACTACCCAGGTGACCTGCGCTTTGCCGTGAGTTTCAAATGAGGTAGTAGGTGGCACTGTGTCTCCTCTGTCTCCTCTGGAAAGTGCACCCCAGGTCTTGGCTTGCACTGTCAGCTGTGCCTCAGCCAAGCAGGGGTAGGGGTATTAGCATTCATTAATTTAGAGGCAGATCACTGCGCCATCCAGGAGAAATCACCCAATGTACAGCAAAGGAAATATTATGGTTTTGAGTCTGGGACTACATGGGAGTTCCTCTTTATTTAAACAGCCAGGCCTCTAAATCTTCCCTTGCAAAAGAAAATTATCAACAACGTGGCTTTGTTAATAACAAAAAGATTTTAGCATATCGCAAGTGCGTGCAAAAAGTCCATGTGCTTTTAGCTACCATCAGTTCAGACTCAGAGTCCCATTTGAATGTGATCTGCTGTATGAAAGTAATTGGAAAAATATGGCTAAAAATGTGTGTGTACACATACACATAAGAAAAACAGCTTTCATTAAACAGCATCGAGCATAGAAACATATGCCAGAACATTTAAATCACAAAAGTTTCCTCTGATTTACTACAGCCAGCGCTGGGTATATGGAATGGTACCTTGCTCGCCTTGCTCGCGTCCAGCACCCATACCTCCAAGCAAAGAGGTGAAGTCAAAAAAAGAGAGGTGGGCTGCAGATCTGGAGACTGACAACTGAGTATTGTGGATCTTCACCGTTCAAGTAGAAATCAGTGCCAAGTCACTAGGAGACATCATCACGGGGGAAAACCACGAGACCTGTAAGAGTGAGACCTCCTCATTTGCTTGGAGCTGTCAGTGCAAGATCTGGTGAAGATATAAACTGATTTATATCTTCATGGTGAAGATATAAACTGATTTTTTTTTTAATAAATGTGCACCTACACAGGTAAGCACAGCTTGGATTTCCTCTCAGTTTTTTGCCTGATGCTGATTGCTCGTACGTACGTCTGGACTCAGGTTGGTTTTAGAAAAGCACTTGGAAGGGAAGAAAAATGCTTGCGAAGCTCAGAGGGCCGGAAGAGCGTCCTGGGCTGCCCACCCTGGTCAGACGGGTATGGTAAGGGCACTTCCATTCCCAAAGGTGCTCAGATCCCCCGAGCCTGGCAAAAGCCTGGCAGCTGCAAGCGGGGGCAGGAGCTCGGGCCCGGGCTGTCCTGCTGGGGGGCTGCCCGCAGAAGCTTTCATCACCTTTCCTGCCACAAACCAGCTCCAGTCCAACATGCTGCACTACCCATGGGCCACATCCAGGTCTCCAGCAGGAACAGACTTATGGGCTCACCTCCCCGTTTCAGTTACTATAAGGCCATGAGAGGGGTAAGCAATGCATCAGGCCAGGTGAAGGAGACAGCAACACGCAGAGCGCTCCGTTGCAGAGCAGCCACCTGGGCACGGGGACGTGCCAGGCACAGATATCCTTCCTGAGCTCAGCAGCGATGTGCAAACACCTGAGGGAGCACGGGCAAATCCACCGCTGCGCGGGCAGCTGTTTGCAAACCCCAGCTTGTGCATGCACTGCTACAAACCTGGCAATCAACTTAACCCCACGTAAGCGATTAAACTGCGTCTAATCCCGTCTGTTTACTCTCAGGGAGCCTACGCCGCCACCCCCCCCCCCACGTCCTGGCCTGCTGAACTGGACAGATGCAAAAGCAGAGGTGCCATGCTGCTGCACAACGCAATGTATCCTGTTTACAGTACGAGAGAATTAGCCAATCTGCCTGTTTACGCATGATGTTAGCTGGCCTGCTGCTGTAATGGGAGTGCAAAGATCATGGGTTTAGTTTGTAATGTGTTTAACTTGTTTGTTTTGAGGCTAAATTACCAGACCTTTCTGTTAGGGAAAAAGAGAATTGTTTTTAAGGGGCCTCTGTAACATGAACCCAGAGGTTAGACGTGTCCTTTGAACACAGCCAGTGACTAGCCGAGGTTCAAGTGTGACGCTTGAAAGAGAATTTGTAGTGGCCACCAAAAAGGCAGTTAATATGACAAAGGAGATTTTAATTAAAAGGTATTAATTAATTACATCGCTCACAGACAAACACACGCTCCGTGCACCACGGTCTCTGCACGTGTACGGCAGGAACAGCCCCACGCTCAGCGCTCCTGGCTTGGGCTGTACAGACAAGCTTCGGTTTCAGGCTGGCCAGGAGACACAGCCGAGGGATACAGTCAGGGTGAACTGCGGCAGCGCTGCTGGACCCC